>NC_056728.1:799273175-799473175 GCF_019279795.1 Protopterus annectens | reverse complement strand
ACTCTAGTGATGGCCACTTCAAAAAAAATGTTTACAATGACTACTCAAAAATTACAATCACAAGGACTTTATCTAACTCTAATGTGTGTGTGTGTGTGTGTGTGTGTGTGTGTGTGTGTGTGTGTGTGTGTGTGTGTGTGTGTGTGTGTGTGTGTGTGTGTGTGAATGCCCCAAACAGAATATATATGTGGCTAGAAGTATCATGCTCAAACCATGTACCTTGGGTACAGGTAAAAAGGGCCTCAAGTCCCTAGCCACCATCACTTATGAACTTATGCCTCAAGATCAGTATTTGAAATGTGTCCCAATTTTATGGCTGTGTTCCCCCATTATTAGCTTTGTTCTGTATTTTTGTGCTAAGAGGTTGATAGCTATGGTGAGAAGTGAGAACTGAATTCACTAAATGATAGCCATTTAAGTTTGTCTTCCTGTCTTTTAGGAAACTGCTGATTTAGCTTAGTGGTATGTTTCTCTGACTGTAGTACACCGAGTTCTGGGTTCAAGACCTGGCAAAGAAATGCATGGTGATGACACATTTTATGCAAGCGACTTTCTAAAATTAAACAAGCAATGTTTAAAATGTGTCCCTGGTTTTTGCCACCCCCCCCAATTGAAAATAAGTGCAAGAAGCTGTGCAATATGCCTATGGCTTACACTACTGTGACTATATTTTTATGTATATATATTTTGTGTGTAGAAGTAAAGTGATATCATGGAAATGTTCTGAACAGGGCAGTTTTGTCATTACTGGTGCATGCATTTTGCTTCATCGCCTACTGGAAAATGTTCAAACAATAAATTTAAAATGCAATTGTGTGTGGAAGTAGACTTTTATCATGGAAATGTTCTTAATAGGGCAGTTTTGTCATTACTGGTGCATGCATTTTGCTTCATTGCCTACTGGAAAAATGTTCAAACAAGTTAAGTCTAACAAGTGTGCTGTATTATACAAGGAATATAATTTAATAAAGTCAGGAAGGTGTATTAAAGAACGTATGTATGTTTATTGTTTTGTGTGCAAGCCAGGGGCCTCTGATTTGAAAACAGCCTAATGGTAATCTTTATCCACCACTGGCCAGATGCATTTTCTTTGGATGTGGTGTAGGTTTCAATGCCGTTTCAATGAATGTTAGATTCAAGGGCAGAGAAGTTTTAATGCCAAGTCTATTTTCATTGTGAGGCAGTATTGTTTTGTTTAGCAAATATCTATTGGTGTTTGTGCATTGTACTATAGAATGTAAAAAAAACATAAAATACAAATAATCATTGTAGAAGTAAGCAGTATGCTCACATAAGTGTTTATGGTAAATGGGGTGAAATAGCCAGGTAATGGGACATCGGAATGGCTGCAGGGGGACTCTGGTGCTATATTTTGGTTCTGTTCTTCAGTTTGCGTTTGAAAGTTGGTATCCCACAATTCCATCGGAGTGGCTGGGGTTGTGTAATAATATATGCAAATCTGATGTTAATCAGCGTACAGATTTGTTCCTATTTTTCATGGGCCTTGTCCAGATTTTTGATGTTTCCAGGTTGAGAGGTATGATCTACATACATGAAATATATATATATATATATATATATATATATATATATATATATATATATATATATATATATATATATATATATATATATATATATATATATATATATATATATATATATATATATATACACACACACACACATATATATATATATATATATATATATATATATATATATATATATGAAGAATGAATGTCGTAACAATAAAGCAAACATAAGGGATGTGAAGGGAATCGAGCAATTTTTATATTATATAGTGCTATCAGCGTATGTCATAAAAAGCTGCCCAGGAGTGAGCAGAGCACCACTACTCACACCACAGACAGGGTTTTACCAGTGGGAGTAACATCGTTGAATTGCTAAGTCTACTTTACACACAGATGGAATGTAGTCCCATTTTCCAAAAATTGGAAAGCGCAAATGGACCTATTCCATAACCCCAGGAAACACACGTATGTGCAAATATACATGGCGGGAGACCCTGTGAATACACGAGCTGGGACAAAATGTGTGTAGGGCCCCAAACGCTCTGGAGAGGGCAATTTGTAAAGGTGTGTCATGGCTGAGATAACAAGTGGATAATGGATGTTACGCGTGTAAATTCAACAATAGTATGCAATTATGGATCAAAGCATTCCAGGGTTTGATGGGCCATTTCTAATGGACCGCCCCGTGCAGGTCAGCTAGTTCATAATAGGTATATATGCATACACACATGCAGACAACAATATGGTGAAGTACAATTTCTGTAACACATGCATTCCATTTGTTGACATAAATAATAGGAATGTGTACATACAAACATCGACAGTAGATGGAATAATAGGCTGTGCAGAAGAGGGACGGGTTGAATCACACTGTATCACATTCCAATTACCATCGGTAATCCGTACATGAACATATTGCGACATCTGTCCACTGTATAACATGCTAAATACCGATTACAAGATAACTGGAGTGAAGTGTCGGTGTTATAATGAATAAGGCACTAGTATGCTGGTGAAGCATATATAAACACCATTATGCATGTATAAGTGTGTATGAGCGGGGAATGCATTGGCACACAGATGTATATATTATATACGTATGTATATATATATATATATATATATATATATATATATATATATATATATATATATATATATATATATATATATATATATATATATATATATATATATATATATCTATATATATATATATATATATATATATATATATATATATATACACATACATATATATATATATATATATATATATATATATAGACAGCAAGATATGAATATACATGCATGAATACATATGCAGATATATCTGTATATATTAATGTAAATATATATATATATATATATATATATATATATATATATATATATATATATATATATATATATTTATATTTATATGTTACAGTAAATATACACATGTATATACCTTGGTTATGTTACAGCAGTTATGGGTAACATATGTTCAGACTGGGCATATGTTGGTGGGAGGTCCAATCAACAAATATCTACCTCACACCCCCCCAGCTAGGCCGGTGAGACATACAGACATGCAATAAAGGTAAATACAACACTGTTTCCCAGACCACCGGTAGGAAACTACCAGTGGGAGAGATCTACAAGGTTTACACTTTAAACATGGACAGCGACGTCCCTTGTGGGACACCAAAAATTGCTCTCCCAGGCAATGCCAATAAAGACTACTGTGACCAGGATGTAGCTATACATGGAACAGTAGGTTGTGCAAACCTGATAACACATGGGTTGACACAACGTACAACATGTGTCCCAACATGGGGAGAGTGGGCAGTGTGTAGGGGTGTGTTCATATCCCACCTGCGCCCAACTGTGCCCACAGTAAGGATGAGTGCTGTAGAGGAGTGGCAGGTAGGTGAACTATGGGTATGCGATTATGGGCCTAGGTGTGCAGGTGTTGGCTGGCAGACACGTATTAGGACCGCCCCGTTGATGTAAGTAATATTCCGATGTGGGCATAGCAGACGCCCATACCTCCCAAACCTTAAGAGCAAATCTACTGGGTAGTCCGTTAACCATTGGGGGAACACATAGGGACCATATCATCAAACTGTCCCCGATTACCAGGGACGGCCGTGATTACAAATCAGAATCTAACACAATCCCAACTAAACCTTCCTAGAACTAGTGATATTAGGAGGAAAGGTGGCGAAATACATGTAATGAATAATGACAACGTGTAAGAGTCCTAAACAGCATGTACCTTAGACAATGTGTATGAATACATATGTGCTCTGGGTCCATCAGTGTGTCAGGTTAATAGCACTAACCATCTAAATGTGTCCCTGAGGTTGTTATGCAGTGTCCCTGATTCAGTGTTCATTATTCTCCATTCGTATGAGAGGTCTGTTAGTGAGAGAAAGCACATGTTCCGCCGACTACCTTAGAAAGATTATAGAATAATAGGGTTGGGGTTATCACCTGTCCACCTTTGCGAGGGACACTCCCCTTTTGGCAGTTGTGTCCTGCAAAATAAATGTAATTATGGCAAATGTCCTGTGATTTAGGGCAAAGATTTCCTATATTGTCTGTAGTAGTTGCATAAAACAATTATTTTGTACCTGAAACACCTAAATGTTATAAGAAACAGCATAAGCAACTATAATTCTACAAGAATAACCTTTTATTTAGGCAAAACAGTGACGTACTCTCCTTTCTACTGGCTGTGGGTATGGACCTGCAAAGTCTGACATCTCTACATACAGGTCCTACAGGGTTGCCACCTTTACAAATGGCCAAAGTGGGACATGTTCTGTAAAAATGTCAGACTTTCCAGGACAAAACATACCTACAGCCGTGCATAGTACAGAATTATACTTATTTGCACAAATAAAAGCTTAATCTAGTAACATTTGAATTGCTTATCCTACTTCACATAACATATAGAAGTTTCATATATAAAATAACTGTTTTATGCAACTATAAATGAAACGTAGAATGTAATAATGTCCTGTAATCAGGACATTTGCTATGTCTTGATTATTTTCGCAGGACACAACTGCCTAAAGAGGGACTGTCCCACCCAAAGGTGGCAAACCTATAATATGTATAAGGTAGCATGACTCGGCCGACGGATGTGGCTCCCACAACCCAACTACTTGTCTGTATTAAAGAGTCTCGGTTCCCATGCATCAGCCAGATGGGAGCAGATTGTATGAGGAACACACAATTAATATGATTAATTCACTGGACAGGCCGCTGATTCCGTACAGTCGAACGCCATGCAGTCGCCTAATGGGCAGCCATTCCTGATACTGTAGTCAGGAGCGGCCTTAAGTCAACTGGTGCCCTAGGCAAAAGGGCCCCACGGCACCCTCCACCACACCACCCAGTGCCCCCATTATGATCTACCTACACCAAATAAATACTGGAAAAGTGCCCCTACTAAAGTGGCTCCCTAGGCGGCTGCCTAGTTGGCCTATACCTAAGGCCGGCTATGATCTTAGTCATGTAGTCTGATGTGATAGGCATCACAAGGTGGGAGCAGGTTGTATGAGGAACGCACAAATAATATGATTCATTCACCGGACAGGCCGCTGATGCCGTACAGTTGAACGCCATGCCATCGCCTAATAGGCAGCCATTCCCGATACTGTAGTCATGTAGTCCAATGTAATAGGAATCACAAGGTGGGATCAGATTGTATGAGGAACAAACAAATATGACTGATTCACTGGACAGGCCGCTGATTCCGTACAGTCGAACGCAATGCCGTCGCCTAATGGGCAGCCATTTCCGATACTGTAGTCATGTAGTCCAATGTAATAGGTATCACAAGGTAATATTGTGGTCCTCGCTCCCACTCAGGGGTGTGAGTGACAGATGCAAGCACCAATGTCAGTGCATTTTCAAGTGTGGGAGCAAGCGGGTGTAAGCGTGTTTGGCTACCAGTATATGAGTATTGCACTGGTAAAGCAATGTAGAGGCTAACCGAGTGTAAGAGGCTGTAACCAGAGGTCAGCAGTGCTTAACACCGCACAAACCCACGCGCACCTGCTCCCAACTGCTTTAATGTGCCTCACTCCCTCCGTGTCCAATGGGCTTGTTCTGCCCTGCAACCAAATAAACATCCTTTGCAAGGGTCAGAACCAGGACCCTGCGCACACAGATAATATGTATTACCAATACGCCAGGGCAGATATACAGACAATGGACAGTACCACTAACATATCATACAGCGCAGTCATTCAACAGTATAGAAATGTAGCCCATCATAGGTTCATAGATTTATAGGTTCATATTAGGCTATCTGCCCTAGGGCATTTATAAGCCAAGCCAGAGTGTGTGTGGCTTTTGCCTCCCCTTGGAATGAGAATACTATGCCCATTTAGGGTTTAGTTTACTGTGCCTCTGTCTAGTAGTGACACAGAGATGACCCCCGGGGTAAACCTACGATCTCCCATCCACTCCTTAAGATTTCTCTTGAAGAGAGTCAGTGAGGGGCTCTGCCTAACATGGACTGGGATTTTGTTCTAGAGTGTAGGGAGCCTCTGGGTTTTGAATCTGTCCCTCCAACATGGCCTATTTATTTCTGTGTTGAGGTTCAAATCTCTCGCTCTCGTGGCTCTGGTGGATTTGGATTTTCTGAGGTGGAGCATGTCCATTAATTCCGGATTGGACATGGCCTTGTACGTCAGGCATAGATCACCTCTGAGTAGGCGGTATGTGACTGAATAGAGCTGGAGTTTCTTCAGCCGGGCAGCATATGACATATGTTTGACACCCTTGATCCTCTTGGTGAGGTAATTTTGGGGTCTTTCTAACTGCTGCAGGTGTCGGGTAAGGTACATCCCAAATGGGGCATTGTACTCAATTATGGACCTGATAAGGGAAGAGTATAGGGGCACAATGACCTCTCTTGATCTAGATGTGAATCCTTTCATGATAAGGTGGGTAATATAGAAGGTCTTCCTAACCACCTTGGCAATGTGAGTGTCAAATGAGAGGTTACTGTCAACTTGGGTCCCTAGGTCCCTGATTACTTCTTCCGTACCTAATGGATTACCGCCTATGTGGTAATTTGTGGGTACTTTGTTTTTCCCAAAGGGTATGACTATACATTTTTTGGCATTCAGTTTAAGGCCATGGCTCTGGCACCAGTTTTCCGTTTCTATGAGGCCTTTCTGAAGGATGTGTGTGTCCGCTGGAATATCAATTATGGCGCCCAGTTTGCAGTCATCTGCGAACTTTGTCAGCCACAATCCTCCTATGTTTGCTTGCACCTCGGAAAAATAAATGCCGAACAAGAGGGGTCCCAGGACCAAGCCCTATGGGACACCGCTTCTGACGGGCTTAGAGTCTGACATGGCTCCAGCAATTCTGACCTTATGGGTTCTGTCCTTGAGCCAGTTTGCAACCCATCTTATGACATATGGGTTTACATTTAAGCTGGTGAGCTTGTCTATGATGCCCGAGTAGGGTATTGTGTCAAAGGCTTTTGCAAGATCAAGGTAGGCTGTGTGAACTGCCTTACCCTCATCAATGGCCTTAGTGACTGTTTCAAAAAAGTCGAGCAGGTTCAAAAGGCAGGATCTGACCTTGACAAAGCCGAATTGGGTAGGATCCAGTGTCTGTAGGTCTCCAATGTCTTTGTTTATGAGTTCCATAATGATCCTCTCCATAGCTTTGCAGACCAGGCTTGTCAAGCTTATGGGGCGGTAATTTCCAGGGTCCATAGAAGCACCTCCTTTGTGGAGTGTGACCACTGTTGCTGTACGCCATTCTTTGGGTACGTATCCTGTAGTAAGGCTAAGATTAAACAGCAGCCTTATGTGCGGGTTTAGTTCCTCTTGGAGTTCATGTAGCACGCAACCCGGGACACCGTCTAGTCCCATTGATGCTGTGTTTTTAGCTTTGGAGAGGGCGGCTCTCACCTGGGCATCTGAGATGTCAGGGAGGCTACACTCTGCTGGGATAGATATTTCTCTTTTTGGGGGGGGGGGGATTTGCACTGAACCTGTCTGCCAGTATGTTGGCAATGTCTGTGGGTTCAGTGTATTTTTTGTCATTTTGGACTAACTCTGAGCATATCTGGGAGTTTCCACCCAGGTTTCTAACATAACTAAAGAAGGCCTTGCGATTGTCTTTAGTGTCTTTTGCGATTTTTCTCTCAAAGTTGGCCTTGGATGATTTTATGAGTGATCGTAGTTTTTTGCTAGTACTGATCAGAGATGCCTTCCCTTTTGGGGATTTTGCTCTGTCGTGTAGTAGCTTCCTCCTCCTGTTGTAAAGCTTGTTAATGGCTGGGGTCCACCAGACAGGACACCTGCCTTTGGGGCAATGGGTCTTGGTCTTATTTGGGATTGCATGATCCATGCATTCTTGAAGGTGTCCGTAGAAAGCGTTTATAAAGGATTCAGCGGTGTGGGCTGTGGTTTCCACTGGCCCAGGGGCCTTGAAAGAGACCACTTCAGTCTTAAGAAGTGTGAAGTCAGCTTTTGAGAAATTCTTCACTGTGGTCTTTTGTGCTGGGGGTGGGGGCGGGATGTGGATTTCCAGTGAGATTAATTTATGGTCTGATCTCACCAATGAGGGGTATACTTCTGGTGTGGAGCATTGTGTCCCCATGTTTGTGATGATCAGGTCTAGTATATTATCTCCTCTTGTGGGAGTGGTGACTAGTTCCATCGCATTTGAGTTTATGAATTCTAGGAACCTTTGGGCTAGGGTGTTGGGGCTTGAGTAATGCTCCTAGTCTATGTTTGGGTAGTTGAAGTCTCCCAATATGATGGTATTTGGAGAGACATTCATACTCTCCAGTGTCTTCAGGAAGGCTGAGTGGGGTTCCTGAGTTTGAAAGGGTGGTCTGTAGCATGCTACAAACTGTAGGGCAGTTTTACCTACGGTTAGTTATACCTGGATGGTCTCCGATGCTTCATGCATTGCCACTATCCTGGAGGTGTGGGTATCTTTGATGAATATGGATACTCCCCCTACTTTTCTGGTTCGGTCCAAGTTTTGAGGCCGAAAAGCATGATATGAGGTCTAACCTGGTAGTGCTGGGGTGCTCTCAGGAGCCTTGAACCAGGTTTCAGTCACTGCACAGACATCAATGTTCTCCATACTGAGGAGGGCTTCGAGAGCGTGCATCTTGAGGTTTAGACTTCTGGCATTGAGCAGCATTACCCTTAGTTTTTTTCCACTTGTGTTTTCTAGGGAGGTGGGTTTGTCTTTTGAGCCTTGCCTAAAAAAGGCACTATGTGGGTGGCAAAAGCCTTGGCCAATATCCGGAAGCCCAGGGGTGACAGGTGCAAGCCATCCCTTGTGAAGCAGCGTGGCTTGTCAAGCATGTCATCCCAAGCAGACAGACATTGGATCCCCTTAGAATGACTCCAGTAATTGAGCCAATTGTTAAAGCTGATCATTTTGTCTTTGTACTGTGGCATCATTGTTGGTGAGGGTAAGATGCTGCTCAGGGTCAGGGTCATACCGGCCTGGGCTACATAATCAGAGAGCTTCTCTATGTCTCTTTTCATGTAGTCCAGGGAGGTACGTCTCAGGTCATTCACACCGGCATGGACAATGACTGAGTCATATTTGTACTTGCTTTGGAGTGACCTGAGTGCTTGTGTTATGTGACGAATTCTAGCACCCGACAGGCAGCTTACTGTAACCTTTTCCTTGTTCAGTCTGGTGAGCGGGACGTCAGTGTGTCTGACTATGGAGTCACCTATTACAAGTGTATCAGGTATGTTGTTTGGCCTTAAGGGCTGTAACTGTTTGGCATGCTGACTTTGTGAACTACGTGTTGCATGTGCTGTGTTATGAGGTAGTGGTTGCTTGGATGTCTGCTTTGGAGGCCTCGGTTGTTTTTGGTAGATTTTTAATTAGAGCCTCCGAGTATGTTTTTGTGTGTTTATGCGTTTGGTTTGTAGTTGTCATAGGTCTATGTGAGACTGGGTTTGTGGTGTGTGTGGTTACCTTCTCCTCCTGACTGGTTTTGCCAGTACTAAGTCGAGGGAGCTCAGCCTCCAGTTTGGCTATATAGTTGCATCTCTCACATATATTTGTATTTGTTGGGAGGAGGAGAGGGTTGTCTGTGTACATGAGGCAGTTGTAACATTGCCTCAAGATTCCCAGATTCACCAGCTGAACTGGAGGGGACACCAGTAATTGACCCTTCGACATGCTAGAATAGTGTAAGGGATTGCTGTGTAACTGAGTCAGAAAGGACCTATAGGGAAATGGGTACTCAAGGGGATTGTAGGTGGATGTAGTGCTTTCTTTTTGTTTAAGGGTGCTTTACCTGTGTAAAAATGCTTTAGAAGCAAGTGCTGGGTTTTTCAGATAGAGAATAGACTGTTTAGATTGAAAGTACAGCAGTTCTAAGGGAAAAACTGAAGAGCAGACTTAGCGGAGCCAGAAATAGTTCAAACTTGATTAACCGGCACTGCCCAATGCTGCGCTATGCGCAACTTCACGCAAAATCGCGCAAAGCGCGCAAAAGCATGCTAAAGCGGGCTTTATAGCAGGGAGTTAGAAAAAGCTAGGAAATTACCCAAAACGGCCAAGAAACTACAAGTTGCTGGGCTGGAAACACTCCTTTAGGGACAAATAGGCTGCTCAGTGCTCCCCACTCCCACTGGTGAACAAAGAAGCTTCCTCCTATCCAAATAAGGATATGGACAACACAGGAACTATGACACAGCCCAGAGATCAGCAAAATCTGTAGACTGGACTATTCTAGTTCAGTAAAGGCGGGAAAACAAGGATATTTTTTTTTTGTTTTGTTTTTTTTACAAACAGATAAAAAATAGATACAGTAACAAACAGTAAATGCTTTAAATCGGCTAGCGCACTTGAGTGTGTAGCCTACCAGTTAATTTAAGCAAAAAACATGTAGCTGTATATGTGAGTGTTTATGTCCAGCATATAGGTACATACATATATAGAGATGTATCAGGAACATACCATGTGGCAACAAAGCATTACAAATAAATGAAACAGAAAACACCAGCGACACCTGTATTATGTAGTGGTGCTGCTCTATGTGATCTCAAGACTCCCTCAGACAGGCATGTGTCAGTCATACATGCAAATAGTTGTACATTGGCCATATACATCACTCTGTGCATGTAATGTACATTAACACAACAGTACCTGTCCAATCATCATGTGTGAACAGTACTCTTGCAAGGTGCTGTGTGCAGCATCATCATCATGATAAAGGTAAATGGGGTAACCATAGAGGGACCGGTAGTGTTGTGTGTACAATGGAGTCATCCTCATCACATGTACCTGGACCATGTAGGAGAGATGTGCATACCAGGATCGTGCGCCTGAGGGACAGGGGTAGGGATAACAGGAGTATGTTGTGATGCATATTACAAGGGTTTCATGTGTCCAGTGGGCACGTGTGTGTAATGGACAGCTATGTATAGGGCAGATGTTGTCCTAGGAGCTGATTGGCCTTATGTTTCTGTAGGTGAGGGTCAGATGTTGGGGAGGGAGTGTAGGTATGGCTGTGGAGGATAGGTAGGATCACAGAAAAGACAGCATACAGGGTTGGTATATGACACATGTGGGGGGATACACCCCGGACGGGGATGGGTGTTTGGCATTCACAAGCCCATGGGAACAGTGGGACGGAGGTCCCCAGCCATGGGCAACTGCCACTGCACCTACACAGCTGCAAAGGAGGCAGTGCTGGGGGCTGTCCAGGAGGGGCAGCATCACCCTGTAAATGTGACACTCCGCCCTTGAGCTGGTGTATCTGGCTTCAGAACACCTTAGGGAGCCACCAACGCAACACATCCAGGACCGCATGACAGAAGACATGTACCTGTCTAGTCCCGCTCCCAGGGGGGACATGCTCTATCCTCAGTGGTGGTACCGCCAGAAGGTGGTGCAGAGCCAACAGAGGTTGATGTCAATGGCTGGGCCCCAGATGTGCTAGTGACTGGTGCCATGGTCAGCTGAAGTGGGACAGGAGGTTCTGCCAGGACCTCCCAACTCATTCAGCCTATGGTGTTGCATTTTAAACCCACATATGGCTTAGTGATAGACAACAGCATACAGGATTACCTACGACAGTATGCATAGATATCACCAGCAACCACACACAACAGATGGTATACATCTGCAGAGGGAGCACAGCACATGCATATATACTGCATGCCATCTGTACAATGTGTAATAGACATGTGACCGCAGCTATGAACAGTTGCCCATTATTGGCTTGTCACTGGAAACCCCGCACAGTGTCTGTCATACCACTGTCTCATGTGACACATGTCCAGTCAGGGATGCGATGGCAGTAACACATTCCTATCATCATGTACTGTCCGCAATCCTCACACCATGCTTCTGCTGTGCACAGATGTGTGTTCTGTGTGTAACACAGGAAACAAATGGTTGCACACACTGACCAGCTCACAGATGGCCCTACAGATAGGGGTCCCTCATGAACAGAGTACTGTCATGTCTGTATTATAACATGCAGAATAGCCATTACCACACACATGTTAAACAGGCAGTAGTCTCAATGCAGCATAGCTACACTTACATGCTGTAGTCATGTGTGGCACATCACCCTCCTGTCTTTAGGCTATTTCCCACTGTGGAAAATGATTGAGGTACATCCAGATATCATCTGTGATGCCGTGTCAGAACATCAGATCCAGGTACCACTCACAGTGACTGTCATGGCCAAATAACATTTCCCTAGATAGTGTACTGTGTTTATCATGCGGATGGCTATGGGAACACCATCACAGCTGTACCACATGCAATCAGCTAGAGGAGGACTGTAATAGGTGCAGAGGCCATCATCTGACCATGTCCATCACTTACAAGACACATGCTGCTGCTGTGCAGGTGTACTCCTTCACATCCACCAGAGAGTGTGTGGGTGGTACAGTCAAAGTACACCGGGGAAGGGCTTGGAGGCTTAACCATAAGCATTATCTGCCACACGCTGAACAGTATAGGAGTCAAACCCCTGACTGACTACTCATTACTATTACATGTGCATGATGTTACTACATGTGCCACAAAGGTGACATGTTGCTGTGCTGTAAGAACATATATGTGTGTAGGTGAGTGACATCTGCAACAGAGATATAGTAGACATACATTAGGTGTGGCACACATGGCTGTCCACGTGAACAGATGCCATTGTCACCACAACCACAGTCTCCAATGGACATGCATTGACACCTTTGCCAGGCCCACAAATACACAATGTAACTACTTAGTTTGCCACACTGCAGTAATGCACAGGACCAAATGCACCACAGGGCATGTGAAAGTGCTTGACATCTGTTGGTATGCCAACAAGAGTTATACTGGGAGTGACTGTGGTTGGGAGCATCACAACCCACATGTAGACACAAGGTGCCAGTACTGGCATGCAGGTATGCATTGCTTCATGGGTGTGTAGTGGTAGGTTGTGCAAGATGGCTGTACAAGGCTGGGTGAGGGGTAATCCTTGGCATTGCATCACCTGACAATGGTGTGCAGTGCAGGGGTGTAGTGTATGCAATGTCCCACACAGATGGGTACTGCATTATCTGGCCTGACATCCTGGTTACCAATGTGTATGGCCATAGCTTTGCAATGCATGCCATGTCTGTGTTTGATAGTCCTTCACATGGACATTGCCTGGGATGTGCATGTCCCACAATACTGTACAGTGACATGTACAGGTGTATCTGGTTTGGCAGACACATGTTGTGTACACAGCCTGTTATCCCCGATATGCCAATACTGGCCTGGTGTGGCAAAACCTGCTTATAGTGACCTTGCACCTGCATGGATAGTATGATACAGGTATTCCGTGGTGTCAGTGACATGGGTCCGTACAGGGCACATGTGTACAGCATTGTCTGGCCTCTATGAATCACATTTGATGGCAGCACATACGTTGCAGGCATTCAGTGTGGAACATAGTGAAGGCACAATGTCTGCATATATGTGCCTATTGTACCGCTGTACATGGTGCCATGTCCTCTGCAGGCCACTGCATTCACACCATGCCTACTATTTGTCATCAGCGTGCATGGTACTAGCAACATAGTGGGATAGCCTAGGCAAGTTTGTTTGTGCATGGCACATGGGTGCGGGACATATACCAGGTACTAGTAGGGCTGCATACTTTGTTCACCAGGCCTTTTGCCAGATGTATGGGTATGGCTTGCCAACACAGTCCCGTGGCTGACTGACAGCTGTACTCCTCGTGAGGTGGCCAATGTGTCATAAGCCGGATACCATATTGGAAAATTACAAAATCCGCTCCCAAACATGTTCAATGGTAAGACTATCATGGCCACCTCTACACAGGCTCTGACAGACAAACACACACTTGCCATGTCCTGTATACAAACCCCTACCATATCACACTGCAGCAATAAATGTTCAGGGCACGGGCTATGGTGAATACTGGGTTAAGGCACACCTACAGGTGTAGGCCTAGGTGGGTGACAACAGCAGGAATGTCAAAGGTGGTCATGCGATTTGTACTGAGAGTGCATACTCTACAAAGCACCGTACTTGTCTCACACAGGCAGGCAGACACACACACACACACACACACACACACACACACACACACACACACACACACACACACACACACACATGGCAAGTGTGGGATTAGAACACCGACCTAACCACTTTATTACACTACAGCATTATGCAGTTACAGAATGCGCTACTAAGATTACTGGGACACAGCACTCCCAGAGGTGTATTTCTAGATGAGTGACATCATCAGCCTTGCCAAAGGTGGGTATAAGAAATGTATGGAGTGTGAGCAGTCTAAAAGCATTACTCAGTCCTCAGGCAGATGAGGACACACACACAGCAAGTGTGGGATTAGAACACCGACCTAACTACTTTATTACACTACAGCATTACACAGTTACAGAATGCACTACCAAGATTACTAGGACACAGCAATTCCAGAGGTGTATTTGTAGGTGGGTGACATCATCAGCCTTGCCAAAGGTGGGTATAAGAAATGTAAGGAGTGTGAGCAGTCTAAAAGCATTACTCAGTTCTCAGGCAGATGGACACACACACACACACACACACACACACATGGCAAGTCTGGGATTAGAGCACCAACCTAATTACTTTATTACACTACAGCATTACGCTGTTACAGAACGCGCTACCGAGATTACTGGGACACAGCACTCCCAGAGGTGTATTTGTAGGTGGGTGTCATCATCAGTCCTGCCAAAGGTGGGTATACAAATTGTATGGAGTGTGAGCAGTCTAAAAGCAATTTACAGTCCTCTGGCAAACAGGGACAGACATACACACACACACACACACACACACACACACACACACACACAAGCCAGTGGTGGGAACAGAACACCTGCCTATTTACAGATCACTATTAGAATACTACATACTTATGAGTCACGCCACACAGACTACACATTTCAAGGCTGTCATTATGACCTTCTAGGAATGCAGACATCAACAGAAATGCTGGCAGTTAAGATGTACATACCTGTGAACCTGTGTGTTTAAAGTAGGAATACATCCTGACCTGGAATATGCCCATCTGTGGAATGGACGACTACTACCACTATACAGGGTTACAATGGCCATGCCCATACACAGAGGTACATAACTGCCACAAGGTGTCACTAGGCATGCTCACACACTTAGTAGCACAGGGCTGTTCGTAATGCACTATGTGTCCATCTACACAAGGTTAAAATGGGCATGCTCATACACTTAGTAGCACAGGGCTGACTGGGATGCACACTAATTCTAAACACGGAAGGCCACAGTGGCCATGCTATTACAGGTAGATGTAAAGAACACATTGTAATGGGCTCTGGTGTTAGTAGTTGTCATTGTTAGCAGGAATGCTGCTCTACATATATTTGACACCGGTCTTTTACACAATGTCTGCTGCTGTCCATCACCTTAGATGTACCATCCTATACCAAGCACAATATCACCACTCACAGTGATGTCTTGCTAGGAGTGGAAACTGCTTGACCAACACAATGAGCCTTGCTAGAGGTGGCAACTGTTTGAACAACACAATGAGCCAATGTCCTGTTGTAAGTATGAGGTTGTCCAGTGTTTGCCATTCTGGGATGGCATGGCTGACAGTAGACAGGCCTTTGACACATATCACGTGCATCTATGATTCAAGGGAGTGGGGATAATACCCAAGTTGCATCCACCCATACAGTGCCATTCCAAGGCAAATGTCCTAAATACAGGATAACACCTTGACACCTACAGGACAACTGCATTGTTTTCTTATGCTAACCAGTGCTAGATGTGTAGCAACCATAATCACAGCTGGTCACTGTAGATCCAACAATGGGGAGTACTGACATCTGTGCAGTGAGAAACACCTGGCTGATGGCTCTGTAGTGCACAATAGCACTACCACCATATACCACAGAACCAGACATGTGGGCCATAACACAGGTACAGACCACTCCAGGTGGTGGTGTCTCCACATACATAAAGGCCACTCACATGTACTGACTGGTACCCCATGAAAGGCATCACAGATGAGTCATGTGCAGGACACAGTGTCACATGCTGAATTCTAGGATGTAAGCCTCAGACACCACCATGCCCTCGGACCACCAACACGTATCCATACATGTTGTAGGACATATAAGAATTCACCACCATGTGACCCTTGACCAGTGGACTGTACCAAGCTCTACATCAACTGTAGACAGTACCCATGTGCTGACACAGTTGCATCATGTGTTATGCAATGCAATGATACCATTGTCTGTAACCAGGTCAGCTGTACACATACCAGGGGCCCTCGGTACTTTCCAGCATTAACAGATGACTGTTGCTGTACACCAGTACACACCCTCATGTATGGATATGACATGCATGTACCTGCCCTGGGTATGTACATACACACAACATACATGTAAATAGCATACCTGTTGTTGTCCTTTGTGCGAACAGGTGGCTACAGCCATTACACACATGCACACGGAATGTAGGTCCATGGCTGCTGAATGCTAACAGTACATAAGGTGTGATATCAATGTTGACAGAGGTAACATTCCCTCTGTACCGGTCACCCATTACACATATCATATCATACAACAGTCCATGTGTCATGTATGTCATTACACATGTCCATCAATTGCAATGCCTACAAACATGCCCAAATGACAGGATTGTAGGACCTACACACATGTACATGTAGTGTTGTGCATTCAGATAACATGCGTGTGCAGTTGCTGATGTATGCAGGTGACGTGTATCCTGGTACATCATGCAGTTGCAATGCAGCCTCAACATTGCCAACTGTATTTGGTGATATGCTGATTGTACGGAAAGATGTACTTCAGGTATGGACAGATGTGTGGAAATAACTAAGTGGTGGGACATCTTTGCAGATGGATGTTTGCTGAGGACAGCTCACAGGTGTGTCACAAGCGGTCCTACAATAACCTGTGTAAATGTTAAGCAATGGTTTTGTTAATTGATGGACATAACATACAACTTAGACAGTGGTCAGGGTGACAGCAAAGGTAAATCACTTGACAACTGTTAACAGTTAAGATGTCCCGTGTGCATATATCGGCACTGTTGCCAAAGGAAGCACCAGTACAGTTTGTAACATGTGCAATACTGCTATAAGTCTGTCATACATATTATGAGCTAGACAGGTCTTTGATTCACAGTACTGGCATGTGGGGTTGAGTGTGTGTCCATATATGTCACATATGGTGGAGAATACATCTCAATTGTTACTCACTCTCCTGTACACTAGTGTACACATCTGTACAGACTGCAATGTAGAAAGCAGGACATAGGCAGGGGCATGTATCTCACACGTGAGGTATCTGTATGTGCATGACATAGGTGTATTTAATACTGAATGCCACAGTGTGTGTATGTGTGTGTGTGTGTGTGTGTATGTATGGCTGCCTGATCCCTGGAGTGAGGATGTATGTTACCATATTGAACTGATAAGACCCCTCCCCCCATCCAGGCGATGCATTCTACTATCCGTGTTGATGTCCCTGATCTTAGGCCATACTGACTACCTGTACATGTGTATTCTCTGTGGCGCGTCATGTAGGTGCACAGTACTGTAATGATGATTTGCACATAGGCAGGGGTCCTCATCTCACCAGTAGCAACTGTGTGCGAGTGTGTGTTACTGTGTTGGTGAATCCGTGAGTGTGTGGGTGTGTTACTGTGTCACTGAATACATGTGTGTCAATACCTGAGTGTGTGGGTGCAGTTGTGTGTTGGCATCCTGTTATGGGAAGGTGTATTACTGATTCCAAATGAGGCATCACATTTACCACCGGCCTCTACCCTTGTAATCAGCTAGACTGCTCTCTTACCTCACCACTTCATGTAACTGTACCTGTGATGTCACCCTTTATGGATATCACGTCTGTAGCCACAGTAGCTTAATATACAGCTATCATGCTCTTGGATCATTACACGTGATTGGAATGTGGGACATTCTCACTGTTATGTGGCAGCTACATGGTGCATGCTGTATATTCATACATACCTGTGAGTTGTCCACATTGACATATGGGACGCTAACTGCAAACACTGGCATCCACCAGCACGTGCAATTAGACGTGAAGGAGGACAGCAGAACATCATTACCAACATACAGTTACTGTTGTTACACAAGACACATGATGTTAACAGGACGAAATGCATTGTACGCCTATAGTACATGGTATGTCTGCTGCCTGTTAACAGTACTCAACAATTGTAAACTACACTTATCTTTCTAGTCTGTTCACCCTGTGCATCAGACCATATGAGCATGTCCCTGCACCAATGGTGTGGATGTCAGGGATGCAGCACAGGCATCATCATATGCACAGGGTGATAATGTTTGCCAGAGGCCTAGGCTGCATCATTGGATGACATCATGTGTGTGGGTTAGGGCCTTTGATCTAATTGGGCATGTGTGGATGTTATGCATGTGTGTGTTGCGGTGCCCTACATATGTTTCCAGTGTGTGCGTGTATGTATGCACACAGTTCTGACATGTGTCTGGCCTACACAGGGGTATTATTGACAGCTGCAGACTGTACATGCCAGGTTTTACAGTTCACGGTGTCCAGCCATGGACATGTGACCTGTGCCTGCCAGGGGTTGCACAGGCATTACTAGGCAGAGGTGCAGATCGGGTACTGTCTGATGTCTCTTGTCCACTGGAACTGCGTCTCTGTTGGGACCATCCCGGGCCATGTACATGTGGCCTGCTGTGTCATGGTGTGGACAGCACAGCACCAGATGCACTGCTGCTGCTACCACCACTATGGGAGCGGACATGTGAGGTAGCTCATACACGTAAACCTGAAACAGGTGATGTAGCAGGCCTATGGCCACGTGCCCGATGCCTCACTCCTACCAGATGTTCCAACACAGACAGCTCATGCTCATGGATTGTCATGCCATGGTCAAGGACTCCAACCATGTCACCCAACCATCTATCCAAAGCTTCAGCAATCTGCTGTTGAGCATTTACCATTGCCTGGATGTTGTTGTTTAAAGAATGGACGGCAGCCCTCTGAAGCCTCTTATCATCTCTGTTGTGCCATTCAGCACATGTATGTGCCTCCATTAGAGCCTGAAACATGCGTCTGGTGACACCACCTGCTGCGCTCTGCCTTGCAGAAGCATGTTGGCCAGAGGTCCTCCTATGAGCAGCATTGACCACGTGCCTGTGTGGGTCACCACCAGTCAGTTGGCTGACATCATGGTGTGCAGGCACACCTTCCATAGCCCCCACACTTTCCTGTTCCAAGCTATCATGCGCCAACTGTCCTTCCTCTATGGCCACTGGTGATGGGGTATGTGCAGGCATGGGGTATGTGCAGGCATGGGATCTGTGTGCAGGGATGAGGGGGGATATAGCTGGAATGGCAACCAATGGCACAGTTTCAGCCCCTGACAACTCTGCCTGCGCCTCGATCATACATTCATCATCACTGCTAGAGTCTGTGGGGACACTAACATCAGATGTACCACAGGCGGGTAACACACCTACATCACCTGTGAAGGGAGACAAGAACTGTACATTACAATCTATACAATAGACACACACACACACACACACACACACACACACACACACACATGTGATATGACAGAAGACATGCATGTGATACGGCAGATGGCATGCAGCACAGACAATAATAGTGGTAGTTATCATACATCCCTGCATGTGATATGACAGAAGGCATGCAACATGCATGTGATACGGCAGATGGCATACAGTGCAGACAATAATAGTGGTAGTTATCATACATCCCTGGGTTGCACACAACAGCATGCATGTGTCATAGCAGACGGCATGCAAATTACACAATCATAGTAGTAGTTAGCATACATCCCTGTGTTACACCATGTAGACCAGCATAGGTTAACAGTACTCCTGCCTGATGTGTGGCATATCAATCACATGTAATATGACATGTGATTTGCTGACGTGTGCAATGACATGCATACATGTTTAACACAATGATGTCCTGTCAAATATACAGTGGGGTAATGGTGTCCCAATGCAGTGTTGTTTGTCCACCCTACAGATATACTGCACATTTAGCTGATGTGCATGGCCATTGCAGGGAATCATGAGGCATCTCTATTGCTATACAGTGTGAGTTACAGACACAGTTCATAGCCATGACTGTGTTCAGACTAAATACATATATACTGTGGAATGTGACCCATGTCACTGAGGTGTATACACACTAAACCATGATGTGGAAGTTGTGACATGGGTCACTGAAGGGTATACAGATGACACCCCTGCACATCTGCAACCATATTGCTGCTGCCTGGCAACTATGGCCAGACATGGAGAACACGTCAATACACCATGTCCCACATGACATCTGTGTACCACACACACACACACACACACACACACACACACACACACACACACACACACACACACACACATGAGGAGCAAGTATGACATTGATGCCCGACACCAGCAAGTGGAATTTACTGTATCTGTGGGCTGATGTGGATACTGTACAGGTGACTGCTGTCATGTTGTGACACCCTCAAGATGTTCAACACATCTTATGTGGTGGATTGATATCATGCCTACACAAGATGTGCACAGGCCTGTAGGATGTCTAGTGTTCCACATCTACAATATAACCATTACAAAAAGGCCATAGTTGGATCATGTGTAGCCATTGTATGGCAGGGTGTACACACAAGCACATCACGTCTACTGTGTGTGTTGCTTTATGTCTCTGGCCATCCTCCATGGCCATGTGTGTACATGTGTTGGCCAAATTATTGTGGCGGGTATCTATTTCAAATGTCTGTGTTGTCCCATATGACATACACCCATAGATGTCATATGCTCCACTGATGGCAGGGTTATGCAGACAAAGGGTGGTATGTGGGATTTGTTTTCAGGTTAGTTAGGCAGTGTTGCAGCCAGGCCACTAGATGTCATGGACATGTCAAGATAGCACATCACATTGTGTGACATTCATAGCAGGGCTATGATCCACATCAGTGAATCCTGTGGGCTGGCCATACTCCAGCCCATTGTGTAGTACTGTTTGTATTCCCCACATGTGTAGTTCTGATCTGTAGTACAGCACCTCCACCATTGTATGCACAGCTGTCCACACATCGGGCAATGACAGTTTGTGAGGATTCATGTCCGTAAGGTGATTCACATAGTTTGCAAGTGTTGCACATGGGTTGGAATTGTGATGCTTTGCAGGTCCGAACTGTATATTGTGACAGGACCATACATTATGTGTACATGTTGTAAATGGCCTGGCCACATGGCAGATAGATCTGTGCATTACGATGCCTGAAAAATAATAGCAGTCTCACCTGCAACGGGCTGCTGTCACAGCGGAATGCCAGAGGTACCTAAATAGGAGTAACACAGCAGTATGAGCATTATCCATGCCTGCATGATGGCTACAGGGTGCAATGTGCAGGTTAACACTTACGCCAGTACATTAGACTATACTATGGTGTATGCACATGTGTGCATACACAGAGTAGCATGCTATAGTATGCGGCATGTGTGTATACATGTCTTGCATATGATGTTACATTACATATTGTACAGTGACACATGCAACTATATGGAATATTGTTGTTATAGGTGCAGTTCTGACTTACCTAGGCAACTCCAGGCTCAGTAATTCAGAGAAACCCACCTCCACAATATTGACTAAGGCTTGTGGAGTGGTTCTGCAGGTGTCCCCAGGTTGGACAGTAGCTGCTCGGTATGTGTGAGTGGGGGCTGGGTTGGTGGTCTACCACCTGTTGCACCTTGTTCCCTGGCGATTGCATTTCCACACTGTTTCACCCATCTAATGAGGTCTGTACAGTGTCTGCGCACCTGCTGGTATGTGCGGTTGTGGCCACCCACATCATTAACCCTCCTGCGAAGTTCCATCCACAGGGCATCCCACTGCTATGCATCCTGTGGCACATGGCTGAACAGGATATCATGATTGTCAAGTAGGTATGGGATGAGGGCCTCATCCTCCAAGCGGGTAAAAGGGGGTAGCCTTGAATGCGGCATACCTGGAAGGCATAATGATGGAGACAGGTCACAGTAACTCACAGAGACATACAGAGCTACAGCTGAACATACATGTGTATTGCATTTATTATGTTTAAATAGTTGTATTTGCAAATCTACATGACACTGATGTGTTTGTGTCACACACATGTGACACTCAATGGTGAGTGGATATTATCACCATATATGTGTGTGTGTGTCACCTGATTACATTGCTCATCCTCCATGTGGATGATGTCTTGATGTGGGCATGTCTGTTTGGCTGTACTGGTGTTCCTACCTATCAGCACATTGCTGGATGAGTCCACATTAATGCAGTCGACCTTGATGCTGTGTATATGTCACATATAAAGACTTACACTGCCTTAACAAACATGACCTGTGACCCTGCAGACTTGCTCACATAAGGTTTTACATGTATGTGTTCTGCCATATACATCTACACGGCACTGTACAGCAATTCAACATCCTGCCATGTATCATCTGTGTTGCACATATGATACACATGGGACACTGGCTAGCCAGATGGTATTTTCAGGGATGGATATCAACTATAGCATGTACAGTCAAAGTCAACTAGTAGGCCACGTATGAATCTAGGATGAAAGGTTACCTGGCAGTAGCCGACATGTGGGTCTGTGGGGCCAGGTGTAGCAGTGCCACATTACTGATCCACAGGGTTAATGATACATTTACCATGCGGTCATCATACCATGTCTAAAAGGGGAGCGATGTGCAGCTTTGACAGACAGGAATGCATAGTATGGCAGGACTATGTAAAGTGTATGGGACAAGGAACTGTCCAGCATGTGGAAAGTGGATGCCCATGAAGTATGTGCTTGAGATCAGGATGTGTACGTGTCGCATGTCCAACATCATTGGGTTGGACATGGATTTATTCAGGGTATGCATCATGCTACATAGTGGAGATGGGGAATGGGAAGGCTGGTGTAGGCCATCTGCACTTGGCCCATACCCCCTAAAGGAAATATGTGATCTGATATGGGTCACTTGAGTGTTGTGTATGGCTGGACAATGATCTCTATATTCATGGATGGCACCCTGTCATTATTAGGGTTGCCACATATGACTACCTGACAGGTGTGGTGACATAGCTATCACAGGAAAGACAACTGCCCAGCTGCATTCCTTACGCACGTGTCCATTATGTTGACCGCTGCCTAGGTGGTAGTTCATGGGTACAGGGTTATTAACATAGGGGTGACAATGCAATATGTAGCTGTCAGATTGTGGCCATATGGCACACACACCTCACCCACAAAGCCCCTTCTGTATGTTGTCCACAACACTCTTGAGTCGGCTATTGCTCCTAGGTCATAGTCATTCGCATACTTCAATAGGCAGATGCCTTGTTTGTCTGTGAGGTATGGACTACAATGAGGGGGGATACAATTAATTAACCCTGTCTTACTGCAGCTACCACTGGTGTGATGAGCATGTATTATTCAGACACCTTCTGTAGTGTTGGTTCTGCCAGCAGTCCTGTTGCAAAACACTCCTGTGACATAGGAATGTACATCTAGTATACTGAGTGTAGGTGGAACACAGTATGGGTGATGATGTCCTATGACCTGGCAAGGTTATGATATGCAGTGTGAAATCAACCTTACTGTCATCTACATCTGTACTGCTGACATCAATTATTTGATCAAGGTAAATGGCCTTTCAGACCAGACTCAGCAGGGTAGTAGTGCAGTACTTCCCATTATCAGTGGTGTCTCCCCCTTTGTGGGTTGTGATACCTGTTGGTGTGCACCATTCAGTGTGTACACAGCCTGACATGGAGCTATGTTTTACATGATGTGTACGTGGAGAGCATCTTGTTTTGCCATATGTGTATGATACAACCTGTGATGTGGACAGGTCCCATGCAGCCTGAGTGCAGCTTGTACCTGCATAGTTGTGGATACAGGGGCCCTGTGTTGTACATGGATATATGATTGTGTACCTGTTGTGGGGGGGGGGGCAGCTTGTTTATGTTATCCAAGACCCTATCTGGATTGCTTATTCATGCTCAGCACTTGTTCAGAACTTGTAAGCACTACGTAAGCTACTAATTACTATAGCACTCAATATTCCTCATTACCTAGAGGTAAACAGGTTTTGTACACACTTTTTTCACTTGCTTAGAGTAAAATAGCTCTTGTACTCACTTTCTTCACTTATCTAGGGGAAATTAGTTTTATATTCAGGCATGTCCAAGGGTCAACTGCCAGTGTTCTCTCCTGTCTATCTGATGAATCTGGATATCTTGAGGCAATGTACACATTGCCTCATATGCACAGACAACACTCTCTGCCTACCACCCAATACTACAACCTGTGAGAAATGCACTTATCTAGCCAAACTGGAGGTAAAGCTCTCTCCAACCAAGCCTGACCCTGACAGTCACGTGGAAAAGGTAAACATTCGCACCACACCACACTCATCACATAGTCTCAATGAATCTACCCCAACATTAACTGAGACAACTACTTGTGTACCAACTCATTAGCTCAACGCTTTCTGGAATTCATAAACACCAATGCCCTGGATCAATATATCCACACACCCATCAGGGGCAACAATATCCTAGACCTAGGCATTACCAACATGAGTGACCGGTGTTCCACACCTGAAGTCAACTCCTCGTTGGTCCGATCTGACCATGAGATGAGCACTGTTGATATCCACATCCCACCCCACTCCCCGGGAACCACAGTATATGCCTACAATGCCAACTTCATGCTTCTTAAGACAGATGTGGTGAACGTCATGATACCCATGCAGATGGAAAATACTGTTACAACTGCTGAATCCTACACAAATGTACTCTATAAACACTTACACGAGTGCATGGATTGTGCTATCCCAAACAGAACCAAGACGCTATACTCCTAATTAAGGAAACCAATCTGGCAGTCCCCTGCCATAAACAAACTGTACTACAGGAGGAAGACACTGTTGCAAAAGAGAGTACAATCCCATGCATGGAGGAGCTCCCTACTCAGCCTCAGTAAGAAGGTGAGATCCCTTATAAGATCCTCCAAAGCTAGCTATGAAAACAAAACTGCCACTAATTCCAGCAACAACCACAAAGCATTCTATAGCTATGTCAAATATCTCTATATCAACACCCATATCTGCTCTGAGTTACAGCACAAAGGCACGAACATTACAGAACCAACTGATATTGCTAACATCCTGTCATATAGGTTCAGTGCTACCTTTCCCCCCTCCCTCTCAAAGCTGCACACTCTAAAGCCAGTATCACAGCATCCATGGGACCGGACAACATCCCAGGCTGCATTTTACACAAACTTCAGAACGTACTGGCTCCCCACCTACACACCATATTCAATAATAGCCTCACATCGGGCTTAGTGCCCCCTGAATGGTGCACAGCATTAGTTATTACACTCCACAAAGGTGGCGCCACAATGGACCACTGGACCTATTGCCCTATAGGCCTGACTAGCCTGGTCTGCAAGGCTATGGAGCACATCATGGATCTCAGTCACAGAGACATTGGGTACCTGCAAACCTTTGACCCCTCCCAGTTTGGCTTTATTAAGGGCAGACCATGCCTTCTAAACCTGGTGGACTTCTTAGAGACAGTTACCAAGGCATTAGATGAGGGCATGGAGGCCCACACAGCCTACCTAGATCTCTCAAAGGCTTTCAATACCATTCCTCATTCCAGTATTATCAACATACCCATCCGCCTGAACATTAACCCCTACATCATATGATGGTTTGCAAAGTGGCTTACAGACAGAACCCACACAGTGGGAATTGCATACCCTAGGTCCGACTGTATACCAGTTACAAGTGGCATCCCCCAGGGCTCAGTCCTAGGACCCCTCATGTTCGGTATATAATTCTCTGACATACAGGCAAGCACAGGAGGGCTTTGGCTGAAAAGGTTTGCAGACGACTGCAAACTAGGGGACATAATTGTTTCCCCAGCTGTTACAGACACCCTCTGGAAGGGTCGCACTGAGACAGATACCTGGTGTCAATATCATGGCCTCAAGCTGAATGCCAAAAAGAGCATAGTCATCCCCTTTGGATATAACTAATTACCCGAGGACTACCACATAGGTGCTAGTCCCCTACATGCAGAAAAGGTAATAAGGGATCTGGGAACCCCAGTAAATAGCAATCTGTCCTTCGATACCCATAATGACAAGGTGGTTAGAATATCCTTCTACGTGGACCCCCTAATTTCTAATGGGTTCTCATCCAGATCAGAGGAGGCCATTGTGCCTCTCTACTCATGACTTATTAGACCCATTAAAGGATACAACACCCCATTTGGGATATACCTTACAAGACAACTGCAACAGCTTGGAAGACCACAACAGTACCACACCAAGAGGATTACTGACCTCAAACAGATTACCTATGCAGCCCAACCTAAGAAACTTCAGCTGTACTCGGTTGCATACCGCATACTCACAGGTGATCTCTGCTTGACATACAAGACCCATGTCCAACCCAGTATTGCTGGGTATGCTCCACCTAAACAGAGGACCCTGAGAGCCACATGCTCTAGGGATATACACCTAACCACAACAATGACTAGGACATGCTGTACGGATAGATTCCTGACCCAGGCACTCCCCATGTTTTGGAACATGATTCCAATGTACATCAGGCAGGGCCCCTCACTAGCACTCTTCAAGGGAAACCTTGACGTGTGGATGGGAGACAGACATGTATCCCAGGGATCACTGCAGTGGCTGTGCTGGACAGAGGCATAGGGAACTAATGGCTCTGCTGTTCAGAGGCACAGGGAACTAACCTATGGGGGTGGAGAAAGCCAACACACTCTAGCTAGGCTTATAAATACCCTTGGTAAGACAGCCTAGTACCTACCTTTGCACTTATTACATGTCTTATGTGCTGGTATATACTTTTCCAAGGTACAGACAAACGTGGGAGGACTATGGCTCACCAAGTTCGCAGACGACTGCAAACTGGGCACCATAATCGACTCTCCAGCTGACACAAACATCCTTCAAAAAGGTCTCACAGTGACAGATAACTGGTGCCAGCACCATGGTTTAAAGCTAAATGCCAAAAAATGTATAGTCATACCCTTTGGCAAAAACAATGTGCCCACAAATTACCACATAGGCGGAAACCCATTAAGTACAGAAAAAGTTATTAGGGACCTGGGGACCCAAGTTGATAGCAATCTCTCCTTTGAAAACCACATTGCCAAAGTGGTTAGAAAGACCTTCTACATAGCCCACCTCATCACGAAGGGTTTCACATCTAGATCAAGAGAGGTAATCGTGCCCCTTTATTCATCCTTCATCAGGCCCATCATAGAATACAATGCCCCTTTTGGGATGTACCTTACCCGACACCTGCAGCAATTAGAAAGACCCCAAAAGTATCTCACCAAGAGGATCAAGGGTCTCAAACAGATGCCATATGCTACTCTGTTAAAAAAACTCCAGCTCTACTCAGTTGCATACCACCTACTTCGAGGCGATCTATGCCTGACATACAAAGCTATGTCAAATCCAGAATTAATGGACATGCTCCACCTCAGTAAATCTAAATCCCTTAGAGCCATACGCTCGAGGGACTTGAACCTCAGCACAGAAATAAATAGAACTTGCTGGAGGGACAGGTTCATAACCCAGAGGCTCCCTTCGCTCTGGAATAGAATTCCAGTTCATGTGAGGCAGAGCATCTCACTGAATCTCTTCAAGAAGAATCTCGATAGGTGGATGGGGGATCATGGGTTTGTCCCAGGGATTACTCCCGTGTCACTATTAGACAGAGGCACAGTAAACTAAACCTTAAAAAGGGCACAGTATACTCAAATCAAGGGGTGGTGTAAGCCATACAGAATCAGGCTAGGCTTATAATTGCCCCAGGGCAGATAGCCTAGTATGAACCTATGAACCTATGGATAGTTAACTAGCTCTTCCATTTTACTTTGCTATCATGCTGATAAACTGTCGGGTGACTACAAGTCATATGTATCCTGTTATTGTGTATTGTAAATGCCAATAAACATAACTAATGTTTGCCTAACATAACAGTAATGCTATGTAACTTGTAATACATATCTGCCTACAATACTGTACATTACACAGTTATTGGCACAATATCCCACAATGCAAATCACAATTGCACAGTGGGCCAACCTTCGACATGTTATTCTCAGTAATACACCCATACATATGGCTACTGTTACAGTATATCAACATATACTATCCCCTGTTATAGCACATACTTGTTGGACCAGTCCTGCCACTGACAGCAGCTGGTGAGGAATATTTGTGTTCAAAGCCCTTATATAGCATCCCTTGTGGTGTATGCGGTGTTTGCCTTGAGACCTACAGCAGTACGCACATAAATACTACAAGCGTTACTATGCTCAACAATACATCACTACAAGATAACTGTTTCCACTATATGGATTGCGTGCACTTTAAATATTACAGAACAGGTACTAAATACACAGACATACTGATTGTTCTACATACCTTATTAGTAACCCGAGGTGTCGTTGACTGTTGATTCAATCCTTTTCAGTTTGTGTTTCAATCTTCTTTGTAACTTTCTGCTGGTATATACGGATGGTTTGAGTGTGTGATAAGCCATCCTTTTATAGTTAAATATCAGTAAGATGTGGTATCCTGACCACCAATTGGTGTTCCAAAGTAGTTAATTAGATGCACATCAGTTGTGCAGCTACTCAGTTAGCCGATACCATGGCAACAGTGGTGTATAACTGAGTACTCCTTTTGGGTGTTGTCCGTTTGCCTTACTTTTGAGGGAAATGGCCTGGATGTGTTGTTTGTAATGTATTTCAACAGCTATATGGAGACAGACAGAGATATATTAGCTTCATGACTCCCGTGGATTGTGTGTACTGGCTAGATGATTTTGTTCTACATGTGAGTACAGCTGTTATATTTCAGAACATTGCTACTTATGCAGGGTTTGTTTGTACCTGATACTTCTGCAGATGTTTAAGTCTAGCAAGGATGTTTGGGCAGCTCAAGGCTGTATGGCTATGCATGAACTGTTATGTGGTTTACAGTGTGATCACCAGACATCCATGATTTGGTGTACATGTGTATCATACTGTGCTGTTACTCAGTAATTGGTAAAACATCCCAGTGTACACACAACCCTCTGAAACGGGATTAGTGCAAACAAACCCTGTAACATCAGCAGCTGTTCCATTGTATAACAGCAACTATTTCACATAGGGCCATGTTAGTGTGTCGCTGTCAAGGTATGTTAAGGCTTCTGCAGATGTCGTACAGTGAGTGAATGATTTGCGATGTTATTACAGTTTGTATTGTAATTTGTTTGGGTGTGGGGGTGATGTTGGTGGGTGTGCATAGCAGATGCAGGTGTGTAGGAACTGCTTTTATACATAATCTATATGTGCATGAGGGTTCCTTCCCTGTTTAAACACCTATCCTTTAGTGGACTAATACGATGGTAATTGCAGGCTGATTCATTAAGGCACTGTTAAGTGGTTCCTGTATAGCATGCAGGTGATGTTAGTCCTTGAATCCTTTTGGCAATACATCAGAATGTAATAAAGTGTTGCTACATGAAAGCTGTGTATGTCTGTCATAGGTATTTGCAGTCATTGTAGTTGTGTTGGTGACTGACACTCTTTGGCTAGGGTTGCCACCTTTTCATATGGTCATAGTGGTATATTTTCGGGACACACATCAGCTTTTACAGGCCGACACAAACCCATGGTCAGTACAAGGGATAGAACTTTCCTTTCTTGCCTAAATATAAGCTTATTCTTGTAGCAGTTTAGTTGCTTATCCTGTTTCTTGCAACATGTAGGTATTTTAGATACAGAAAGAACTATTGTATGCAACTACTACATTACATGTGGGACATTATTATGTCCTACAATCCCAGGACATTTGCCACGTTTAATATATTTGGTCAGGACACAACCGCCCAAAGAGGGACTATCTCTTGAAAAGTGGGACAGGTTGTAACACTATTATTGGCTCATGTCCATAGCACATATTTGTAATAGTGTATAGGCATATACTCTCCATATCCTTTGTTCATAAAGGTTGGTCGTGGCAGAATGTGTGATTGCTATGGTCCATGTTATACTCATATATGAACACTTCAACCACTGTATACGGGATACCTATGGAATCCTGAAACCACACAGTTCCGACACCCACAGTACTGGGTCCAGACTCCCATACCCCACATTACTGACAGCTACAGTAACTCGCGAAAGTAACATGAACATGGAGCACACATACGCACACACAGACACACTGCTACCCACAACATCCAAACAAGCCCTCCTACACTATGTATGAGCAGGTGGGCAAGCCCCCTACACCCTCCATGTAGGTGTCTGTGCTCCCACACCCCCCTACTTTAATATTCTACCTCCTAGATCGCACAAACAGACGCACAAAGCTAACCCACACCCACACATTACAGTCCCCCAAGAACACACATCACACTCAGAACACACACTTACACACACTACAGCCCTCAGAAACACACTTACACACAGTAACCTACCTGAACCGCAACACCAGAAGCACTGACTAACTGTCCCTTAACATCGTGATTTTAAGCCTCGCTCATCTGGTGTTTCGGTACTGTATTCTTTCGGACCTTAAGCCTCGGGATTACGTGCATCGATATGTCAAGCAGTCAGTATGTGGTAGGTATCCCATTTATATGTACCTCCATGGTTATGTAGATGTTGTTAACCTATCTATATCTCTACATACATATATATATATATATATATATATATATATATATATATATATATATATATATATATATATATATATTTATATAAAACACACCTTTCATTGGGTACATGCCGGTTTGTCCTATTTCCACACATTTCTACCTTTTGTGTTTTATCCTGTCAGTATACACAACTGCCATTGGTACATCTCAGGTAGCTTAGTGGTATGTTATTGTGAAGATTGTGTACATGGTTGTGTGTTCTAATCCTGGCAGTGGTATTTTACCTCTCAGAGCAGGCACTGGTAGTGCAAGGGTGATTAACGCACATTTCAACGGTTGTGTGTTCCACATGTTTATTATTCTGTGGAATACTACCTATATATGCAAGCTGTGTTTTAGGTATACTATGTAAAATGTAAACATCTGAGAAGATTCCTGTCAGGGATACTCCCCAGTATTTGGAACTATATCCCTGATTACATTATACAAAACCCCTCAATAACACTCCAGGGAATCCTTGCAGAGTGGGTGGGGAACAGTGGATACACCCCAGAGATCCCACAAATGGCTCTGCTCCACAGAGGGACAGTTAGTTAATTGATGGGGTGGTGACAGCAGACACTTTTTTCCTATGCTTATGAGTGGCCTCGAGCAGTTAGGCATCTACCTACCTATGTATCTATGAACCTCTACATACAGTATGGACACATGCTAATAGCTTAATTTACTGTTAAGGTATTGACTTAGCTTGTGCCAATGGTGAATGTGTGTACAAAAGTTAAGGGCTACCTATGTAGGATGCACACAGTAGACCACCTATACATGACAATTTACAGGTGGTCGTGTGTGTGTGCCATCCATGTTTGCTGTGTGTGCAGGTGGAGAAGGGTGTCAGTCCATGAGTGCCTACACTGTCAGTGTGTGTGCTATACGTTCCCTCTTTGCCAAGGCATGGGCATACTGGGCATGCCTCCGCCTGCCTACTGGCGCTAGCACAGGGTGTTCGTGGTCTGAGTCCCTCTGTGCCTGTGGGTCCCTTGGCAATGGTGGTGGGCTGTGAGGGCCTTCACAAGTCTGTCCCTGCTGCAGCTGTTTCCGCAGGACCATATTGTGTAGCATGACACATACTATGACGATGTGAGCACACGTGCCTGGAGAGTACTGCAAGGCTCCACCAGATATGTCCAAGCAATGGAACCGTGATTTCAGCATCCCAAACACGCGCTCTATGATGATTCTGGTTTCTGCGTGTGCCTCATTATGGTGTTCTTGCGTGGCTGTGTGTGCATTTCTGATGGGAGTCATCATCCACGGTTCCAGTGCATAGCCAGCATCCCCCACCAGGTGGCCTGATACAGCTGTGAGGCATGCCAGATGTGGGAGTCGTGATAGCTTCCAGGGATGCCAGCAAACACATCCATGATAATGCCCTGGGCATTGCACACGACCTGGCAGTTGATGGAGGGGTATCCCTTGCAATTTATGTAGCGCCTACCCTGCTCACTGGGTGGTGACTTGATGTGTATGTGCGTGCAGTCTATTGCATCCAGTACCTCTGGGTAGTCTGCCACATGGTGGAAGAGATGCATATTGCTGGCCAACTCCTCCTGCATTTGGGGGAAGTATATGTGCTCATTGGCATGTGGTAACATGGCATCCAGGAACTGGTGGAGTACCCTGGATGCTGATGCCTGTGAAATCCCCATGATATCCCCAGTTGGCCTTTGGAAGGTACCTGTGGCTAGTATTCTCAAGCTTACACATACCTTCGTGCCCACTGGGATGGGTTCCCATCTGTTACTTCTGGCTCTGAGGCGTGGCTGGCACAGCTCAACAAGTTGCTGGATGATGTCCCTGTCCACATTGTAATGCTCTACTATCTCCAGATATGTCACTGCTGGTAGGTTACCCTGGGTCTGAACACTCTTCTCCTCCTCCGGTGCCTGAGATGGTTGTCAGCATTATCCTCCACACCACCATCAGTCTCCAACACATGCTGGTGAATCAAAGCTATGGCGGCCCCTAACATGTACATATTAAAACTTCCCAGTCTGTATACACCAATGGTGCAGAGTGTCTGGGAATACACAAGTGTGTGTGCAGGGCTTTCACACCTTATACTATTGTGCAATGGATGATGCTGGTGTAATTGGGTGTGTTTGTGCAATTCCAGCTGTGGAGTATCTTAATTATTGTTTTTACAGCAGGTACTGCTATTGTGGGGCCTTTGGTGTTGACTTACGCTTGGCTGCCATGATTCATCTATTGCCCTTTACTTCAATTTTCAACCCGATTCCCCTCCCATTGTCAGGCATGCATCCAGCTGCCGGCTTTCTTGTTTTGTACTTTCACAAGCCTGGATTGTGTTGGGAAATGTGTTATGCAGCTGATCTACTGCAAGTTTGTTTTGTTCTGCTGTAACAGTTCTCTTTCCTTTGCTGTACGGCACCTCCCCTTTCCTGTTCTGCAGATAGCTGCTAGCAGCCTTGTTAGCTGTTGTCAGTGGCCCACTGTGAGTTCCTAGGTGTTAATTACTCATTTGTACTCCAATTACCATGCTGCAGCATTTCCTTATTGTCTTCCCTTATCCTTCCTATTTCAGCTGTGGTGCACGCTGTGCACAGCAGTTTACCGGGTTTCAAGTGTGTTTTCATCCACGTTCACATGCACTTTTGGTTAACTTGTGTGCTCTCAGCTAAGCAAAGCTATGGCTACTTCCACACCCCTATTCTGCGGCTTTGCTTAGCAACAGGCAACCCGGATTAGCAATGATCCAATGTGCTTACAGCTATGGTGGCGCACCCCTCTCTTGATGTCATGTTTACCTCCAGGCCACTCCTCGGTGTTGTACTGCTACGCCATGTGGTACATCCTTACGCCAGTGGGGCATTTGTTATTCAGGATTATTTGACTCATTTGCATGGCATTGACTACTAATTCCAAGTTACCGCGCAGAACACTGTCACAGACCCTTAGTAACCCTTGCGCCATGGTTGTGGTGTAGCATGCATGCCATTGACTATTATGGGGAATTCATGAATTGTGTTACATTGCAGTTTTATGACATCTAAATATATTTTCCTTTTGATCCCGTTTGCACACAGATGCACTGCAGTTTTTCTTTGCGTTAGTGTGGCCATGACATTAAATGTTATTTTTTATGTGCTGTGCATGCTTTTTTATGCCATTGGCTATATATTTAGCCATTGGCATATATTAACATTATAATACGTAAGTTTGGTCCACTTTAATGGCTCCTATTTTATGCTGAAAAAATGTAAACTGTTTTTTTGGTTTACATTTCTTCATGCTTACACTACGCCTGCACCACTTCATGAATCGCTATATACCTTAATTTGCATGCTACACTGCTGCACATGGGGTAATTAGCATACATGCGCCGGGAGCTGTGCAGCTCTGGCGTACGCTGGTAGTGCACATGGAAACAACTCGTACCTGAATCGCTCAGCGGCCATATTTGGTGCTAGGTCGCCGACGCTACTCTGGCACCTGGCACAAGCTTCATGAATCCCGGGGAATATATTAGAATTATGGAAAAAACATATACCATATAACTATGAGACAGTTTTATAATAGTTGGACAGAATGGTGGATGGTATTTAAAAAGAAATGTAAAAATAATTATTTGTAATGGGAACATGAATAAGACAAAAAGTAAAAAGGTATATAATGAAATTCAGAATAAGGTATTAGAAATGAAAATGTGTATCACAGAAAAGAAGAAAAGATAAATTAAAGAAATCAAGAAAAAAATAGGGAGTTATATAAACAAAGACATTTCACGTGAAAAAAGGAAGAAGTATTTCCTTATTTAAGTAAAATAGTCAAATACAACGTTGTAGAGTGAGAGAAATGAAAAAATAAAAATGAGGAAATGGAAAAATAACAAGGCCGTATTATGAATATTGTAGCATAGTATATTAAAGAGATGGTAAAGAAAAGAGATAAATGAAAATTAATGAAGGGTTAAGCAATTTACAGAAGAAATAAAGATATTGATAAGCAGATTATGCTAATGGAATTATACATGGTGATAAAGAAATGAAATCTCTTTTCTGCAACAGGTTCTGATGGTAGCATATGTATTTAGTGAATGGCTAAATAATGATATCTGTTAAACAGAGATATTTAGTGGAATTGTAAGATTTTTTGGAAGAAAAGAGAGAAAGACAAAATTAATAATTGGAAACCAGATGTGTTACAGAATACTGATCATAAGATATTTTTGAAGATATACAAAGATGATTAGATAATAAAATAGATAAAGTATTAGAAGAGAATATTTAAAGGAAAAGGATATCAGGAAACCATTAATGATTGTCAGAAAAATGGTAAATGATGTTAAAAATGAAAGTGATGAAGAAAAATTACAGGTAGGAGACATAAGTAAAGTATCTGATATGATGATCATGGGTGGGGGAGGGGTTCAATAAAGCCTACATTATAATTTTGACTGTGTGCATGTCACTGAGTGATGAGCACATGGCCCCAAAAAGTTTTAGATTCAGTAAACTCCACATAGCGGTGCGCACTCACAAGCAAACACGGAAACATTTTTGACATGCAAATGAAAGCATAAGTACCTGAATTATATGCTAATGAAGGAAATCAACACAGTGGAGCAATTCAACAAGCTGCAAAGTAACCGGCTAGACTCTGTACTCGTGTTGGCCATGTATGCGAAAGTTTACCGAATACAGCCACACAAAGGAGTTTACACAGAAACTACAGCAAGCAATTGTCCATACATTTGTACAGAGAAAACCCTAACTTGTAACCCCACAGACAATATGACATTCCTAGACATGTTGGATGCCAGAAAATTATGTTAAAAATAGTAACAATTCCTTATTAAGTGCTATGACGTAAATGCTGTTTCGCACCCCCACCCCCAATGTACAATGTAATCATAATTAATGTAGACAGCTGAAAGTGTGAATCCCATGAAATATAGAATCCCCAATCTGAATTCCTCTGTGCAGATATATATACACCTGAGTAATACCCTCCCTTGACTGCAAAACATTGGGTTCTCCTTCAGTTTCTCCTGCCTACGTGGTTACCAACCATGTAGATTCAAGACTGTCAACATGGTGAAGATGCAAATGAGGTCAAAAGTCATTAGAATTGGAAAAAAGTCATTAGAATTGCTGAATCACAAAAACTTGTAACTGTGTAGTGATGTTTATTTTGTGTAGGCACTTCCACAGTGTTCATGTTGAATGCATGGCAACAGTGAATGACGACATCAGAGGTGTATGTCAGGTTACACGTACAGAGGTGTACATGTAGGTCTTTGAAGTGTACAAGTGCTTGCAAGCAGTGCACATTCCAAAAGTTCTGTGTTATCCTCTTTACTGTTTGTTAAAATGTATCGTATCTATCCACATTACATTCAAATGTATTTTTTAATTTTCATCTTTATTTGCATGATGGGATGCTTAGCACAACCATGGGAAATAGAGGAATGAATGGTAGGTTTTTCAATGCATGTCACATAACTATTCCTGTGGCAACATGTGCATGTGTAGGGCTAGAGTATAGACGGTCCTGGGTTCTATTACAGGGTCTGCAACCTTCCCTCTACTTTTGAACTGCATGTTTGCACAATATCACAGGTACAGACAAAAGTAATAAGTTCTCATGTGTTCAGCCTATTTCAGCATTGGTGTGCACAGTATCAGTGCACTCAGAGGCATGTAGGAATGCATCATGCACCAATGGGCACTAACAGAGTTCATATATTCAGTAAAGTAGCAGATCTTTTTCATAGCTGCTAATTACAGCATAAGCAGGTGAATTCAGTACAGTGGAGCTATTCAACAAACTCTAAAGCATCCGCTTACATTGTCATTTTTCCTGCATACTTCCATCCCATGGGAGTAGACACAAGGAAATAAAATTGTCTTAACTGCTGCATTTGCAAGATAAGTCCTGAACCTAGAATGTATCCTATAATAATATTATGGCATATTCTTGTATATCTTAACTTGGTGTAGTAATGAAGTAAATAGTGGTGGATTTGTCCAGAAAGAACCTCAACATGTGACAGCAGATACTTATTTTACTCATATGTGTCCATTACTAAGCTTTTCTTTCTTTCTTATTCCTCTCCCTTTTCATTGCACTTTTTGCATGATGCATCGCATAGCACAAATAGCATAAGTGGGTAATAGCTGTGTTTATCAGGTTTGTGTGAAGTGAGGCAGACCACCTATGAAGCAGACGGCCAAAAGTAGTAACCGGATACAATCAATTAATGCCCTTGGTCACCGTGAATACCCAGCCTGGAGTACAGATGGTACTGGGTTCAAGTACAGAGTGTGGAATCTTTGTTTTACTGATGTGACTTTGCAGTTTGCAGCTATGAAGTGCAACATACACAACTGTTTCCTCAACCTTCATGTGGTAACAGGTATAAGTGTAGGACTGGCATACACATGAGCCTGGGTTCAAATATACTATATGCCATATAGTATTATTTTTACTAATTTTAGCAATGCTGCTCACATTTGTGCACTGCTTACCAACATGCAAATAAGTGTAACTTGCATGAGTGTACAGTTTATTAACCATCGCACAAATCCGCTGCTCACTGAGCTATGGAACTGTATATATGATTCTTTCTTATTAGTGTTTATTGTCCATTTTCTTTGTATGACATAAACTACATGTGGAAACATTAGAAATTCATTGCGCATTCTAAGTATACATCATATATTCATAATACTTACATGTGTTTTCCTCCCCCACAAGAAGTACAATTCTGGGGGCTCAATATTTTATACATACATATATCACCCACACTACAAAGTGTGATATATAATGTTTTGTGTTTCCTCATGGCCAAGGCCAGTAGGTGGTGCTGACAACCTTGCTATGCTAAACCAAAACATTCAACTATACTCAATAAGGGTACTTATGTTCTTACAAAGCTAGGTTTCTACAAAGCTAGAACACTCTACACTTAGGCTACTGGCCTCATATGAACCTATAAATTTATATGCCTGTGTCAGCCTCCCAACCTGTTGCACCCCACATGGCCTGCTGATGTCACCTACCATACATTAACGTGCAGCCATGTAAAAGTCAGACTTGTGATGTGGTGCTTGTGTAAAGTATTTTGTGTGTGTGTGTGTGTGTGTGTGTGTGTGTGTGTGTGTGTGTGTGTTTGTGTGTGTGTGTGTGTCTGCTTGTGTATCCAGCCAGAAGAGCAAGTGCATGTGTATGCTTCCATCCTGAAAAACAAGTTTGTATCCTGCAGCTACGACCCCATACCATAAATTGACAGTATTTTGATACTTTCACCTGCCTACACATCCTTTGCAGCAGGTCTCCCACCTTCTTCTCATCAACATGCAATGCTGATGTCATCGAGTATAAGTTGACCTGCAGACATATAAATGGTAGACTTTTGCCATGGAACTTGTGTAGAGTGCTGGCATCTATAGTCTGTGTACTTAGATAGGTAAGGTTTCTGCTCTTACTGCAGTCAACAAGATGTGTGTGTGTGTGTGCATGTGTGTGCGTGTGTGTGCGTGTGTGTGTGTGTGTGTGTGTGTGTGTGTGTGCATGTGTGTGTGCGTGTGTATGTGTCTGTGTGTATCCAGCCAGAAGAGCAAGTATGTATCCTGCAGTTACTGCCCCAATCCCATAAACTGAGAGTATTTTAATACTTGCAGCTTGCACCTGGTTGCACATCCATGTTAGACAGGCCTTCCACCTTCTTCTCTCCAACATGCACTGCTGATCTCATCCACTTTAAGTTAATGTGCAGCCATGCAAAAATTAGACACGTACAATGACACTTGTGTAGAGTACTGTGTTCTGTACTCTGTGCACTTAGGTATGGGTTCTGTTCTCACTGCAGTCAACAGGGTGTATGTGTGTGTCTGTACTGAGCAGAATAGATGTGCTATCCTACAGTTACTTCTTCAATGGCATGGCTTGCTTATCTTGTCATACTTGCACAAGCCTACACATCCATTTCATGCAGCCATCCCAACCACTTGTCTCCCACATGGCCTGCTGATGCCATACACTATAAGTTGACCTGCAGACATGTAAACATTAGACGTGTGCCTAGGTGCTTGTGTATAGTAATGTGTTCTGTAGTTTGTGTACTTAGGTAGGGGTTCTGTTCTCACTGCAGTCAAGTGTGTGTGTATGTGTGTGTGTGTGTGTGTGTGTGTGTGTGTGTGTGTGTGTGTGTGTGTGTGTGTGTGTGTGTGTGCGCGTGTGTGCTTGAGATGTTACTTGACATTACAGAGATCCTTTCACCAGCATGTGAGTCAATGTTATCACCATATTCTTGACAGACAATGTTGATGTACCACCACATGCTCAACAGACAATGCTGATGTGCCACCACATGCTCAGAAGACAATGCTGATGTAATAACAAATACAACTAAGATAAAACAAAAAATAAAAATAAAATAAAATAAAAATACCACCAAGACCACTGATCCAAGCAATAAGCAGATTTAATAAATACTTAGTGCTCAGCTTACAAAGCCTTCCAAGAGTAAAAACACTACAAAACACAGTTTGCTTAAATACACCATACTTCATAAAACAATTAATCAATTAAGCCTACAATTTAAATCACATACTTCCAATTATATTCCTTGTTGAGTCCCAAAGGCTCCAAAATACCATACTTTAAAATCAGAAGGGTTTCTTTTTTTAAAAGTTTGTTTTTTTTAAAGATACACATTCACCTGTGCCAACTTGTAATTATTCCAGGACACAACACTTAAGGGACTCAGGGTTAGAATTATGTGGTGTCATAAAATGACTACCAAGGGGGCTCTCTATTTTTTTATTTTTATGTCCCTGATATGTTCCTTTAAATGGACCCTAAAACTCCTATATGTTTCCCCTTTATAAAACATATTACATCCACATCTCAGCACATACACTAGCCCCTCTGTGTTACAACTATATCTATACCTAGCTGTAAATTTAATACCATTAATGTGGGGAAAAGCACTCACTATGTATTGACAGATGGAACAACCATCACATAGAACAGTGCCCTTATTTATACTTAAACTCTGACTAAGATTAACATCTGGTAAATAAAATTGATTATGTACCAGTATATCAGACGCATTCCTAGCTCTTTTATATGCAATATTCACAAAATCAGGTAATATAGAGTTCAAAATTGTATCCCTTAAAAGCATAGGCTACAGACTACGCACTTTCTTAACAATTTCCTCAGTTATAACATTATAGGTAGTGACTAGAAAAACTTCCTTCTGCCCGCCATCATTCACAGCTTTATTGGTATGTTTATTTCCACTTCCACAAGCATTATATTTCGCACTAACACGGGCACTATAAAAATCTCCCTGAGGGTTGACTGGATACCTCATATCCATAATTTTTGTTTAGCTTCCCTAACCAACTGGACATCATAGCCCCTTTTAATAAACATATCTTCTGCTTCTGCTATCTCTCTGTCAAAGCTCATGTTAAGGCTACACAACCTATGAATTCATAAAAATTAATTATAAGGCAATACCTTGACCAAATGTTTGGGGTGACAACTACTCCTACATAAAAATGCATTTCGATATTCAAATTTCCTATGGAGACTAGTTGTAAATCCCTCTAAACTTATATCCAAAAAAATCACTTGAGGGCCAAGCTGCATACCATCAAAGCTTAAGCCCATAGTATTAGATTGTAAATCATCAACAAACTTAAGGGCCTCTGTTTGGCTTCCTTGACATAAAAAAATTAGATCGTCAATAAACCTAAAATATAAAATAACTTGTAATCTAAAAGATCATGCCTATAAACAAAATCATCTTCAAGTTTAGCCATGACTAAGTTCGCATACATAGGGGCAAAGGCCACCATCATGGCAGTGCCCTTAATTGCTGAAAAATGTCTTCATTAAACATAAAAATATTATTTTTCAAACAATACATAACTAAATCTATCAAAAAATGAGACATGGGAGAGTCCCCCAAGAAGTGAAATATGGCATGGATACCTATTTCATGCCTAATGTTAGTATAAAGACTTTTAACGTCCAAACATAGCCAAAACATATCCTTTTTCCAAACTTTCCCCCTTATTTTGTTGAAGAAATCCTGACTATCCCTAATATAAGAAGCTGTACTCATCACATATTTCTTTAGATGTTCATGTAACAACACACTTATGTTTTTCAAAAAATACCTCTGTGCAGACACTATTGGTCGACCACTAAGGCTGGTTAAAACTTTATGTGTTTTTGGTAGACAGGAAAAAACTGCTATAGAGCAGTTTTCCACTCCACACTTTTTTCCACATCCTTAGAAGTAAAATACCCCAACCTTAGGCCTTTGTCTAACAAAAGTTGGTACTCTTTATTAGCTTCAAAATAATCAGAAACATCACATTTCCTGTAAATTTCCACATTATTCAAATGTTTATAACACATCTCTAAATATTGTGTATAGTGCATAATTACTATCTGGTTGCCCTTGTCAGATGGCTTAACCACCCATCTGCTATCATTACCAAATTCCAATAGGGCTAACCATTGATGTTTAGTTAAGTTGAAGCATATGTTAGACTTATTCTTTATACAAGACCAATACATTTGTTCTGCCTTAAAATTAAGTGCAGCAAAATATCCTTGCAGAGTATTATTTAGAAAAGGTGGAATAAAAGAGCTTTTATCAGAGATAGCATCAGTGTTCAGTTGGCAGTAAGCATTAAAGTCATCATCAAACAAATCTTCCTTAAATGACAAGCATGAGTGAAAAGAATCATCACCACTTTCATAACAATCATTAATCACAACTCCTCCCTCCTGTTTAAAGTAATACATTAAGTGCAATTTTCTGCTAAAAGAAAAGATTTCACTTTTAAACGCATGTAATCTCAGTAAAGCAGTTGGTACAAATTTAAGGCCAAGACATAACGCAGACATAACCACATCAGAAATTTCATGTTTAGACAAATTTAACACATGTAAGTTATCACAAATTTCATTAATACCAGTGCTTCTTCTTATTGTACTGTCCCTTCTTATTATAGTTCTTTTGCTGGCCCCATTAATTACAGCCCCGTTTTCTGTTATTAAAGTCTGTCCTTGTAAAGCTGCAGTTCCGAAAGTGATTCTGCATATCTTTTGGATTGTGTTCTTTAGGCAAGGCTGGAAACTGTTCCACACTCCCCTCAGCTCCAACAATCACATCTGCCTCCTCAGAAGCAGCAAAAGAAACTGCGGAAGAAGCGGAAACATTATCACCCCGACCTACATCATTACTGCCATTATTGCTCCTGCGTCTAGATGAAAAATATCTATTAGATTTTCATTTCAAAAGAAACACCTTAACAAGGTTATAGTCCTTAATGTCCCTGTTCATTTTATAACTTTTGTGCTCTACTAACAGCTGTTCAAAATCCACAAGTCTGCCATTAATTTCTTCCAGGATACTAGTAAGTTCTCTCATTCTTTCTTCTCATCAACATGCACTGCTGATGTCATCGAGTATAAGTTGACCTGCAGACATATAAATGGTAGACTTGTGCCATGAAACTTGTGTAGAGTGCTGGCATCTATAGTCTGTGTACTTAGATAGGTAAGATTTCTGCTCTCACTGCAGTCAACAAGGTGTGTGTGTGTGTGTGTGTGTGTGTGTGTGTGTGTGTGTGTGTGTGTGTGTGTGTGTGTGTGTGTGTGTGTGTGTGTGTCTCTGTGTGTGTGTGTATCTAGCCAGAAGAGCAAGTATGTATCCTGCAGTTACTGCCCCAATCCCATAAACTGACAATATTTTAATACTTGCAACTTGCACCTGCTTACACATCCATGTTAGGCAGGCCTCCCACCTTCTTCTCTCCAACATGCACTGCTGATCTCATCCACTTTAAGTTGACGTGCAGCCATGCAACAATCTGACTTGTACAATGACACTTGCGTAGAGTATTATTTTCTGTACTCTGTGCACTTAGGTAGGGGTTCTGGTCTCACTGCATTCAACAGGGTGTATGTGCGTGTCTCTACTGAGCAGAATAGATGTGCTATCCTACAGTTACTTCTTCAATGGCATGGCTTGCTTGTCTTTTCATACGTGCACAAGCCTACACATCCATTTCATGCAGCCCTCCCAACCACTTGTCTCCCCCATGGCCTGCTGATGTCATACACTATAAATTGACCTGCAGACATGTAAATGTTAGACCTGTGCCATGGTGCTTGTGTATAGTAATGTGTTCTGTAGTCTATGTATTAGATAGGTAGGGGTTTTGTTCTCACTGCAGTCAAGTGTGTGTGTGTGTGTGCGTGTGTGTGTGTGTGTGTGTGTGTGTGTGTGTGTGTGTGTGTGTGTGTGTATCTGTGTGTGTGTGCTTGAGATGTTACTTGACATCACAGAGATCCTTTCAGTAGCATGTGAGTCAGTTATCACCATATGCTAGACAGACAATGTTGATGTACCACCACATGCTCAACAGACAATGCTGATGTGCCACCACATGCTCAGCAGACAATGCTGCTGTAATAAGCTGTATCAGATTATTGCACATACAACCATCCCACAGGACAGGATCAGACCCTGGACTGAGCCCAGTCAGATGTCACCTTAGTTTCATAAGCTTACTAGGCTATTGGCCCTAGGGCCTTTATAAGCCTAGCCAAGTTATACCATTGTTCCCTTATTGACCAACTTGTAAGGTTTATATTTGCAGTGTAAGTGTAAGACTGCCCTTATCTAAGAGGGACATGGGTGACCCACCTGGGGTCAGTTTACGTTTTCCCATCTAATTGAGTAAGTTACACTTAAATAGGGATATCATAGAATTCTATTTTATGTGAATTGGTATTTTTTCCAGAGCACTGGCAGTCTGAGGGAGACATATCTGTCATCCAGCATGTCCTGTTAATGTCGCAGGCCAGGATAAGATCCCTAGAGTGAGTGAGTCATGTCCCATGTGACTTGTGGATGTGCAGCATTTCTATTAGGCCAGGGTCTGACACTGCTCTGAAGACAGGGACAAGTCACCTCTCAGCAGCCTATAAGATACATAGCACAGTGAGAAACCTTAAGTCTGTCCATGCAGGTCATGTGTTGCAAGCCCTGAATTGTCTTGGCAAGAAACCTCTGAGGTCAATCCAGATCCAGTTGCTGCAGGTGTCTGGTGAGGTACTTACACAAGGGAGGATTGTACTCTATTAGTGGGCTGATGAGGGATGAGTACAGAGGAGTTATAACATCCTTAACTCTTGATGTGATGCCCTTACTTATGAGATGTACAACACAGAAAGCCTCCTTACCACTGTGGACACATGGTGATCACAATTAAGGGTGCTATCAACCCATTTTCCCAAATCTCTCACAACAGTGTTTCATCTAAGGGGGTACTGTTAATATTGTAATGTGCAGGGACTTTCCCTTGGCCTTAAGGGATGATAACACATTATTTAGCATTTATTTTAAGTCTGTGGTTTTGGCACCAGTCTTTTGTCTGTGTAAGGCCTTTTTGTAGTATGCCAACATAATTGGGGGCCTCAATGATTGCACCCAGTTTGCAGTAATTGATGAACAGGGTAAGTGACAGGCCATCTATTTTCCCCATGACATCTGAGAAATACATTTGAAATTGTAGGGGGTCCAGCACAAATCCTTGTGGTACATTGTTAGTAACTGGTCTGCTGCTAAAGGTGGAATCCTAAAATTTGACTGTATGTGTTCTGTTGGTGATCCAGTTGGCTACCCATCTAGTCACACGTGGGCTAATTCCCTGCTGTGTGAGTTTATCAATGATGCCTGAGTGGGGGACTGTGTCAAAAGCCTTTGTTATGTCAAGATAGGTTGAAGGTAGTGTTTTGCCTTCATCCACGGCTTTGGTGACATTCTTGAAGTTGTCCACCAGGTTTTAATAAGCATGCTCAACCCTTAACAAAGCCAAATTGTGTCTGGACAACAGTTTGAAGGTCATTTATGTCTTTGTTGATAAGGTCCATGATTATTCTCTCCATGGCTGGTAAGGCTTACTGGTATATAATTTCCAGGGTTTGCTGACAGACCCCTTTTGTGCAAGGGAATAACTGTTGCTTTGTTCCACACTGCTAGGACAAAGCCAGTACTTTCACTGTGGTTGAAGAGAGTGCCAACTTGTTTTGCGAGGTCCAGTTTCAGACCACTTAGTAGGGAGTGTGTGCTGTTATCCAGTCCCATAGAGGCTGTTTTTCTGCCCATGGATAGTGTGGTTATGAGCTGCTCTCTGCATATATTAGGTAGAGGACTTGTGGCAGGTATGCTTTGGGGTATGTCTGGTGGGGATGGGGGAGTGAAGTTCAGGCCAAACTGTTTGGTAGCAGGTTGGCAGTGTTCTCAGGATCATTATGAGTGGTACCATCCACTACTAGTTTGGCAAAAAACTGTCCCTAAACTTTTAGATTTCTGACATAGCTAAATAATGCCTCCTGGTTATCATTAGCTAGGGATGCGAGTTTAGGTTTTTATGTGATTTTAGAGGACTTTACAAGATAGGTAATTTCCTTATTCAAGCTCTGGAGGGTCTCCTTCCTATGCTGAGTCAGCTGCCTCTTGTTCTTAGACATTACTTTCTTCCACTTGTTGTATAACCTATGTATGCTTGATGCCCACTATGGTGGCTTGTTTTCTGTGTAGAACTTGTTTTGATCTGTTCATGTTCAGCAAACTCTGTACATTTGTATAAGTGTTTATACAGGCCATTTGTGTACACCTCTGTATAGCACTCATTCTTGACATTGGTAGTAGTGGATTTGCAACTGTTTAAGGCATCAGTTAAGAGGACATAGTTTGCTTTGGATAAATGTTTCATCCTTTCTGCTCTTGAGGGGGTGTCAGGTATGACTGTCAATGTGAATGAGACTGAATTTTGATCCAACCTGATCAGGGGCACCAACACACAGGGGTTAATGCAGAGAAACACTGTGTTGCTGAGTGCTAAGTCTAGGACATTCTAGCCACTCATGGGGTGCAGACTATTTGTTACACAGCATATATATTAATAATGCCCAGGAACCTTAGGGTGAGCATGTCTGTGCACACATATGACTCCAAATTGTTGGAAGGATAGATGAAATCACACATGATCAAGGTGTTTGGGTATATAGTGAGTGACTCAATTAGGTACTATAGAGTGGTACTTGCAGCTGATGGTGGGAATAGAGTTTTACATACAGATAACTGGACTTGGAGTAGTGCCACAGAGTCATACTCTTTGACCAGTCGTGGTGTATTTGTCTTTAATGAAGATGTATACACCTCTGCCTTTGGTTCTTTCTCACTCATATTGATGTCTGAACATGTGGAAGGCATTGTAGCTTTGCATTCCTAGGGAGCTCTCTATAGTCTTGAACCATAACCATGTGACTCCACAAACATGGGCATCTTTCAAGGTAAGGAGTTCTTCCAGTGTGTTTCTGATTTACACTCCTTACATTAAGCAGTATAGCCTTCAGTTTGTCTCTAGTGGATTATTTTACATTGGTACTTTATTTGTTCTGACATTGCCTAAAAAGGTCACTATGGGGGAGGTAAGCACCTTCCTATAGTACAGTGAGGTACATCTGCAGTCATTCACTGCAGCATGGATTATGACAGTCATAACGGTACTTGCTGAGAGACTTGAGCACGTGCGTGATCTGACATACCCTGGCACCTGACAGGCAGCTGACTATGACCTTCTCCTTGTCCACCCTGATGAGGGAAACATCTATATGTCTCACTATGGGGTCACTTATGAGCAAGACATTTGTTTTTGAGGTATTTTGCCTGTATGTATTGTTATGTGTAGTGGATTCTGTTGGATCTGCACTGTGTGCACTAGGTTTGCACTTGGGAGGTCTCTGATCTTTAGTTAGGTTTCTAGCGAGTGCCATGAGTGAAACATACTATAGATGTGAAATACTAACAACAAGCAGGATGCAAAACAAGGAGAGTAGCAAGAGCAACACATCCTTGTATGTGCCATAACAGTAACTCAACTGTGCTCCCCCAAAAGAACAGTCCATTCTAGTTTGTGACACAACAGTAACATCTCTTTGCTCCCCGCACCCACTAAAAAAAGCACATGAGCCATTTTGCTAATAAAACATATTTAAAATGTTAAACATGCATTCAAAGGACCGGTCCCTGAAACATTTGCATATATGCATCACACATTAGTATTTGCATATATTGTCAATGATTTGTACCCATGAAATGGCTTGAAAAATATGGTCATGCCATCAAAACACTTCTAACTAATGCATACAGATAGTGCAAAAGGCTTTGCTTCATATTATTCATTAATATATTCCAGCATATGCATTATGTAGTTAAACAAAATGACAGCATACCTGGTAAAGTTCAATACTCCTCTATAATGATAGCTTGGGAAATATTGTGCTTTTCTGAACAAGTATCTTCACCATTAGTTTGGCTAGCTACACATTTGCCTTTTTAAAATGGAATATATTATTAATGGATTGCATGGGTTTAGGCTGTTTCAGAGATGCTAATTACAGCATAAGCAGCTAAACTGCATGCTAAACTGCATGCTAATCAACAAGTCTGGTGGAGCTATTCAAGGTGTTTTTAAAGCAATCATGTAGACTCCATGCTGTTTTTTCCTGTGGATTTCAAAATTAGTGAGTACACATGGAGAAAGTCTTCACAGATGAAATGTTAGGAGCTGCTGCTGCTTAACACCATTTGTATGTGCTACAGACTGAAGGCAATGCTGCTGCTGCCAATAGGCCTAGGCTGAGACAGAGAAGAGTTTTCAGGCCGCATTTAGCTTATTGCAACATACACAACATGGACATTGTAGAGTGTTACAGGGTGGACAGGGACACAATACATGAACCCTTAGGCCTCTGCCGGCCTCAGCTCAGAACCACAACATTTACCTCCCCATGTATTGGCTGTGTACTGCTTGCATCACACTCAGCCCTGAACTAACACTGCCAGCCTCAACTCAGAGCCACAGCCTTTACCTCCCTATATATTGGCTGTGTACTGCTTGCATCATGCACAGCCCTGAAATAACACTGTGGCATCTGCTTCATTTACAAGGTAAGTCCTGAACATTTACTGTATTCTATAATAATATTATGATACATCCTTGTATTTCATCACTTGGTACAGTAAGCAACTACAAGGATGGACATTTGTACAGAAATTTTTATGTTACATGTGACAGGAGAGTTATTTGGCTTATATGTGTCCATTATCAGGTCGTAGGCCTCAGGCCTCAAAGATTCACACATTGATACCTCCCCAAAGTAATGATGATCACTGCATGCCCTCAATTTAGCACCACATGTTTGTAATGGGAAATCATAACAGAGAGAAGTTCAAAAGCAATGAGTCACATAGCAGTTTTTGGCATCACCACCCTTACAAGATCAAACTTTCAGGATGCAAAACAAGGAGAGTAACAAGAGCAACATATCTGTGTTTGCACCATAACAGTAGCTCTGTCTGGGTGCAACCCCCTTGAATGAACATTATACCCTTGCATGTGCCATGTCAGGAACCTACCTTTGCTCCACACCCCCAAAACAGCAGTCTATGCTTGTTTGTGCCATCTAACCTTCCATTAATTTGATGGCAACTGCATATCATAGTATTCCCAGTTAATATCCTCACAAATTTTAAGATAAATGTTATAGACTGGCTTACATACTGTACATCCCAGAGTACTGGTCAGTTAACTGATGAATGACCAAGAAATATGGAAAGGTAGGATATAGATGTATATCTGCAAGCAATAATCATAGCAGGTTGTGTGACCACTAAGAGCATTATATCCAAATATATAAAATATAATACATTTACAAATAACAGGTCATGCCTTGATATGAGTGCGCATTCAGTTGCACTTGGTTGTGTGAGGAATTACATTATGTATTTGCTGAAAAGCTGTTTGTGTGGCAAAGATGGATAAGTCCCCCTCCTGTTTTCTGATGGTGCATTGCAGTGAGAGTTGGGATCCAGACCTATGTAGTCATATCTCATGTATACTAACAGCTTCTACTGTGCATGTCAGAGCTTGATTTCCTGCATTTCAACTAATTCTCCATTTTTAAAATTTTTTGGGGGGAGCACTGCTTGTGCGATGTGCTGCTTAACACAAACAGCTTTGGCTATGCACATCTTGTTTATGCGTAGAGTGGCAGTGCACAAGCCAGACAAATGGGCCATCCAAGTAGCAGGATCCAGATAGCCAGAAACATATACCAGATACATCCAATTAATACTATTGGCCACCACACAAACACATTTCCAGACAACGTGCACAGTCTTGCAATGTGTTTGCATGATGGTTAGCACTGTGCAATACTTCTAAATGTTGCAAATCCAGAACGTGTGCACTCCAGTAAGTGTGATACCTGCAATTGGCCTGAAAACATCATTCTACAATGGCTTGATCTGGAGAGTTTTTTGAGATTCTGTGCCCAAAGATGGGGTTTTCAGGAGTCCAAAGTGTTTGTTGGACTCCAAGTGAATGAACATGGGCCCAGGCTGTTACAGAGGGACTATCGTTGCTCATGTTACAAAGCAGAAGCATGGAATAGTCTGGCCCGGGATCTAATCAGTTCTACGGGTATCTCTCACACTGGTGAACAATGTGGGAATCACTACAGAAACCTCAGGATGAGGAAGAGGGATACCCTTGACCAGGGGATTAAGAAATGTAGGACGGGGGCATCCCACAGATGTGTAAGTATCACTTACGTAGACGACTTGCCAAAGTTAAAAGCTGAATATAGTAAAGGATTGGTATGCTTAATGATATTCTGTTCTGTTTTTTGTACCACAGCTGTCACAGATAGAGATATGAATGAGTAAACCCATGCTGCTAGATTGGCATGGATGCAAGATGCATGAGGTATGTATGCATCCTAACAGTAGGGTTATTTTAGCATTAAAAGTTACAACATATTTATTATTTAACTATACAGTTGTAGCAAATTGAGCATTAATTTCTCAACTGTAATAGGAAGGTATGTATGCATTACTCTGGAGGGCAAAACAACAGTTCAGTAGTAGACAGAAGTCATAGATCATGCATTCAAAATCCACACTTCCAGAGTATAAAATACTGTTAAATTTTCATTGATATTGCAATATAACAGTAATGTAAAGCAGTGTCACCACTGGCTTGTTGTAAACTATAATCACTATAACTGGAACATATATATGTGCAATGTATGCATGCATAAAGGATTGCTTACTGCAATCTGTTGCACACTGCACATCTTTTAGGAGCTAGGTAGTCTTAACAGTAAACTAAGGTATTTTGTTAGGAGCTGGTACTGTTAAAAGCAAAGGTAATAGAATAGAGTCAAATACTTGAATCAATGCATTGTATGTCACATATGAAGTTACTAATGTTATTTTTTGTCTCACCCCATCTCTTTTCTCTCTCTTTTTTTTCTTTTTTTTTATTACCCCACAGCGCAGTGGGGTAGTTTTATCCCTGCCACCACTCCACCAGCTACAACACTGCTGCCCAGCACATCTGCTGTGTGAGGGAGCATGTAGAAATGAACCACAGCTATCCATTTCTTTAAGAATAAAACATGAACATACATGCACACTTTTTGCTGAATTTTGATTGCACCTCCAGAGAGAGAGGTGATGACAACACAATCTGTTGATCCGTTGTATAGGGAATTGGGCTGAATCATGTGTATCATGAAGACACATGTGTGAAATGGAGAGCTAAGTATGGGACAATTTTTTTTTTTTTTTGTGGGGCAGGTGCCCATTTTTTATTTTATTGATTTATTTATTCTTGAGAGAGAGAGAGAGAGAGAGAGAGAGAGAGAGAGAGAGAGGAATGTTGGGGAAGGGCTGTAGGAATGTGGGTCTATATTAGATAGTCGAAGTTCCGTAGTTCAGAACACCTAATGGTCGAACCATTATGTTCAAAGTTACAGAACTTCGACTATTTAAAAAAAATAACTACACAACGGTCAGAACAATAACCCCACCCCGCTACTTAAATATACCAACTCCGAGATTGCACCGCATTGAAGAGAATGGGAACCTCTGCTTACGGAGATTTCCTTTCAAATGCTCAAACTTTTACAAATTCATAAGTATGGTCCCGACCATATGTGGTTCGAACTTGTAAAAGTTCAACTATGCGATAGGAACCTAGGAATGTCTGGGTGAGGTAAGTTGGGCAGGTGAGGAAACAATTGCAGACAGACAAGACACACAAGACAAAAGCCAGGAATGGTGAAGGACACATGATGTGGGTGAACATCATGTTTGGGGAGAGGGTGAGAAATCCAAGTCCCATGCACATCGAGGCAGTTCACAGTGAGAATCTAGTCCTCACACAGTGGATTGTCATCACTGTCATGTCACTGATCTGCTGGCTGCAGTGCCTGATGTCTGCACCTTCTACAAGTGTTCTGCAGGAGGATGGAGAGCAGATGCTCCATCTTGTATAGGTTTGTGCCCACGATGAGATGCATAGCTCTGCTTACTATCCCTGGCAGTTTGTTATGGGTGATAAACTCACCACCTCTGCCACTGCTCCTGGAGAGAGCCACAGTTCTATCCTACTGGGCAGAACTACCTGATGGGCTGGGTAGTGCAGGAGCAGCATAAGGGGTGGTACCAGGTTGTGCCCCAGATGTGCTGGGCAGTGGTGCTGTAGCCAGTCTAGTGGTGCCAGGTGTATGCCGTGGGGCAGGCCTACCCCACTGTGCTGTGTGAAAAATAAAAATTAAAAAAAAAAATGATAGAGAGAATAAGGTTGGGGTGAGATAAAAAATGCAGAACATTAGTAACTTCATATGTGACACACAAAGCATTGATAAAATTATTTGACTCTTTTCTGTTATCTTTACTTTTAACACTACAAACACCTAACAAGTTCCTCACTATTAAGACTACCCAATTTATAACAGAGGTACACTATAGTACAGATTGCAGCCAATCCCTGATGTGTGCATATATTGCACATATTTGTGTTCCAATTATACTGATTACAGTTTACAGAAGATCATTTATGCCACTGGTATAGAGGTATGATGTTACATTCCAATAATGATGCAAACCTAACAGTATTGTATATTTGGGAATTGTGTTTTTAGAGCCCACAACCAGTGACTACTCTCAAATACTGTACTGTACTGTTCTTTTGTCCTACAGACTACTGCATGCATACTTTCCTTTTACAGTTTAGAGATGCATGCTCACTGTTATTTGAGAATATGGTGCCATTGGTTCGTGCTACAGACTAAGGCATGCATAATTTCTTTTATAGTTGTGATATGCACATTCAGTTTGATACAACTGTATTAAATACCAGCTAAGTGATCCTTAAAACTTTAATGCTGTGAACTTACTATACAAATTATTATTATTAAAATATTATTTAGACAGAAATGTTCTGATACATACATACCACATGCTTCTTGTATCCTTACTTAATGCACTGCATGGGACCTAACATTCAAGGCTCACTCTGCAGCAACTCTGGAAAAAAACAGAACAGAACAAACAACCATTACGAATACCAGTCTTGACTATATTCAACTTTTAACTGTTACAACTACTCACTGAAACTGATACTTACACATCTGTGGGGTGTCCACTGTCTGATTTTCTCTGAAACAATGGTTTAGGGTATCCCACTTCCTCCTCCAGAGGTCATTGAAGTGACTGCACACCAGTGTGGGGGATACATGTAGCACTAGTTAAGGCCCAGGCAATACTATTCCAGGCTTCAGATTTATATTCTAAGCTGTAATAGTCCCACTGCAGCAACTGCGGCCCATGATCTTTAACTAGGAGTCCAACAAAAATTATGGATCCCTGCACACCCCACCTCAGTGCCCAAAAGCACACACCCCTCCAGTAACTCCTGACATGCCTGCCGTAGTTCAAGCTCAATGTATAATGAGCATTTCCCACAAATTGCATTTTATATGCTGATGTTTTCCTGCCTATTGCACATCTCACACTTACTGAGAGTGTGGACGTTTTGATTTTGCAACATTTGAAAACATTGAGCATCTCTTACCATTGCGCAAACTTGGTGGGCGAGGGTGTTCACTGGTGGGCACCATGTTTGTGTGATGTTAAGTGATGCACAATGGCAAGCACTGCAACTTCAAGATTATTTGGTATAGAGGCATTTGTGTAAATGTTCTAGTCAAATGGACCATATCTATGGTTACCACAAGAAGGTTAAAAAAAGTTGTGTAGAGTACGTTGCACTTCATTGCTATAATCAGCAATCTCACAACAATAAAACAAAATTTGTGCACCCTGTACTAGAACCTCAGACTATCTATCCTTCACACCTACACTTAACACCTGCTGCCACAGGATTAGTGAGATGACATGTGTTATCTTAGTAGTTATTGAAAAATCTCGGTGTTAATCGTAGCACAATGATGCTTACCGTGTTTGCGCGATGCACAATATTATTAATTGAATGCATCCGGTTTATATGTGTGGCTGTCTTAGTCCTGTCTACAATCTGGGTGATCCATTCCTCAAGTTTGTGTGCTGCTGTGCTTTGCAAAAGTCAAGTGAGCACAGCTAAACATGTTTATGCCAAGTGGTGCATCACTGGCCAAAAAAAAGTAAATTAAAACACAGAAGGTAGACTGCATACAGTTTTGCAGAATGTCCAGATATTTGCATCATATTTTTGCCCTTTTCCTTGTAAAATGCGTGGTTTACTGTGAAGTCAGTATATAATGATATGCATTTCTGTTTCGTACTTCATATCCTTCAAAAAATAAATGTAACACAAGGTAAATCGTCCCTATTATTGTCCCTTTGTCCCCCTGTTAAATGTGTTTGACCACATTTCTAACTAGAAAACCTTGCTTACACATGCCATGCATCATTAATATTCATGTCTGGATGCTATGCGATATTGCACAATGAGCAGTATCATGTATGTGAATACAATCCATGTAGGCTCTACATGGAACCCCGAACCATGACATGTTATAGAAAATAATTGATGGATATGATTTTAGTAAACAAATTCAGAAAGTAATTAGATCAGGATAATTGGTTGGTTAAGTGACGAGACAGAGATGAATAGGGATTTAAACAAGGATGTCTGATGTGAAGTATTTTGTTTGCAATAGTAATGAATTGGTTAGCTAAAAGACAAATTTAAAGATGAGAAAAGTGCAGTACATACAGAATACTGGTATCAAATTTCCTGTCATCATATCTTAAGTGGATGACATAATCCTTATTACCAAAGACAGTAAAATGATGGAAAAATGATTTTTTGCTTAAATAATAGTTTAAAAGAAATGGAGATGTCAGTGAGTAGAGAAAGAAACTGAGATATTGGATTAGAGGAACAGTTAAAGGGAAATCAATTTGGAACAAAAGAAATGTTGATATTAGGAATAAAAATTGGTGTATTGAGTGTGGTTGCAGAGCAATGGATGAAAATTTTATATGAATTATAAGGAATTAGTGCTATGTGGAGTAGGTATAACTTGCCTCTTAGAAAGACGTGCATTTGACTAATTTCATATGGATGGGAAAATAGCCTATGTGGCTGGAGTATACATGATACCAAAAGATGTGGAGAAACAGTTCACTGAAGTAATGTTTGGATTTATTTAGGATCTAGGGTAAATCCAGTTAAAAAAGGAGCATTATATAAGGATGTGGAAGAAGGGAGGGTGGCAGTTTGTTGGACCCTGTAGTATACAGGTCATGACTGAATCTATATAGAGTATTACAATTGATAAATGGAAAAGAAGATAAGTTGGTAGCAAGATTATTTAAGAAAAAAAAATGAAAGGAGTGGAAGAATGAAGAAATAAAATGTATCATGACAAAATAAATATGTAGAGATTACATGTAGAGGAGATAGAAGAAAACAGGAAACTATGATACAAAAACATAATGATGTAAAATTACTGGGTGAACCCATGCGGACACTTGACAGAAGAAAAAATAAAAATAAAAGCTATAAAATGAAGAAATAAATGGTGTATGCAAACTGTTGAAAGCCTAAATTTTTTATGGAGGCTGCAAATTAATAGATTGTCTGTTAAAGGAAATTTGCCTTACAAAAATAAACTAAATGATATGTCTTATTTGTATGAATTAGAAATTGTCGAACATATTTTTGACATGTAGAAGAGTAAAAAAAATATTGGAATAAAATAATATAAAAACATATTTTGAAAGAAATGTGGGACTATTAACACACAAATATGAATTTAATTGAATATGGATTTTATGAGAAATATAGTAAGGAATATGTCAAAAATTGGGATAGGAAAAGATTTTGCATTATATGAAATGAAAGACTGAATGAAATTATATTTAATAGACATTGAGTGATACCAAATATAATACAAAAAATCAAATGGCTGTCAAAAAAGTGTGAGTCTAGACAAATATGAAACAAAAGGAGGTAAATGTTGGAGGAATATAAATTTAATATATTTTTTGTAAATAAATGTATATGTAAATGTGTTTATAATAAAGGACCCCTGCTCTTTTTAATAGCTGCCAGAGGAGCTTTTACATCCAACTGAGCTACCACCAATTCAAGCAGATGGGGCCATGGTTTAATGTCTCATCTGAAAGACAACCCCCCTCAAGAATGCAACACACCCCTTATGCTTCACTGAGGAAGTCAACAATTGATCTGTCTGGTGTGGGAGTAGAACCAATGGGCTTCTGCACCAAAGGTGAGTGTGCTTCTTGTTGGACCACTGACACTTCCTCTGTTAAATGCTCAGCTGATTTCATTTCAGTACTCTATAATATCTTTGATGTAAAGTATATGCTTACAAATACTAGTTTAAACAGCTAAAGTGAAGGAAGTGGCAGGATTAGAGTTCTAAGGTTCATCTGTAGTGGAAAATGTTGGGCAATTAGTCAGGCTCGGGTAAAATGCATGATATTCTACTTCAGAGGTTGAGACCAGTTCAGACTTTAACTTAATCTAGGAGTTTTAAAAACAAAACAAAATGCATTAAGTGTAGAATTGTGAGTTTCCCAAAGTTTAGACCTAAATATATTAAGCCAATCCCCTAAAAAAGAAAAAAAATAATAGAAGTAGCTTGAGAGGAATGGAATTTGAGATTTGAAGAAAGCACATGTGTAATCTAAGAAAGCTAAACATCTAAATCTCTACCTAAGATTATCGCTCCCTGTGCAAACCTAATATCAACAGGACAGGTAAAACATTTGGACATGGGTGCTGTTAGGATGGTGATGTCATGGTGGTAACAGAACCACTGAGTATATCACCAAGATAAATCAAGGGGGGATTTGTAAAAGTTACATCTGGATGACTCCAATTTAAAGTAAGTTTGAGTTGCACATTGGTTAAGAACATGATTAGCACAAGAACATTATCTGCATTGAAGTAGTTACTCCCAAAATAAATACAGGGAAATGGAAGACTTACATGAGCGGAGTAGCAAGTTATTGACATATATTAAATACTAGTTTTGCATAAAACAGAAAAACATTAGCGGTCAAATGTCCTAAATAGGGACATTTGGAGTTCCTCAAGAGGTAATCACTTAAACCAAGCCATATCTGATGTCTAGTGTAGTTCTGTAGGAAAGATATGCTGAAAGGGATACGTGCCCTTGGTGTCAACTTGCAGGAGACAATGATCCACTGAAAAGAAACTTGACAGTTTACAAGGTGTCAATTATTACTTTGAGACAGCTTGTGAACTTTCAAACTATTCTGTTTTTTTAAACGTAGTTTATAACCTGTCTACTTTAAAAAGAAGAGTTTCATGACTTGACAGTTTACAAGCTGTCAATAAGTGATCACATTTGCTGAGTGACACCTTATAAACTGTCAAAAACTTTTCTAAAGTAAAGCAGTGTGTTATTGCATGATATATTATCAAATGTGCTTTCTTGGTTGTTGAACTGATAAACATCCCTTTTTTATAAAATTTCCGTGATTGCCTTAAACTTCTGTGGTGTCCGTGATGCTTTTTGTAAACTTTTTTGATTACCTTAATGGTCCTTGTTTTTCTTTAGGCTTTTTATAAACTTTCTGTGCTGGCATTATAAAAAACATCACAGTAGTTTAAGGTAATCAGAGAAAGATTGTATAAAAAGCATGTTTATCAATCCAGCAACGTAACAACTCATGGCCACTTTAAGAAAAAGTCTGATGGTCTACAAACTGTCATCAAACAATTAAGATTGTTTATAAACAGCAGGAGGAAGAAATGGGGTGTGCTTCCCAAATTACTGAATTCTTTCCCAACTGCTCTGGTCTAAGGTCCAATGGATATATCTCTATGGAGAAAGCAATAATTGTAGTTTGGTTAATGCCTCAGAGAAAATGCTCCAGAAAGGACTAAGCAAACTATATAGAGTGGTGCTATCAATCCTGGAATAGAAGGGTAACATGACTGGAATTCAGTGTTAACTTATAGGATGGTCAAGGAGATGCTCAGCATAACTGGTGTATTTAGTAACTTTCCAAAAGTTAGATGTGGAGAAAGTGTGGATATACAAGATGTCCATACAAGAGTCAGAAAAATGAATATACGAGTTATTCAGACATGTCACCACATTAAGACGTTCACCTTACAGTGACCCATTTATCTCTGTGATAGAGAATGAAGAAAGGAAACATTAAGTATTGGTCATCAGAAACGAAACCATCAGCATTGCAGCTAGACATCATCACAGGAAACAGAGCAGTTCTCCCTCTCAAGGACTAAGGCGTGCTAAAGTTTTAACGTGTGACATGCTAGTATTTGTGTTATCATCTTCCAAGGAGTACTTTACAGTGGAAATTTGAACATGTTATGTGTAAAGTAGTGAAAGCTTACTGACAGCAGTACCATAATAAAATGGCAGTGGGTATTGGAATGAGGTGAGTAACCAGGATATCTGGGTGAATGCTAGAAACTGGACTGTGCTTATCGCTAACTTTGCCCCTTTATGTTACTGAGTAGACTGTGCCTTATATGACTTTGACATGTTAACCTGTGGTGAGTCCATTTCAGTTCCACATTATATGGACATCTTTTAGGATAATTGGAAAAGTCTCTTAAATACCTGCATTAAAAAGTTGGTGGTGTAAAAGGGACCTTCTCAAGAGGTCATTTAGTAGTTCATGACATGAATGAGAACCGATTATTGTCCTCCAGAGGTACCTAGCAGGAGATAGGAAAAAAACAGCCCTGTGTGTCAAAGTCAGTACTAACCAGTCTCCTTAATATATAGAGATCAATTTATTTGACAGTTTTATTTGAAGATTTAATCACATTTGCAAAAAAGGGATGAGTTTAAATTCAAGATCTATTTACAAGATAACCCCTCTTTGAATTATATCACTTTGACTTTCTTGATTCTTAATAAATATCTGGCAGTAGGTAGATGTATCTGATAACTTTGAGCTAAGCTAGGGTTTGATTATTCTGGGGATCACCAGGTCTACAGTTTGTACCCCCATAATGCTGACATAATGGAAAATGACTGTCAAGTCACAATTATGGCATGTATTTGTGACAATCAAACAAACACATGAATAAACAATAAATAACAAGCGATATCAGTTCTGGTTTGTCCATAGTAAAGGCAGACATAACCCACCCCATAAAAGGTACATAGAAGTTTATCAGCCCTATTTTCTTCACAAGCCAGATATTTTTAGTTTCATAGTCTTTACAGACACATATAAATAAAACTAAGACTACATTTTTTGTACACATAGTCCACTAACTTTGTTTTCCAGACATCTGTACATGTTTCACAGTTATGTAGCTGTATCAATTCTTACATGGATTTATTCAGGTCACTAACTCCCACACACATATACCTGTTTCTGTTTCCCAGACTATACACACATCAGCAGTTTTAGAAAAATGAAATACAAGCAACACCAATGCTTCATGCCTTTACAAGACAATTTTAAGATAAAATGCAACAATGAAGTAGTGAAGCAGGCCTTTTCAACATGCTGCATCCATTATAATTCAGGGCAACTTTTCTTTAAAACAAGCTACTGGTTAAACTGATAAAATAAGTTTCACTTAAGTTTGAATCAGTGGGCTAGCATGTCACAAACACTGTGCAGAGATTGAAGGGGCAGTAGATATATAGATATTCCAATCCTTGTAGGAGAGATAATCACTCTGATGTCTGTACTACAGTAATAAAATAATGAGTTTTCAAGAAAGTTACATTATCCATTAGAGAGCAGTACATTTTTCTCCTGGGTGATATGGTTGTTCTAATCTAAGGGATATATATATATATATATATATATATATATATATATATATATATATATATATATATATATATATATATATATATATATAGGTTTACTATCAATATATCAAAAAAAAATAAAACGGTACGAATAAGCGAAGTGTTGTACTGAAATTACACCTAATCAAATGGCCCTATTGTCGCAAAACAGCTGTTAATGCTGAAAATGTTGACAATGACATTTTACGGCATTAACAATGCCACCCTTGCCATACCTCTCTAATCCCTGCACCTAACCTCCCATTTGTTCAGGGGGGCAAGCCCCCCTGCACCCCCCAACTTAATATTCCAACTCCGAGATCGCACTATAGTGAGGAAAGGGATGTATTTCCGTAACCGCAGTGTACCACAATCCCTTTACATGAGCGAACATTATATTTGCGAATGCACAGTCCACACATATGAAGTATTTGAACATCTGTTGTTCAAATACTTCATAGCCATGCAATTGCACGGCGACATTTTAATGGTGAATGACATATATATATATATATATATATATATATATATCCTTACCTCATGTGCATTGGGGTGAACTGTTTAGAGTGGTTGATCATTTTAATGAGAGTATAACAGTAATCATCCCAAAATTGAAGGAAAACCTCCAATTTATTGAGAATGGCATGAAATCCTATGAGAGAATGTATTTCTTCTGACTAAACTCAGATCATTTAATGATAATAGAAGAGGGCTTCACAGGCCTACAGTTCCATTTGGGGGACTTTCTACACAGTCTTGATCTTAATGTTGTTACTAAGTAAGCAAGGCAGGAAGGAAGGAAGAGTCAGCTTCTAACTTGTAAAAAAAGTAGAAATGAAAATCAACCACTTCGTAAAAGATGTTTCAGTTTCTTTTATATTTGAAATTGCAGTTAATTGGTATGTCCAGAAAAGCATAGGCTTCATCCCTAGTGGAATAATTTGAATTAGTTTTGAAGGTTTATTTTACATTCAAATTTTTATTGAAAACAAATTGTGATCAGTTTCCTGACTTTTATTTGACATTAGTAATAAATGCATCACCTCACTTTTTTCTCACTAGTGACATAACAGTGTTTAAGTTTTTTGAAAAAAGGAAACCCAGTATTTAAAGTGCAGATGGTAAGACTTTCAAGGTTAATTATAGAAGAGACAATGTTTGCTGATGAATTAGTTAAATATATATATATATATATGATTATATAATGAATGGAGGAATGGTTCCATGACCGACACACAAAACATCACCTAAAGCACAAAAACACATTCACTATTCCTTATACTGACAACAACACAGAGTGACACACATTACACAAAACAAGCATATCATTTTCCTTACCTAATGCACTACTCAAAACCTTACCACACAGTCAGCTCACATTTGTCTGAATAGTGACGGTGTTATGAAAAGGGATTTTTTTTTTTAAGGTAAGCTACAGATTAAGGTTAGAGTCAGGGTTAGGGTTACCATGCATTACTAAGGTGGGCAGGGGGCTTTGGCCCCACTCCACCATAGTAATGTGTGTTAAGAAGCACCCTCTTGCTCACCTTAAAAATGCATGTTCATCCTAAACCTGCAACTGTCCCTAACCTTCAGTTTATTTTAAAAAAGCTCTTCTCATAATACTGCCACTACACAAGAGAGTTTAGACACTCAACCCATGCACAGACAAACACACACACACACACACACACACACACACACACACACACACACACACACACACACACACACACACACACACACACACTCACACACACACACACACACACACACACACACACACACACACACACACACACACACACACACACACACACACACACACACACATTGTTGTCCGTTTTCTTTCTCTCACCAGCAGTATTTGTTATTTGGTTGGATTTATTGTTTTGTTGGGTTTCAAGCTGTATTCTGTTGTGTTACTGTTCGCTGATGTCGGGAGAGGACACACAGGACACCTTGCTCAATCTTAGCACCCATTCAATTCCTGAATTGGGCATCAATTTTACTGAACAGATGTCCGGAGTGATCATTGGGGCCATTCGTGAAGCCTTTGCCACTCAACTTGGGAACAAGAGCACTTTAATTGCTCAAACAGGAAGTGCACGTGAAGATGATTCATCAAACAGCAATGTAACTAGTCAGAACACCAGTCAGCAGGGAGAGATGGCGTCTCGTGGTAATTTGGTCAGCAGCCAGGGTACTTCTAAGGATGACAATTCTGGGATTTATACCTGTGGCATTCTAAATGTACTATTGTCTGAAGATAACAACAATATACAGATTGAGTCGTCCGTTTTCTTTCTCTCACCAGCAGTATTTGTTATTTGGTTGGATATATATATATATATATATATATATGTATATGTATGTATATGTATAGATAACATATATATATATATATGTATGTGTATGTGTTTGCCATTTAAGAACACTACAATGCATTCTTGATTGTTGAGTTTGAGACAGTTTATTTATTTATTTATTTTTATTTATTTATTTATTTACATTTGTTGACCGGAAGAGTCCGACTGGATGCATGTTCATTTTCAGCGGAGGCCCGGGGAGAAAAGCTCCACATTCAAATGTTACAGACAATTGCACACTTTAAGAAATATATCATTTATAAATTATAGCTTTAGTTACATAATACTAGATTAAGACAAAAGTAGTAAATCAGCTGTAGAAAAACATACAGGTTTAAACATATATTACAGATGTTGTATAAGGTTACAGATGTAGGACCATATTCATCAGTAGACAGCAGAAATATTTCTGTTTGTGAGGTACATAACATACGTTGTTAATTGTTTCATGTAGCTAGGTTATTAAGCTACTGTGCTAGGTATATTCACGGTAGTTAGTGGAATGCTGAGAGAGGGGCTAGTGGGAGGAGTGGGTGGTATTATAGGGGAAGTTGCAGGAGCATATTGTGCATGTTTTTAGGTGTGTATTTAGTAAGGTTTTGAGCTGGGTGCAAGATGTTACAGAGGTGAATGAGGGTGGGAGCGAGTTCCATAATTTGGCTATAGCACAGGAGAATAATACTTCTCCACCAGAGTTATTAGCTCTAGTGACCTGTAGGAGGTTTTTGTTGCTGAATCTTAGTGGTCTGGTGGTAAGATAGGGTTGGAGTAGGTCTTGAAGGGATGGGACTTTTAGTGGTTGGTTTACTAGTTTGTGGGTGAGTGCGAGTTGGTACCTTTGAAGGAAGTGACGGAGCTCTAGCCAGCCCAGTTCTGCCAGTGAGAGACAGTGGTGACTACGGTAGGGTGCTCCTGTGGTGAATTTTGTGATTTTGTTGTAGCAGGTTTAAAGCTTATTTAGATTGCATTGTGTTAGCTTTGTATATATTGGGGAGGTGTAAAGTAGGGTGAAGATAAGGTGAGAATTTGCTACTGAGATCTTTGCAGCTTTGGTAAGTAGTTGCTGATTTCTATATAGTGTCCCTAGTTTTTTGTGGACTTTTTAAATGGTCATGGATATGTGAATGTCAAAGTTTAGTTTATTGTCTATTTCAACTCGTAGCAATTTGGTATGTTCTGTAGGATGGATAGTTGTGTTGTCTTTTGATGTGATGTTAAAGTGAGAGAAGTTTTGGGTAAGTTTGGTGGTTTGGAAGATTAGTAATTTATGTTTTGTTTGGGTTGAGTATTAAATGGGTATCAGATGACCAAGTTTCCACAGAGGAAAATGTGTCCTGTGTGGCTCTTTGTAGTTTGGGTAAGGAGTTGGCTGAGCAGATGATGGTTGAGTCATCTGCTTATTGTATGAGTGTGCCTTGTATGGTGGCAGAGGCTAGATTATTGGGGAAAATAGAGAAGAGTAGGGGACCAAGGATGGACCCTTGGGGAACCCCTATGGAGACAGGTAGTTGGGGGGATAGGTCATCCTACCATACAATGGATTGTTGGCGGTCAGACAGGTAACTTTGAAACCAGTTGGTGACTGATTGAGAGAAGGATAGGTTGTTGAGAAGAGAGATGAGTTTTTTGTGTGGTACCATTTTGAAAGCTTTAGATAGGTCTAATAAAGTAGCTGATGAAAGGTAGCCAGCATTTTTATGTTGTAGGATAGTGTTTGTGAAAGAGAGTTAGGCAGTGGTAGTGCTGTGGTTTGGTTGGAAACTGTGTTGGGTGTTTGAGAGGAGGTTGTTTGCAAGGAGGTGATCTCTGACCTGAGAATGGATGCATCTCTCTAGTATTTTGGAGAGTGGAGAGAGAATAGCTATGGGGTGGTAGTTGGTTAGCTCTGTGGAGAGGCCACCTTTGTGGAGGGGAATTATGTGGGATACTTTCCAAAGTGTGGGGACATAACTTTCTAATAGAGATCTGTTTATCAAGATGGATAATGGGTAGGCTAGAGCGTCAGCTGTGAGTTGTAGGTATTCACTTGGGAGGTTGTCTGCTGCTAATTTGGTGGGTTTAAGTTTATTTAACAGTTTCTTTATTTTGGAGGTAGGAACAGGGGAGAAACAGAAGCTAGCGGTGAGATTGCTAGTTTGAATTAGAGGTGTGGATTTGAGGGGGGGGTTGTGTTGTCTAGCTAGTGACAGTATGGTCTGTGTGAAACGTTTATTGAAGGAGGTAAAAATTGTTTCGGTGGAGTGAGTGATGTTTGGAGTGGGGGTACCTACTTTGCGTGGGTGGAGGATAGAGTTTATTGAGGACCAGAATTGTTTGGGGTTATGTTGGGAGGAGGTAAGGGCAGACTGGTAGTACTGGATTTTGTCCTGTTTTATGAGCTTTTTGACTGTATTGCGTAGTTCTAGGAATTTATGTCTAGTAGAGGGGTTTTTGGTTTTGCGCCAGTGCTCCCAGGCTTTATTCCTGATTTTCATTTCAGACTAAGTGGTTTTCTGTAGCCATGGGGATAATTGGACCCTGGTTCTGGAAACTCTTATGGGGGTGTGATAATTAAGGATGCTCAGGAAGGTATTATTAAAGTAGTCAACTGCGTCATCTAGACAGAGGTACCATAGAGGTTGCCAGTTACATTCTTTAAGGGATGAGTTGAATGAGAGAGGGTTAAAGTTTATTTTTTTGCATATTTGACGGTAGATGACAGGTTTTCTTGCTGTAGGTGCTTTCCTGAGTAGGAAGGTTGGGGAGTGATCACTGAGGCTGTCTGCTAGGCAGCCAGCTATATAAGGTTGGGGGCTCTTACTGACTAGTATCCAATCCAGGATAGTGTGTTTGTTGGAGCTTTTATTTATTCTAGTAGATGATTGGACTAGTTGGGTGAAGCCATGGAGGTTTATATGATGGGCTGGGTGGTTGCTTGAACAGGTTTGACAGTCAGTGTTGAAGTCACCTAAAATTATAGTTTCTTGGGGCAGATTGTGGGTAGTCCAATTGAGGAGGTTTTCTAGTGGAGGGGTGTTTTGGCCCGGTGGGAAGTAGCATCCTATTATGTTGATGGTTTTATTTTGGTTTATTTTATGGTTGGTATATATTAATTCTTCCTTACCTACTTGGAGAGCTGCTGAGTTTAAGATCTGGATGTTTAGATGCTGTTTAAATATTATAGCTATACCGCCTCTTTTTTGTTTAGTCGGTCTACTCTTAGTATGCTGTAGCCGGTAGGGAGGATCTGCTCACTGGTAATGTGTGGTTTTAGCCATGTTTCTGTAAGGATTAGTATATCAGGGATGTATAAGTCTATGGTGGCGTGGAGTTCATGCACCTTATTTGATATGCTTCTAATGTTTAGGCTTAGCAGAAGGAGGTTGTTTGGTTTTCTATTGGCTATGATTTGAGAGAAATTGTGGTCTTTGGTCTGATTATGAGGGGGGAGGTTGGAGAGTGAGGGGCCAGGATTTGGGTGGATGTCTCCAATGAGTGCTAGTTTTGATATGGATGAAATTATTAGTTTCATCAATTTCTGAATTTGCTTGCTTATAAGGGAAGGTTTATGATTGTGTTCTCTGGGTAATAGGTATAGTGATAGGTTTATTATGTTGAGTTGTGTGGATGCTTTCTGTTTAGGTACTGTGGTAGATAGACAATGTGGAGGGCACATAGTGAAGACTTCTGATCTGGTGGGAGAGTAGCAGAGTAGGGGTGAGATATGAGTGGTGATAAGAGTAGCAGTACAGTGGTACAGGTTCAGTGGGGGAATGTGGGAGGCATGACAAGATGTTATGTAAGCAAGGAGTGTGCATGTGGTGAGTATAGGTATGATGTGCTTGTACATGTTAGCAGAGCAGGAGGGATAGTAGTGGGAAGCTGGACGGCTGGTGGTGTAGCGATGTGATTGGCTGTTTGAAAGATTGGAGGGGTTACAGTTACCAGTAGCTCTTAGGAGGGGCTGGAAACAATCAGGTAACTAAGTGCACTGTTATAGTATATGTGCCAGTATATGTGGAGTGTGAGCTGTGCTTATGTACAGGTAGGTAATAGGTTTTGTGTCAGAGCTGAGTAAATAGAGTTCTATGGTCAAAAAACAGTTATAAGCAGGGTTGGGCCTATAGTATAGGCTACCTATAGGCAGGGCTGAGCATATAATGCTCAAGGGAGATTTAAATGTAACTAAGCAGCTATCCCTCTAGGCTAGATGCTTCCCAAGTGAAACCTTTATAATCTAGGCAGGCTGGCAGTAAAATTAGGTAGTAGTAGTAAGTTAGGTGTATAATGCTGATGTGTTAACATCATGTATGTCATAGTGCTATGTTGTTTGCAATAAAGTAACATGCATACTGAAACCTGTGTTAAATCTTGGCATTTCTTAGTATAGCTTTACTAAAAGCCACTTAAATTTCACTGCATCACCTAACATGATGGCAAAACCAAGTTATTCTTGAAAGAACAAAACCTGGAACACCTTCACAAGTTATATTGTGTTGACACACCATACTAACTGATACAAAATGCCTAGAGGTAGACATCTTTACTAAAAAAGGCAGTTTTACCTCACAATGCCATCAAGTACATGTATTTAAAATGATTATTATTGAAATATGGCATTTCTTCTGCATTAATAATATTTAACCCTAGAAAACCATTTGACTTCTCAAGACTATTTTGTTGACATGAATATAGACAGAGATTCACATAATTTCACATAGCAGTGAAATTCGATAAGGAAGAAGAAATGTGTGTAAACATGCTTTCATGCACCATTAGCAGAGAGGATGAAGGCCATATACAGCTCATTTGCATTTATAGAGGGCCATAATGCTACATATGAGTGAGGCTAGACCAACAAGGGATTTATTGAGATGAGTTTCAGGATCACATAACTGAAGTAGGCCTTATTCCTTCTACTTCCTGGTTAGACTGAAATAACAGGGTATTGGCACACCAAATAAAAAGGACCCTTGTAATTTTCAGCTCCAGACCCATGCAGCCCATAATCTGCTACTCCATATAAGACAGTAATTAGTAAAATGTAATACATAAGAGGGCATGTTTTCACAGACATATACAAGTAAAGGGAGAGAGTGCAGATGTGTTTGTGAGATAATAATATGAAGTGGCAGAAAACTGTGTTTTTTTTTTCTTTTTAATTGTTTTTATTGGTTTTCAAATAGTAAAAACAATTACATAAATTTCACAAGTAATGAAACACAGTGTATTAATACAAACTATATACAAACTATATACAGAGTCCAAAATAGTTGCTAAGTCTTCAATAAAGATTACATTTTGTCTAATATTCTTTTGAGCTTTATCCATGCAATTTGTTTATGAGTCACATTTGAGGTACGTAACAAAGCTGTTTGTAATTCCCTACTACAAATAATCTTAGTAAGAGATATAAATTCATTAAAAGAGAGAGGATATTTCTACATTTCCAGTTTCTGGTAATGATTTTTCTTGCTATAGCAAGAAGGGTCCAAAGAAGTTTCATTTGATGTAATGAAACATACCGTGGCATTGGTGCATTTTAAACTCAGTCCAAAATGGTGTTACTGTTCTACATTCTAGAAACATATGTGCCCAATCAGCATCCAATAGCTCATCACATTTCCAACATCTACAAGAGTCCTTCTTGTTTATTCTTGTGGCTTTTTGTGGTGTAATAAAACTTCTATGGATAAATTTCCAAGTGAAAATTATCCAATATGTAGATGAAGATGTATAATGTACAGATTTAAGAATTAATATTTTATAATTTTCTGATAATTGTGTGTTATTGAAATTAATCATGTAGTTCCATACATTGTTTTCTGATATTATTGAATCAGATCTAAGAATACTATAAAATCTAGATATTGAAATACCTACATTATATCCTAAATGGGAAAATTCAAAAAGGATAGATAACTTTTTGGGAAGGTCTGTTATACTAGAAAAGTGATATCTCTTGGATTCTGCTAGGATAAACTCTCTAAAGATTTGTATATTTAATCAATTATTATGGGAGGCATTATATCTAGCTAAGAGATTAAGTGATGTCATGAATATTATTGTCTCCTAAAAATTGGTGCCAAAATATTAAACCATTTTCTTCCATAATTTTTATTTTTGCCATGTTAAAGGAGTCCAAACAACCATTGGTTAAGGTTAATGGGAACATTAAGATGGACAAATTATTAGTTTGTAGATTTTTATTTATTACTTTTTTAAAATTTTGCAAGATATAATTAATTATAGGAATATTTTTTTTAATTTTTCACCTCACTATTAAAAAAGAATTCTTTAATTACTATGAAAAACGTAATATTTTCAGAGCAGTCTATACCCTTAGTTACAGATTCAATATTACTTAATAGGATTGCTTTATGTAAATATTTCCAATTTAAAGAGTATTCCGGGCTTAACCATAAACATGTTATATTATATTAAGAATAATAGCATCTGCATAAAGTTCAAGATTAGGAAAAGCAATTCCTCCTTCAGTCCAATTTTTATAGTGCCAGTCATATTTAATTCTCAGTTTTTGAGGATGCCATATAAATTTAATTAATAAAGAATTTAGATATTTTAGTTGCTTCCTAGAATAAAAATAGAATTTTTGGTAATAAAATCATCATTATCAGGGATAATCTTTCTTCTATGGTAAGGAGCATTTTATTCCATTTAATAATATGCTCTCTAATTTGCTCTAACAAAATTTTATAATTTATTTTTATAGTGTCTTTCCATTTAGCATGAATATAAATCCCTAGATATTTCAATTTGTCATTGGTCCAATTAAAATTATTATGAATAGATAAGGTGTTACTTAATGTTTTATTTATAAGAATAGCTTCTGTTTTATTCTGATTAAAACAAAGCCTTAAGATCTCTTCAAAGAGTTTTAATGATCTAATAACATGGTCAATCGATAAATCAATATTACCAAATGTTAATAAGATGTCGTCAGCAAAAAGTAGATTTTAGAGGAATAGTTTGCATCCACTTCAACACTTCTTATATTGACATTGTTTCTTATAAAACTGGCAAAGGGTTCTATTGATAATGCAAATAATAAAGGAGACAAAGGGCAACCTTGTCTAGTGCCGTTTAGTATTTTAAGTGGGCCAGATAAAAAGGCACCGATTTTAATACAAACTATAGAACATTCATATAGTTTCTTTAATAAATCTATAAAACCAGAAGACAAATTAAATTCTTCTAGTACCATGTATAAATATGTCCAATTAATAGAATCATATGCTTTATCTAGGTCTAGGCTAATGACTGAAAGTTCTTTTTTTATTATTTGTAAAATCTATTAATGTTAGGAGTCTAAAAATATTATCATGAACTTTTCTGTTTAATATAAAACCTGCCTGATCATTGTTTATTAAAGTTGGCATCATTTGCTTTAGTCTATTAGCTAATATATAAGTGAATATTTTATAGTCAATATTTAACAAGGAAATGGGGTGATATGAGGAAACAAGTTTAGAATCTTTACCCTGCTTTAGAATGGGAGAAATTAATGAATATTTCCATGAAGGAAAAAGTTTACCACATGTTCAAAATTCTTCAAGTGCTATTACTAATATTTTCAAAACATTTATATAATTCACCTGTTATACCATCAAGACCAAGGCCTTTATTATTTTTAAGATTTTGTATTCTGTCTTTGACTTCTATCAATGATATTGATTTAAGTAATCTATTGTTTTGTTCCTTAGAAAGTTTGTTATTGATATTATTTCTTAAAAATTCTACTTTTGAATTACTTTTAGTAAAGTTTAGATGTGTATTATTCATGGATTCATGATAGGAACGAAAAATCTCCAAAATTTCTTTTAGATCTGAAAAGTGTTTTGATTTGTGTTTAGAAGTATCTATTATCTCTGTTATATGTCTATTGTTAGTCAAATTTTTGCTTTAACTGCTAATCTGCGCATATGTTTGGGGTTGGAGGAATATGTTTGCAATTTTAATCTCTCTAGATTAATTGCTACTTTATGACTAATGATTTCTAAATAGTCAAGGTTTAGTTGTTTTAATTCCAAGTTAGAACCCATATATTTAAGGTGTAGTTTCATTTTTAAAATGCCAATTTTCAATTGTATGGCGAATAATTCTTTGTCCCATTCTTTCCTCTTATGAAGATACCAGGTTTTTATTTTCCCGTATAGATACGACTTTAAAGAATCCCAAATAATTATTTTATTTGTATCGATATTATTATTAATTTCAAGGAAATAATTAAATTCATTAATACACCATTCTTTAAATCCCTTTATCTTAATAATATAAGCTGGTAGTCTCTGCCAATGAATAAGATCATTTGGTTTAATATTAATTTTAAATATTATGGCATTGTGGTCTGACAGAGGGCAGGAAGTGATGAAAACATCATGTGTCTTAGGTATTAAGTTATCAGATATAAACACATTATCAATGGTTGTCTGAGTGCCATATCTATAAGAGAAAAGTGTAAAATTAAGAGAACTCTGTTCTTTGATCACATATATATCTTTAAGATTATATAACAAGACAAAACTGATCATTTTTTTAGCTGGGGCTTGTATCTTAACATTACTACTTTTAGTAGTATCTTTAACTGATAAGATACAATTAAAATTGCCTACCATGATGATACCTCCTTTAGATTTTGCTGATATTATTTCCAAGTATTTATTTGCCGGTTTAGCACCAACACCGGGTAACCAATAGACATTGGCTAAAGTGAAATATTTCTTATTTAATTCCAATACTACTAAACATAACATACCATTTTTATCAGTGAAAGTATCAATTATTTTAGGAATTGATAAAGATTTCTTCCATAAAATCATTGTTCCTCTTCTCTTAGTTTGGAAATGAGATTCGGTTAGAATATTATATCCATTAAAAGATATTTTGCCTAAGTCTTTCTGCATAATATGTGTTTCTTGCATAAATACAATATCAGCTTTATTAGAAGCCAGATATTTATCCAATTTTCCTCTCTTAGTAGGGTTGTTAAGACCATTTACATTTAAACACAGACATTAATTAAGTTATACTTTTGACAAATATATACTATTTTGGACTTATACAATGGATAAAATTCAGAGAACATAAAAACATAACTATATACAAAACTAACCATGAAACATCTAGTTCCTGGATTGGTGAATAAATCATCAATACCACCCGCTATCATCATTAGTGCACAAGACTACTATTCACCAATGCAGCTACCTAATATATTATTAGATCAACAAACTAGGAACCTATTACCTCTCCAAGATGTATAAATGTTACTATGGGTCTATTAAGTAATTAAATTAAGACCACAACCTTAGAGTTCAACCATTTCTATTACTAGAGTACTTGTACATATAAAATAAAATAAAAATAAAATTTTAAAAGTTAAAAATTAATAAATAAATAGATAGGGATAAATAAGCCAGTAAAGTTATGGGTTATATTTCTAAAATATATTAATAATAATGAGATATCTTTGAGCATTCTTTTATCTTATATTTTTTCTTCTTTTTCATCTTTTTGTTATATTTCAAATCTATTAAAAGAAAACAAAAACAAAAGCAAACCTTCATTTAGATATTATTTTACCTACTTCTAAAATTATGTAGGAGATAACTATTATATAACCTATAGATATATTTTCTTTTCTTCTAATATTTTCTTCAAGTTATGCTCAAAGCTTATCTAAACATTTCCTTATCATAAGCATCTCTTGGGCAGCTGAAGTATTGTGTTAGACTTTTGTAAGATGGGCGGAGTATCAACTACCATAGGTATTGTAATTTTCAAATTAATAAGGAAACTTCTCAGGGCATATATTTTGATATATTATTTCATCTCTCCTTATGTCAAGACTAAATAGTACAAACATTTAGCTATCACACTGCATTAAATCATAACTTACCTAACTAAGAATCCAAACTGTATGTATATATATCTATATATATATATATATATATATATAAAAACCTGTCATGAAACATAAAATTATGTAAGAACTTTTCAGTAGTATCGCAACAACATCAATATTTGCTTGCAAAACAATAGTAAAATGTGTGTTATGATAACTAGATAGATAGTCAAGATATAAATGAACACCAAAATAATCACATATCTTAACAAGAGAAAGAAAGACATCTAGAGAACCAATAGAGTTCAAAATAAAACATTTGCTTATGACAAAAAAATTTTATGACAATGTGTTCTGAATGAAACTAACATATTGATATTTAGCCCACACACTCATTGCTTTCCTGCACAGCACATATAATCACCTGTTTTAATTATAACTTCTTCATATTAGAAAAATCCCTAGAATAGAAAGAGTTGGTTTAGTGAAACTTGCAGTTATACAAAGCTGGCAGAATTGACATAACAATTACTTTGCTTTCCAGCGACAGAAAGATTACAATTTTAAATAATGAACATTAATATTGGCTCCATAGATGATTTGATAAAAAATGTTGAAAAATGAAGTCATTGCGCTCTGACATTCGAAAGCAATACACTTTTAAACATCACATTGTTAATGTATTTCCTCTGATTATCTTTTGACATAAACAGTTACAAAATAAATCAGTCGGTGTTTTCGCTGTGTCCCTTTGCAGCTGTTGCCATCTAGTGTTCAAAGTGCGCTACTGTAGGGGATATGCTTCGTGAAGTATTGTTACATAGAAAAGCAACATAAACATCAATTAATTATGAATAAGCACCTTTATTAGACGTTATGCTTTAGAATATTGTTTATTCACACTATTTGCATACCTAAATAGTACCATAAGAGTCACAGAATGAATCGTAGCCAGTGTGCTGAAATCCAAAGTGAAACAGCACATTTACCAACTATAGAGTGGTGTAATAACTTCATGAATGAGCAGACGTGAAGAACAGAAATGATATAACACTCCATTTCTGTACCCATTTATATAATTATTTTCATTATATGAGACAACATCTGCACCATGCAAATCATTTGACAATGTGAACATATACCAATATTCAGATATCTCACACATACGCACATACACACACACAGACACACATACATACACATACACATACACACATACACATATAAAGTTTTCTGCTCTTCTGTCTGTGCATATATGGCATGCATTTAAGAAATATTTGGTACCTGTGCACTACTGCAACCACCTTTGTTCCATTGTATATGCCCTTGTGTTTTAATGACAGGTCCTTATGTTTAACTATAAATGCCAATCATAATTCCTCCCATTGACCAAAACAATTAACGGGACTTCTGGAAATGTCATATACCACAAGTTGATACAGTTCAAAAACACGTGTGAAACCATGGTTCTCAGTGGTGACTCACAACAAGACAGATATGACTAACATGATCCTTACTATCAAGACGCCAACAGCTGATACCAGGGCGGTACTTCATGCAATTAAAAAATCTGCTGCTTCTGAAACCCACACACACCTTCCAGACATTATCAGCAACTATCATCAGCCGGCTGAAAATTTTCAGGCAGCCATATGTATACAACTATGTGCCTTTCGTAATCCCAAAAATCTGGCTGCAACAGTACACAAGCACCAAGCATTTTATGCAGAAATGTAATGCTTACAACACCATTTTTCATTTTTAACTTATTAACTTTACAAGTTATTTACAAAACAAATTGTGCTTATTCATATTAATTACTAAATATATACTGACATTAAATGTTCCGTTGTTCTGTTTTTTGACCAACTGGCAGATTATGGATTCATGAATATGCAATGGGATTTTAATGGTCAATAAAAGGTTTCTTTAAAATACATATTAGAGTATCTTGTTGCTGTGTGGTGAGAGCATCACTGAGAGTTCTCTTGGAGACATTCTTTTGCCTCTTGAAATTTGACGGTTAAAATCTTGATCTTTGAGATCAGTTGAATGTTATGCTAAAGGTTCACAAGATACTCATGAGAGAAACCAAGCAAAAAAAGAATAAAACAAGAGATGTTAAACAATGTTCATATATTTGACAAGAGAAATCAATTTCTCTCTCTAAATCACAGACCTCCATATCTATAAGCTTCCCCAAATCATCAACTCAGAACTAAGCGCATGAAACACAACTCTTTTGAAAATAGACATCCCAAAGGTTTCAAAGAAAATTAGTCATTAACATCATATGTGTCTGCACATCACATCTATCAGCGACGCAAAGTTCTCAAATATGCATGAAACCACCCCAACACAGTCGGAAGTGTTCCCAGTAAGGACACATTTGATTTAGCATGACTATAAATCATTACAAATTATTTTAAGGTATCTTAACATAAACTTTACTAACCATTACCATTTTAGGTCTAAAAAGACTTAATCATTATCATATAAGAAGAATACAGATAACGGACAGAAAAGAAATTGTGTTATCTCATATAACGCAGTAATGAGAAGGACTCCCGGTTCTCTTTACTGTGCTTTTACAACAGACAAAACTAATAAGCATTCATGTAAATCAAATAATAAAAGGTTTTCTTTGTACCTATTTTCTAATATGTAATGTGCTAGGATTAAAATATTTAGTTTAATAAATAATTAAAAAGATAAATAAATAAATAAATAGAAAGAAATAAAAAAAAAGTTGTAATGACTTTACCTTAAAGTATTTATTTTTCCCTGAAGAGGGTAATATGCAGCAAAAAAAAGGGATATTCCGATGGTTGAAGGAATTATAGAAGTTTTCATTTACATTATTTCCCTTTGAGCTTCTTACTCATTTTATCATTTGCAGACATTTTACCGGTTGTTGCCTACCTTTTTAAGCTAGGTAAGGAGATGTCCATATCTCCAACATTTTCCAGTATCTTATTTTTTTTCACATATTCAGAGGCATCTTCGAGGTTATTAAATATTTTTTTTCCTACAGAAAGATTAATCTTGATTCTGGCAGGAAAAATGATTTGTGCTTTAATTTCTACTTTCTTTAGACTTTTAATGAGATGAATGCAGGCTTTTATTTTGGTTATTATAGTAGAGGTGTAGTCATTGTCAAATCCTACGTTTCAACCATTTATTTGTATAGGATTACCTGACCAGGCTGACCTCAGAATTAAGTCCTTGTCCTGGGATGATAAAAATTTGACGATGATGGATCTTGAAGCATTAGGATTTTTTGACAGTGACATATTTGGGAGAGACCGATGAGCTCTCTCTATCCCAAAAGAAAAAGATTCAGGCAAGTTTAGAGTTTTGGGTAACCAGTCATTTAAAAATTGTATTATGTTGTTTCCTTCCATTTTTTTCTGGTATACCATATATTCTAATATTATTTCTTCGTGATCTTGACTCTAAGTGTTCCAGCTTGTCTGAAAGTAGGGTGTTTTGCTTTAATAAGAAGTCAATTTGGTTATCATTTTCATGTTGTCTTCTATCTATTTCATTTAGAGATTCTTCGATTTCTACTATCTGATTTGTGTGTCTTGTAATTATCTCTTTCAACTCATCAATCTGTTTTTTATTTTCTTTCTTCATGTTTTCCATTATTTTTTCTAAATTGTCCATTTTCATGGCAAGATCTTGAATACTAGAGATTATTGTTTGTAGTTCTTTCTTCATAGAACTTTCCTAGAGAGAAGCTTTTGAATGACTCATGACTGACAGTGTCTGTTGTAATCAGCAGTAGTACTTCTGACAAGAAAAAACTCACTTTCTGTTCAGCAAAATTGAATTATTTGTGGAAAAAATAAACCATGATATCCAAAAGTATAAGTGAGAGAAAAATTTAATGTTTTGAAAATAATATTAAGAAAAAATCCTGTCAGAAAAAAACTTCTATTAGGCAGAGCATCTAAAACGTGCTGTTATCTCTTTGGCATCTTGGCCACACCCCGAAAACTGTGTTTTTTAATGGCAAGTAAACATGAGCAAGTAATGGACAGAATTGTGACTGGTTTGGCTGATGTAGGTGTGACACAAAAGTTACAGCCTGAAGTTTATCTGACTTTAGAAAAAAAAATACAAATAGCCAGAAAGGATGAATTGGAGAAAAGGGTGAATGTTAATTTAAACGTGGCAAATGATACATGTTAAGTGAAAGGAAAGATACACAGCACATTCCATAAACGGCACACTTGAGAGTGAGCAAGCCAAATGCAAGAGGTGTGGCCATTGCCACACTGAGTCAGAACAGTGTGCTACACATGGCAGAGGGTGTATAAGGCTAGTACAGCTTGCTGCTGTTTGTAAACCAAAGCAAGTTAAAGAGGATGACACTGAAAATGTTAACAATACTAATAATATTGTACGGAAAGCATTTTTCATGGGTTCAGTTACTAATGCGGCAGATATCAAAGCTGACTGGCAAGTAAAAATGCCAGGACATGGAAAAGCTGTGAGGTTTAAAATAGATACAGTGGCCGATAATGCTGCAATATCTTCTGCTACAAATTTATAGATATAGATATAGATATAGATATAGATATAGATATAGATATAGATAAGTTTTCCATAGCATCCACAGTTGCATAAGGCAAAGTCTAAAATATGCAGCCCTACAGGCAAGCTGAAGCATACAGGCAACATCCAAGCCACATTTAAGTGGAAGAGATACAAATATGATTTTTATGTTTATTTTTTGGTTGGTTTGTACATGCATAATCTGCTCAGCAGAGCTGGGCATGAGAAAAGTGTTGAGCAGCAAGAATAAATAGTGAAATTAGCCTGCTTTAATGTAAATTAGTAAAAAATCAAACTAAAACCAAACATTGTTCCTTATGCCTTAACCAAACAGAAAAGGGCACCAGTTCATTTGCTGTCAAAACTGGAAGCAGAAACTGAAACAAATGCAAAACCTTGATATTATAGAAATGTGACTGAACAGATTGAGGTATATGTTCCTATTGTTCCAGTATTTAAAAATAATGTTTGAAAGTGACTCCAGGTTAAACAAAAAGGCTTATGATGCTGTTGTGCATGAAAGGGTTATGCTCACTAAAGTAAAAGACATAGCACCCAAGCTAGTAAATGCATATGTGCTCTCTACATTTGATGCTTCCAATCCCTTCTGGCAAATTCCATTAGCTACAGAAAGACAAGAGCCGGCAACATTCTTTACCCCATGTAAAGATTCTGTTTTAAAAGACTGCACTTTGGTGTCACTTCCGCACATGGGATTTTCAATCATAAATGAACTGATTTACTTAGGGGTCTAGATGTTGTTCTTATGGATGACATCCTGGTCTTTGGTTCAAACAAGAAAATACATAATTTGAGATTAGATGCAGTGAAACAAACAATCAAATATTTGAGTTTTAAGCTTAATCAAGACAAATTCTGCTTTATTAAAAGAGCGCTTCAAAATGTGGAGCACTACATGTGCACTAGTGCTATCAAACCAGATGCAACCAATATCTGAGCAACAGTGTATTACAAGATCTCTCCTGTATAGCTGAACTAAGACAGGCCTTAGGCATGATCAACTATTTGAGCAAGTTTGCACCAGACCTCTCTAAACCCTCTGACCTTTAACTGATTTGTTAAAAACTGTGCCATAGTCTTAGTTATCTAATCAGGCCCAAGCATTCCCCAAAATTAAAGAATGTTTTCACAAGTGTCCGTGCTAGCATTCTGAGACATGGCTAAACAAACAATTATGTGTGCAGATGTTACTAATGTTTGCCTAGCTACATGGTTAATCTGGCATGAACAAGTATTACGTTCCCTAGCCTATTGCTCCAGAATGTTAACAGATTAAGACTAGATTAAGAATACAGAATTCTTATATTGAAAAACAATGTCTCACAAGTCTATGGGTACAGGAAACTCCAGATAACCTCTTAGGGCTCAAAATATTCCAGCTTCAGACTTTTATTATTTAAAAGGTTCAATGTCAACCAATTCATTTTTTCTGATATGCTATCCAGGAATCCTACATCTGGCCAACCATTATCCAAAACAGATATCCCAACATATGTGCAAAACATTATGGTAACAGGGTCTACAATCAATAAAACAGTAGAGAAGCTTAATTAAACAAGCAACTTTAAGTGATCCTGAATTACAAACTGTTATTCAGCACATGAGCAATAGATGGCTAAACCTTTGGACTGAAACCAAAAAGTTCATGCAGAAGTACTCTTTAGTCATATATCATTTATCAGATCATCATGGCTTATTGCTAATCCATGACAGAATCATAGTACTCCTGAACTGAAGAGCTATATCAAATATATAGGGACTATCAGAAACTCATCAAATGCAGAGAAAGAGCCATATGCCTTTAGTGTGGCCAATTATTAATAAAGACACTGTCATGCTAGAGTTAAAGTGTCAAATCTGTGTTAAGCAAAAAACAAAACAATAACATCAACCTCTAATTCCATTGTCATCATCACAAGATCAATGGCAAAAGATATCCCTTGACTTGTGTAAGTTTGAAGGCTATAGCTATCTTGTTTTTGTTGAGAACTCCTCATATGAATATAAAGTTCCCAGTTATAACAGTCTTATCACAGCCCTTAGGAACAACTTCATCTGTAGCATGCACATCAGTTCTTACATTCCTACTACTAGCATTTTCTTCAGTATTAATGGAATGGAATCTGGATATATGACCCCTCAATTCATATTTAGAAGAAGTGCACCCATTACTTGATGCTTCATAGAAGAAAAAACTTTAGACTAAGAAGCAGACAAATGAGGTTTGGGAACAAACAAATTTGTCCTGGGACAACTTCGGTGATGAGGGTAGGTGAACAAGTGGGGGTGGCTGGGGCTGGGGAAGGGACTAGGAAGGCTTTTTGGGTTAAGTCTGTATAGTGAAGGGTTATTTGTATGATGGAGGGAGGAATGAGGTATGTATGGTGTGGGACTTAAAGCAGTTTCAGGTGTTGCTAGTTGTTGAGGGAGCACATTTTGGCCTGATCATGTTACCAGCCCTCCCAATTTTTTGGGAGCTGTTATGCTTGTTTTCTCAAGTGAAGGGGCTTGGCCAGAGAAGAGGGGCAGCCTTGTCCCTCCTCTGTTTCCCCTCTGGAGTTTGTTTTGGTGGTTGGAAGTTTGGGGTGAAAGTGAGTGGCTGGACACTGCTTTCTCTCATGTTTTGGATGAATATAAGGATTTTGGGCGGAAGGTGAGTGGTGGGATGCTGCCTTGATGTTTAGGAATAAGTGAGTGGAGGGGAGCACGCTACTTATTTGGGTAGGGTGAGTGGAGGTATGCTGCACTGATGGATGGTTAAAGGATGTTTTTCATGATATGCAATTGAAATGAAGTAATAAACAAAGTTATTGATGCGATAAGTTATGTTTATGAATTCAATAAAGGTCGCCAAAGGTCTGTTTGGTTTGCTGACTCTTTATTGAAGTGAAGCATGACAACTCCGTTTTAAACAATTTGTCATTAACTAATAAGCATTCTACTCAAGTTATTAACTTATTGAAGTCATTGGGATCACTTCACAACACCCACTTTCCCATATCACTAGGCAATATTCTTTTAAAAGTGTCTACTTCTAGAGTTTCTGACATTTTCAATTACTCTTAATTTCAGGTTCTAGCCATAGTTTTAGAATACGCATGTATGTAGTTTTTTAATTATGCACTTGACTAAACCTGCTTTAATTTGTTTAGCTTGTTGTCCTAAAGTTATCATAGACCTAGCCAACAGTTCTTTTTAACTTTCTTATTGTCAAGGGTCCCTTCCATGTTCATGTAGGATTTTAGAGCTTCTCCTAACAAGTGAGAAGGAAGTGTTATATCACATTCTGGTGTATCTTAATTTTCTTGGGTGGTGTTTCATTCAAATGCCACCTAACACTATCCTAGATCATTATCATTGCTAAATTTCTCTGTGGAGAAGACACATTTATTCTTGTAGTTGCCATGTTAATGAATCGTACCCATTGCTGTTGCAGTTATGTTAACTTCTAGTCAGTCACAGACATGGGTTTAACTAGGGTTTTTAATTCCTCTTCCATAGCTATAGGACAAAGAAAACATGAATGAAACAATAGAGAATCAAGGTGTTTTAAGTTCACTAGGAAACAGCAGCAGCATGTCTCTTGTTAACTCCACAGAAAAGTACTAGCGCAAACAGGTGTTACACCTAGCAGAACACGTGTGACAAATAAGAGTATATTCAAGAGTAGTAGTGTACTGAGGGAGCAATTTTCTAAAAATAAAACAATAAAAAATAAAAAAGAGGGAGAATAAAAGAAAAAACAACACTAAACAAAAAATGGTTTATTGCATCCAAACAGAAGAAAATAAACAAGTGATATGATAGTCTTTATACAGTCTGAAGGGAACAATCCTAAAAGGTTTTTTTTCACTCAGTAGCCTAACTCCTTGTCCACCCATAGGATGTTAAAAATGATAAATTACAGCTGCACATTCTGCCAAGACTTCACTTCTGCTTCACAAGATACTGAAAAAAATGTTCACTACACACACTCAGTCAGAAACTAGTTATAGATAATATAATATAAGAAAATCACCAAGAAGCATTGTGTGTTTACAAAATCTGAATGTAAATGCCTGAAGTCAAATGTGGCAGATGATGCACAAGGCATCTGCGGGACTTTTAACAAGACAGAAGTGAAAGCAATGTAATCTGTTTATCACTTTTAACTTTCAAATTCTAGAAAATTATTTTATTCTATAAAACACTTACCATACTAGAATTATTTTATTCTATAAAGCATTTACCTTTACCCTTTAGTGCTGTTGTTGCCTTGTTAAATGCATAAGTACATTTTAAAAGGACAGCAACACAAAGTTATGGTCCCAGGAAAAAAATGATAAAAGGATGTGATGTGAAATTGTGGGTTATGCGGAATTTCATAATGCTTTAAGATCACTAGAACTAAACTACTATATGATCATTTGTTTTCTCTTTCAAGAAACTCAAATTCATTTCTCATAAACATTTAGCCCACTTAATTGTATCATTACTGACTTCTAATGTGCAGACTAGTGTCATGTTTTAAACATGACTATGTTTGAAAAAGAAGAAACCGATGCCCAGTAAAACAATGAACACAAATAATCAGTTGTTGAATAATTGCACTATTATTTTTACGGCATGGTTTATAGTGATGACACTCTTTATAAATGCTTAGGGTAAATATTTACTAAGTCCAATTTACCACAAATGTTTTACTGGTATTGAAGCATATGTTGAAAATATACTGTCATAACAGCCACTGCAAAATTACTTTACAAGCACATAACATTTGAGTAAGCCCATTGCCCACTTTTGAATTATTCTACTCTGCCAACAGAAAACAGGAAAACCTGTTTAAATAAACTGTGGAGAGCTCAATTCATAGTTTACAACAAGCATATATCATAGACTGACGATGCATATAACTACATGTTAGACCAAGTGACCATAATCATTGTTCATGTACTTGCTGTACAACAAAATGACTAGTCTTTAATTTAGTATCTCAGCAGTTTGAAAATAAACTTCTAAATGCATGCAAAGTTTAGAAGAGCACCATACAAAAATGAAGAGTGACTTCCAGAACTGTGTAACCTCAAAGAAATGCATTGAAAATTGGTAAACCCAAATGGAGGATTACTTTTAGTACAGAAAAATAATAGGCTATAGAATCATGTTTAAAAATAGAAGGTGGGGGGGGTTGCAGCTTATACACTTCTCAAATACATATTTTATTATTTCAATTCACCAAATGATTGGCCAATGAATTTACTATATGTGCATTATGTAGACCAGGGATCTCAACCTCATAGCCTTCAGAATGATGAGGGAAGCAGCAACACTATTTTTCTAGCTACACTGCCTGCATTTATTTTAACTTTGAGATGGTGGCCTTTGTTTGAGTCCTCGTGCAATCATTTTGTAAGTTCTGTGCTCACAGTTATTTTCCTTTTATGTCTGACAATGGAATAGCTGTCCTTTTACTACTAACAGTGATTAAAATGCACATGAAGCAACATGAATTAGGTATGAACGAAACAAAAAGATACTTTTATAAAACAACTTTGCTACTGAACATTACCAGATTTTTCATACCAAAAATGATTTACATTAAGACTGCAGTTCTCATTTCATAGCATAACTAAATAATTCCGCGAATAAATTTATAAAATTGTATGCATGAAAATGTTGGAAACTGATATATAATATCCTCAAGCAAAGATATGTTGACAGACCACAGAACCATTCTTCAGGACCGTGTTTGCAGCTCAATATACAGAATAATGATAAATATTTCCACACAAATAGTGAGGGTTGATGGAAAGGTTTGATAATATCCAGTAACATAAGCTGTGGCACAACCCGCATAGTAAGACTAGATACGTTATTAAGGCCTTGCCCTGTAGCATCTTGCTTCAAAAAGTTATAATCATAAGCAAAAACTAAAGGACTGAGGGCTACTTTGTAACTGCAATCTTCATGTATAAGACCTTACTTTACCTTACCTTACAGTATTTAAAATGTCACTAAAAGAGAGAGAGTGAGCTGTACATTTTAACAGCATTTGTTATTAAATGAATTCATTTACTTTCGATAGTGAGACTGGAATTCAGTTGCTTGATTTCATGTTATGACCAGAAGTAGGAAGAATAAATAAAAAGGTAAAAATGTTTGAAAACTAAAACAGTTACATAAAACTAAACTACATACCAACAAGAGTGATATGAAAAGGGCCACTATAAAAATATCAACGCATAGTGCTGTAAAAAAGATGCATCATGGTTCATGTAAACTATATTGGTTTACTTACAAGCTCACAGAATGGATTGATCTTCCAAAATGTAACAAGTTAACTGTGCTCTGAATGGTCTGCTGCTATGTTTTATCACATTTCATTGCACTAAACTGTGATTACTTAGCTGAAGGTGTTGTACCTCATCACTGTTGAATGTAATTTTGGTAGATATTTCTCTAAGGTTGTATGTCTTCTGGGAGGGGAAGGGGTCTCCAGGGAAATGTACATTAAATCCAAGCCTTTCTGGATTGCACCAGCAGAAACACACAAGAAATCCTCAAATGTTAAGTTAAATATCTGGGCATCCTGCACAATATAAACAGAATGACATCAGAAACATTGGGAAAATATAAAGGAATCTATGCACACTAACATACTTTCACTATATATATGGACTCAGGAAGTACATTAGTCCAAGGTCAATTAGATACTCGCCAGACATTTGTTTGGGGTACTTGGCACAAACATCACAGAAGCCATTGCTAAGAGGTAGTCTGTTCAGAAATATGAAGTATGGACCACTCTTTGTATGTGAAATTCAACTTACCTATTTAATATATTGAATATCTTTATTCTAGGCACAAACATATATCATCTGTACGTGTTGTACAGCACACTGGCCTGGCCCTTGGATACCTTAAAGTTCCACTGATATATGTTTACTTTGTACGTACCCTTGCTGCCTTTCATATCTGTTCTTTCTATGATAGGAGTTGTCAGTGAGCTACCTTAAACCAGTTGATTCTTCTCAGAACACAGAGTCATGGGGCAGTAGGACTGGTGCTGGATACAACTACTAAAACTTCAAGGTCAAAATGTGTGAGGCTTTTCCTAGAAATAATGGCATTTATTACTCCCAAGTCATTTAAATTTATGTTTATATTCTCTGTAAGTCCTTAGTGCAGGGTAATGAAATATCTCTGCACAAATATCCATTTCCCCTCCATAATGTGTCGGATATAATTTCAACTACTATAGATATTTAAATAAAGCTGATTTATAAGAATAGTTTAAAGCACAGTGTTAATATAAGTAGGAATTTAATGAAATAATAACTACCTTGAATGAATTAAAAATGGTGCACCCTCAACACTGCATGAGAAACTATACATTTTAAATAGTGTAATTGTTCTGCCACATAGAAGACTGGGTCTGAAAGCATGGTATATTTATCACTTTCTAACAACTTTCTAACAAGAACAATGGCATATTTTGCTTAGAAAGCACCTGATCTTAGTACACATCGGATATCTTCAAGGGACAGTTTTGAGCTTTTTTATTTTTCATTTTATGTTCAAGTCGAAGTTTTATTCGTATTAAAGGACTACATTTTAATTGGAACACTTGTGGATTTCGTTGATTGGCCAACCTTGGGTGTATTTTCTGTCTTTTTCCTGCTAATATGATCTTAGTACTCGTGCTTTTCCTCATTTTGAACTGTGCCAGTCAGGCAGACTGTTTCTGCTTTTCACACAGGCGATCTTTGTTAAAAAAAAAAAAAAAAACAGAGTTAAGCAATCTACGGACAGTATACATTGAAAATACTACCCATGCCAACAAATTTCTGTTTTATTTTTAAAAAGAAAAGAGTTTTTAATTACACAAGTTTGCAGTCACGATCACATTTTCTGTTTTGATTACTGGAAGTTGCTTACATTCCATTCCTCTCAACAATGACTGGAATCATGTAACCAAAGCTACCCCTTTTTTCATTTGGGAGGATTGCGCTGGGGCCGTCATCATTTTCCCTGATGCTGTCAGACTGAGTGGCGTAAGGATTAAACTGTAATAACTGTCGTGTAAGGAGGAAGTCTAAAACTTACATGATGAGAATGTAGCTATTTTTTTCTTTTCTTTCTTTAATGGTAACATAATGCATATTCTGCAAATCACTGGAGGGTAGTTGTTCTGTAAAAGTATACACAAGTCTGTCCTTTTATCTGCCCTTATATCAATTACTAATGAACTGTTTTTCAAGTCTTATTGTGTGGGCATGTAAAAGGGACCACTGGAATTTATTGGCAGGGTATTTAACCTATAAAATCATAACTGTACTATTTTTCCTAATCAGAGAATTAAGCATTTAGCAGTTGTGTTAGTTATGGACTCTAGTCTAATGGAAGTATCTATTACTGACGTATCATGGATTTTTTATATTTTTCATTTTTTCTTTGTTTTCTGTTTTGTTTTATGCAAATTTAGATGAACACATTTTTGAAACATAATTCATTCAGTTCACTAACACTTAGCATGAGTGGAATTTCATACATCCTGACAAAGTATAATTATATAAGTTGCCCTTAACCATAACAGATTTCAGAGCCCTCAATGCTTTAGTAGCCTTTAGGATCTGTGAGTTGTTTCTGCCTGGGAAACAACAACCGTCCAACATCAAAAAAGTCTGGCTCCCCGTACTCACCCTATTTGACTGTGGATACATGAACATAACAAACTTGAATCCAATAATAACAATAGAACATATGTAAAGTAGAAACAAACACAACTGTACTTAATATCCCAACTACAAATGTATAAGAGTAAGAGTGGGTGCGGCTAGTGCAGCAGTGAGGAATTTGAATATCTACAGTTATGGATCGCCTCACAGTTAGACGTTGCCCGTTCAATTTTCAGTTAGAGCGTCTTCTGTGTAGCGACATGCGTGAACGGGCGTTCCTTCATTGAAGGTTGTGCATTAGGCCTGGCAAGCCAGTACGTAAAACTCTACTGCCAATCATCAGTGGACCGGAGTTCCGCTGTGGCGACCCCTAACCGGGAAAAGCCGAAAGACACAAACACAAAACAAGATAGACAACTGTATTATGTTCATCATTCCCACTGGTGCAGTACCCTTTGGCTATATGGGTTGATTACAAAAGTTTATCTAACCTGGGAGGAGGAAGGATATGCATCCGGGAACCCTTGGAGAATGTTCCTAACAAAGCTAGACCTGAACCTCAAAAAGAAATTCAGTTTGTAATGCTTTGTAAAAGTATGTATAAAGGACTATGAAACTGGCTCTAGAATGCTTCTAAAGTCCATCCCTTTCCAGTATGATATCAGTGAAGACAAGGCTGAAGTAAAATGAGCCTTGATACTGCCTGGAATGCATTTGCCATGACTGGAATAACAAAAAGCAATACCTGAGGAAAACCACCTGAAAATTGTCAGTTTAGACATAGGGTGTTTCTTGTTTGCCCCTTTATAAGAAATAATTAGCTGGCTATATGTTCAAAAGGTCATAATTTTGTCAAGATAGCATTTGGACTCCCTATGCATGTCCAGTATATGCAGAATCCTCCCTCTCTGGTTATCATGCTCTGGAAAAAAAAAACTGGGAGGTTGATGGCTTGATTCAACATAAACTCTGACACAACTTTGAGAATGAATCAGGAGTTTGATCCTAATGGTACCCTATCCCTGTGGAAAAACAGATAGTGCTCAGCCACCATGAGAGCTTGCAACTCAGACACTCTTTTTGCAGATGTCAGAGCAATGATGACTATAGTTCTTCAAGTCAAGAACCTTACATCAGCTTGGTTGGCAGGTTCCAAAGGTAAAATAGTCAATTTCTACAACACAAAGTTGAGATCCCAAGGAGGTCTCAGGTGTAAAACTCCTTTCAGAAACTGTTTCATAACAGACAGAGAAGAATGGGGGAGGATCTATGGGCATATATCCTTAAATGGCTAAAAGATGTACTTTTATTCAAAAATAATAGAGATCAGAGTAAAGTAACTCACAAAAATATTTGAACACCAGCTGTACAAAAACCCTGATGGGCCCCTGGCACCCAACAGGGCCGGTGTTAGCATTTTGGGGGCCCCCTGCAAATGTCAAGATGGGGGCCCCCTAGGCACTTCCAGTATAAGTATCATCCTAACAATGCCATCCATCCTAAGCAACCTTTTATTGCATGCTGCAAACTTTTAGGAGTAGTATCCACAGACAGACCTGCAGCTACAAGCTTTTACATTACAACAGGTCTATGTATCACACTTTCACTATGTTGAGCTGTCTAACAAAGAGGCAGTTAGAGTTACTGGCACTTAGTTGCAACAGTGATACATTGCAACAAGTCTATGTACAGGTCTGGACTAAAAGTGAAATGATGACTGGACCTACATTTCAACACCACCCACCATCACCCCACACACACACACACACACACACACCCAGTCATCTCCTCTGAGTCCTTCTCCTTTTGGGCTCCCCATACCATCCATGTTACTTTTTTCTTCCTTTTCTCACATTTTGCCTTACTCTAAGCTTTTTCAAGAAGGCATAACTTTCTATATGCTCTGAAGTGCATTTTACACAACCTTTTCATCCAATAATAGCTTGAACAGAAATTATGATTAAGGAAAGAAATTCACTGTTGTGGTTCAGCTTTAGTTTTCCTTGCATCCTTTCAAGACACCTTTCCTGAACAAGACAGACCAGTAATAACCATTTAGGAAATAACTCAAGTCAGGGCCCAAGAAGCCACAGGTTTACAGATGGTCTGGGATGCATTTTAGAGCATTTTCTCAACATTTTACTCCAATGGTGGCCTAAATAAAAATTATGAAGAAAAAAAGAATTTCAGTCTTATTTTTTTCTTTCAAAGAAGACATAATTTGTGCCCAAGGCTTAATTTTCAAAGCTGACAAAATTGTAGCTTACAGTAAACTAACAAGCCAGTAGTTGTGAGAATATTTAAGTCTTATCTGGAAATACTGCCTACCTCCCTAACCCTCTAAAAAAGACAGTCACTGCCTATGCATCCCTCTGGTGTTAGACTGGGATGAAAGCAGAGATTTAAATTGCCTTTGTCATATATTTCAAGTGACTGATGATATACATATACATAGCATGTTCTTCACCCCAGCCGTCAAAAGCAGCCACATGTATATGTGCCTAGTATGTGAGTGTGAGAATGATTTCAGTAATATTGAAATTTGCTGCTCCTAGACGGTACACCTCTCTTACACAAGCTATAGTAACCTTCTTTGTACACCTCTGAGGTCTGTGAGAAACACTGCCCTCAGCTCAAACACAGGCTATAATGACTTTATGTGCACACCTCTAAGGTTTGAATGTGATGAAAATTAAAGATGTAATATCCACACAATCTCTAGCCCTTTGTGAAATTCAACTTACCTATTTAATATATTGAATATCTTTATTCTAGGCACAAACACATATCATCTGTACGTGTTGTACAGCACACTGGCCTGGCCCGTGGATACCTTAAACTTCCACTGATATATGTTTACTTTGTATGCAGCCCTGCTGCCTTTCATATCTGCTCTTTCTATGATAGGAGTTGTCAGTGAGCTACCTTAAACCAGTTGATTCTTCTCAGAACAGAGTCATGTGGTAGTAGGACTGGTGCCGGATACAACTACTAAAACTTCAAGGCCAAAGTGTGTCAGGCTTTTCCTACAAATAATGGTATTTATTACTCCCAAGTCATTTAAACTTATGTTTATATTCTCTGTAAGTCCTTAGTGCAGGGTAATGAAATCTCTCTGCACAAATATCCATTTCCCCTCCATAATGTGTCGGATATAATTTCAACTACTATAGATATTTAAATAAAGCTGATTTATAAGAATAGTTTAAAGCACAGTGTTAGTATAAGTAGGAATTTAATTAAATAATAACTACCTTGAATAAATTAAAAATGGTGCACCCTCAACACTGCATGAGAAACTATACATTTTAAATAGTGTAATTGTTCTGCCACAGAGAAGACTGGGTCTGAAAGCATGGTATATTTATCACTTTCTAACAACTTTCTAACAAGAACAATGGCATATTTTGCTTAGAAAGCACCTGATCTTAGTACACATCGGATATCTTCAAGGGACAGTTTTGAGCTTTTTTATTTTTCATTTTATTTTCAAGACAAACTTTTATTCATATTAAAGGACTACATTTTAATTGGAACACTTGTGGATTTCATTGATTGGCCAACCTTGGGTGTATTTTCTGTCTTTTTCCTGCTAATATGATCTTAGTACTCATGCTTTTCCTCATTTTGAACTGTGCCAGTCAGGCAGAATGTTTCTGCTTTCCACACAGGCGATCTTTGTTGAAAAAAAAAAAAACATAGTTAAGCAATCTACGGACAGTATACATTGAAAATACTACCCATGCCAACAAATTTCTGTTTTATTTTTAAAAAGAAAAGAGTTTTTAATTACACAAGTTTGCAGTCACGATCACACTTTCTGTTTTGATTACTGGAAGTTGCCTACATTCCATTCCTCTCAACAATGACTGGAATCATGTAACCAAAGCTACCCCTTTTTTCATTTGGGAGGATTGCGCTGGGGCCTTCATCATTTTCCCTGATGCTGTCAGACTGAGTGGCGTAAGGATTAAACTGTAATAACTGTCGTGTAAGGAGGAAGTCTAAAACTTGCATGATGAGAATGTAGCTATTTTTTATTTTCTTTCTTTAATGGTAACATAATACATATTCTGCAAATCACTGGAGGGTAGTTGTTCTGTAAAAGTATACACAAGTCTGTCCTTTTATCTGCCCTTATATCAGTTACTAATGAACTGTTTTTCAAGTCTTATTGTGTGGGCATGTAAAAGGGACCACTGGAATTTATTGGCAGGGTATTTAACCTATAAAATCATAACTGTACTATTTTTCCTAATCAGAGAATTAAGCATTTAGCAGTTGTATTAGTTATGGACTCTAGTCTAATGGAAGTATCTATTACTGACGTATCATGGATTTTTTATATTTTTCATTTTTTCTTTGTTTTCTGTTTTGTTTTATGCAAATTTAGATGAACACATTTTTGAAACATAATTCATTCAGTTCACTAACACTTAGCATGAGTGGAATTTCATACCTCCTGACAAAGTATAATTATATAAGTTGCACTTAACCATAACAGATTTCAGAGCCCTCAATGCTTTAGTAGCCTTTAGGATCTGTGGGTTGTTTCTGCCTGGGAAACAACAACTGTCCAACATCAAAAAGGTCTGGCTCCCCCTACTCACCCTATTTGACTGTGGATACATGAACATAACAAACTTGAATCCAATAATAACAACAGAACATATGTAAAGAAGAAACAAACACAACTGTACTTAATATCCCAACTACAAATGTATAAGAGTAAAAGAGGGTGCGGCTAGTGCAGCAGTGAGGAATTTGAATATCTACAGTTATGGATCGCCTCACAGTTAGACGTTGCCCGTTCAATTTTCAGTTAGAGCGTCTTCTGTGCAGCGACATGCATGAACGGGCGTTCCTTCATTGAAGGTTGTGCATTAGGCCTGGCAGGCCAGTATGTAAAACTCTACTGCCAATCATCAGTGGACCGGAGTTCCGCTGTGGCGACCCCTAACCGGGAAAAGCCGAAAGACACAAACACAAAACAAGATAGACAACTGTATTATGTTCATCATTCCCACTGGTGCAGTACCCTTTGGCTATATGGGTTGATTACAAAAGTCTTTCTAACCTGGGAGGAGGAAGGATATGCATCCAGGAACCCTTGGAGAATGTTCCTAACAAAGCTAGACCTGAACCTCAAAAAGAAATTCAGTTTGTAATGCTTTGTAAAAGTATGTACAAAGGACTATGAAACTGGCTCTAGAATGCTTCTAAAGTCCATCCCTTTCCAGTATGATATCAGTGAAGACAAGGCTGAAGTAGAATGAGCCTTGATACTGCCTTGAATGCATTTGCCATGACTGGAATAACAAAAAGCAATACCTGAGGAAAACCACCTGAAAATTGTCTGTTTAGACATAGGGTGTTTCTTGTTTGCCCCTTTATAAGAAATAATTAGCTGGCTATCTGTTCAAAAGGTCATAATTTTGTCAAGATAGCATTTGGACTCCCTATGCATGTCCAGTATATGCAGAATCCTCCCTCTCTGGTTATCATGCTCTGGAAAAAAAAAACTGGGAGGTTGATGGCTTGATTCAACATAAACTCTGACACAACTTTGAGAATGAATCAGGAGTTTGATCCTAATGGTACCCTATCCCTATGGAAAAACAGATAGTGCTCAGCCACCATGAGAGCTTGCAACTCAGACACTCTTTTTGCAGATGTCAGAGCAATGATGACTATAGTTCTTCAAGTCAAGAACCTTACATCAGCTTGGTTGGCAGGTTCCAAAGGTAAAATAGTCAATTTCTACATCACAAAGTTGAGATCCCAAGGAGGAACAACCTATTTACAAGGAGGTCTCAGGTGTAAAACTCCTTTCAGAAACTGTTTCATAACAGACAGAGAAGAATGGGGGAGGATCTATGGGCAGATATCCTTAAATGGCTAAAAGATGTACTTTTATTCAAAAATAATAGAGATCAGAGGAAAGTAACTCACAAAAATATTTGAACACCAGCTGTACAAAAACCCTGATGGGCCCCTGGCACCCATTAATTAGAAAATCACTTCCACTTACCAATATCGAATTTTACAGTAGCTGACCCTCATGTCTCCTTTAGTACCTGCTGCATGTCCTCATGAAATAAGTGCCTAAAAGCTAATAGAATTGAATTAGCCAGCCACTCGGTTGAAGTTGATTGATATTGAGGTGTGCCAAACTCCCCCTGTCTTGTGTGCGTAAATCCAGTTTGTAAGAAAGCTTGTGTAAATTCCCTTTCTCCAATATGATAAGAATTGAGAATCAATGTCGACTGGGCCAAAAGGTGGTCACCACAAGGACATTTGGAGAATACTTTTGAATCTTTAAAATTACCCTGTATATCAGTGGAAAAATGGAAATGCAAAAAAGAACATTCCCTTACATGAGAATGAAAAGGCGCCTGTTTAAAAGGCTTGCTTGCATGAAGCCCTGGAAAAAATGTTATTCAGGATGCCTGTTTTGAAATGAGGTGAACAGATGTATTTGAGGTGTTCCCCACAGCTGGATCAGTTCCTGGAAGATCCTCTTATTCAGTTTCTGTCTATGTCTGTCCTGGTCCTGCTCATCTTGTTTGCCACAATGTTTTGGTCTGAAAAAAATGTAAAATACTTAGAGGGTTAAAGAATGCTGAAGAATAAACTCCTAGTGTACAATGCCAGCCTGCATGGGAGTATAACCTTGTATCTCTCTGTTTGTTTATATACCACATGACTGTGGTGCTAGCTGTAATCACTTGAAGAGGTTCTGGGGATCATAGGTGATGGAGTGACTTTAAGGCATGAATCACAGCTAACATCTCTTTTCATTTGGTAAGTTTTGGTATGCCGGAAGGATTTCACAGGCCTTGTACTTTTACCTGCATAGAGACTGCTCCACAAGCAAAATCTGAAGTGTCTGTGGTGAAAGATTAGTTTGGGGTCTGAGGAGAGAAGGAAGACCTGGATTCAGTTAAATTTGTTGCCTCTACCAAGGTAGTTCCCTCTTATAAAATCCAAGTCTGGAATTTGATACGCAGTGAATGCAGATGGTGGGTCCATTTGTTTTTAGAAACCATTGCATCTTTCGCATATGCTGTCTAGCAAGAGGAATAATGTGATTCATAGAAACCATGAATCTTAGGATCATGAGAAATTCCTTTGCAGAAGTCTAAGAGTAATTTGAAAAGATCAGGAAAAATTCCATATAAAAAATCCCCCTTCAGTTGTGTCAAATACTATTTTCAAGAGATGTATCTAAGATAACCCAAAAACAAAAGCTTTGGAGATGCATTCATGGAAAATTGTGACATTTTTTACCTGGAAGTCCAAATTGGCTAAAAGAGACAACACTCAAGCAGGTTAATGACTTTTAACATCTGGATAATGACTTTTAACATTTGGATAAAGACTCTGCAAGGATATGTAAGTTATCTAAATAAGAAAAGATGTGAATGTCATTCAGTTTGCAATAAGCTATGACTGGGACTAGGAATTTTGTGAATATATTGGAGCTGTAGGTAAACAAAATGGTAATGTATAGAACTGACATTGTGACTAAGAAACAGGGACCTTTAGAAATTTCCTAAAGCCTATAGCGATGATAATGCAGTAATAGGCATCTTTTACGTCTAGAGTTACCAAACAACTCATGGGGTAACAGGATATGCAAGATCAACATTCTGAATTTTAAAACTTTCATATACAGTTTTAGAAATGAAAGCTTTAGTACCTTCAAGAGGCTTCTTTCTTTTGTGACAGAAACATTTTATAATAGAAGTATTTCCCACTTTGACTTATGGGCACAGATTCTACTACTCCTTTGGTGTGCAAACACTGAAGAATCTAAGGAAGATATTTTCTTTGATTCAGAGGTTTGAGAAGTATTCTCCTGGAAGGCGGGTTTGTATCCACTACCATCTGTATCCATCATGCACACCGTTTGCCACCCCAAAAATCTGAAAATGATCTTTTGCCAAAGGGGAATGATGAGAACCAGTTTGATCAACAAACTTGTAGAGATATTAGTTTGAGGGGGAAGTCGGTAAAGAATGCTGTCATAATCTGACCCTTTTCCCAAAAAAGACCATTGTTTCTTGTTATTACCCTCCAAACATCTCTGTTGTTGCATTTTGTTTGCCAGAAAAACTATATTCTTGTTTATTTGGCACTTTTGTAAAAGAGGGGACCTATACAATTTTCATTGGGGTATATGAAAGATCTTAGACACTCCCTGAATCAGTTTCCCCCTTTTATCATATAGTTTGAAGACATGGGTAGCAGAAGAGCCAAATAATACTTCCTTATTTTAAGCAGAATTTAAGATTTAAGACTTTACCCAATCAGCAAACTTTTGGTTACATACAAAGCATATCTTCTAAATACTGTAGCAGTAGCAGTAGCTCTTGACATAGTATCTGCACAATCTTATACACTCTCCAGTGCTGTTTCGATAGCTGAGATAAGATTGAAACAGTACAATTCAAAAAAGAGCTTTCAGCTGTAGGAAAAATGGAAGCCAATTCTCTTAGACTGTCCATATGACAAAGCATAAAGGTTACTATATATATGCCTGATAATTCAGAATTCTGAAGGGTACTATTTGCAGCGAGTTGGTATATTTTAACTTGTGGCTAACCAAAGCATGTTTTTACAGTAAGTAGACTGGGACTACTATTCTAGTGGCATTAGTAAAGTAGAGCCTGATCTGTCCAAGTTGTGGAACTCATAGGGAGGCTTAAAGTGAGATTGTCTCATCAACCAGAGGGCTTTTTAAGTATTAGTTCTTTGGTGTTAATCTGTATGTCAGAGCTACTTTTGCTTAATGAAAAGCCTTTCTGTGTTGCCAGTCAAATTCCTAAGTACTAACAAGTTCCAGGATCATCCATCTTGTGGCAGAAGGTGTGACACACACTAGGGAGCTCAAAGTGTAGTTGTTTTTGGCCAGAGGACACAGGAGTTAGTTTTCAGCTTTTCTGTCTGCTATACATTAGGCAGGTTTTTTCAGAGCTGTTCACTGGGCATTGCTGATCAGATGTACTTTGTATAGTAGCAAAACTATATATTTAGTACTTAGGAATTTGACTGGCAACAGAGAAAGGCTTTTCATGGAGCTAAGCTTAGGGCAGCCTGTTAATTCATCAAACACCATTAATATCAGATTATAGTACAATCTAACATCTAGTCTTAATCCCAGACACTGTTCATTTGACCCCTGTAAAACCATGTCCCTAAACCATAGTAACCAAATCCTAACACAGGTCATGACAATATGCATTTTCAATTTTCTAATGTCCCTGTGGTCAGTTTAATAGCTTAATAGTTTGATATGGACATCCTGAAAGAATGTATCAGTTGTCTCATGTACTCAGATAACCTTTTAATACTTAAACTAAAAAAAATATTTGGAGACAAAAATCTCATTTACAAACAAGGCTGTCAAGAAAACATAGACTATATCCTTTGCACATGATTATTACCTCAAACATAGACTTCGTTATGCTGAGGAACTTAAAAGAAACCTCTCCAAACCTCAGTCACCATCTAAGTGAACAAATAGCAACACCTATCCTCAGCAATCACTTAAGCACACACCAAAAGCAACTTTTAACATCACATATAAGCATACATCCAAAGATCCACCAATAACAAAGCCCATAATGTAAGCAAACACTTTACCTAGTACTTTTGCCATACCACTTGCTGTTGTATGACACAGAGATTCCCCTCTCACTAGAATGGACATGAAGAAGATAAAGGTTAGTTGCCTAGCTGGAGCTAGGCTGCAAAATATAATGCATGCACATGCATTCAAGTCACTGCATCACAGGAGCCAATATGATTCTATCACAGTCCATGTGGGTAAAAATGACCCAAGACATCCCTCAATGGACTATATGAAAAGAGACATTATGCATCTCTCTGAATATGTGTCACAGACAGATATATGCCTTGCATTGTGCAGCTTTCTCCCCTCACTAAGGATGATGCCACAGTATGAGTAGAAAATCATTAATTTAGTAATTGGCTTCATTTCTGGTGTCACTTCAGAGGAATCTAATATCTGTCAGCGTGGGAGGATGTAGCTAACAGACCATGCTTTTTTAGGCAATGTCACAAAATCAAAACTACCAACACAGCAAAAAAAAAAAAAAAAAAATTAAAACCTCAAAGCAACCTTAACTCATTCACTCCAATAAAGCTCAGGAAGTTTGCGCCGCTACTTCCAGTGGGTGGAACATAAGTCTTTTGACAGAATCAAATCATGTCCTCACATTTCAAACAAATGTTCATATCTCTGGAACCATATTAGTTATGAAAAAAGTGTAAATGGCAAACTTTTCAGCAGATACTATTTTTATAGTGGGAGTATTCTTTACGTTCTGGGTCTTAATCCAAGCTTTATAGGTCACAATAATCACAGCAACTATTATACTTGTAATATTTTGTAAACGACTTACAATATCTACACAACCACTCAAGTTGCACTCATAATGTCATAATGTGCAGCATTGTATTCATTTAGCTAAGAGCATTCATATGAACCTAAGCACTTCTGCCTGTATCACTTGGTTGTTGAGATATTTAGAAAAATGTGAAAATTATATCTACATAAATTGATATCATAAAAAATATCTATTTACCTGCATGAGACAGAGGTACAATATTAATACAGTTGAGTTTACCATTGTGTACGCTTTAAGATGAAATGTTTTAAAACTTTGTACAAAGCATGGTTTTGGAATTACTGATGCAAATATGAACAAGCAATATTTCACACCTAGAGGCATCAGTAGGAGTTAACTGCAGATGCACCAGGAGGCATCACTCGGATGTAATGAGTTAAGGTCTTAATGCTCAATGCTAGGAGCATAAACAAGAAAATCTATATCCTAAAATCTCTTCTTACTCTGGAGAATGTAGACATCAGTGCTGTCACTAAGAATTGTTTTAAAGCTGCAAAATGGACCTAGAAGAAGAAGGCTCCGGTGCCTTTCACACATTTAGAAGACCAGCATAAGATACAGAGGCTGAAGTCAGAGGTGTTGCAATCTTGGAGTTCAAACATGTCCATGTCTCCATAAACAAGGTTACTTACTATGTCCTTCCCTGCTACAGGTTACGGACTATGACCCAGGAAGCTCACAACTCTTACCTAGACATACTAGAGATGACCATCCAACCACATACCCTATTCCTTGGAGACTTTAACACCTTGTACCACATAGTGTGCCCTGCAATGAGAAGATCAAACAGATTGGATGATTTTGCACATCCTTTTGGTTGTTTGTTTTTAAATGGATATACAGCAAACTCTCAGTTAACTGGAACTCAAGCAACCGGCACTCTCAAGCAACCAGCAAAAAAATCGAAGAAAATCAGTATAATTTTCATATGTTTCACTTTCTGTTTTCAACCTGCAGGAACATACCTTACATTTTTAGAGTTTTAAAAAGGAAGATAGGAATACATTCCCTCTCTCTCCAACCTGAGAACAAGTCAAACCAAACAAATAGTATAGGGTACAGTATTTCTCAGGCCTATTTTTAATAGTAACTCTCAAGCAACCAGAAACTACAGTTATTTGGCATCTACCAATCCCAATGGGTGCCGGATAACTGAGAGTTTACTGTAGTGGCTGCTTCAGGGTTTATTCACCACAAACCATAATGCAGTATGTTTTCCAATAAAAAAATGAGTACAGCATCATATGATATATCAGGCAATTATTACTCTTAATGCTCTGCCTGTTTTAATGCTGCTGATTCTATATTTATAATTCTACTTAATCTGTGATTTCTTATCCTATCCTTACACAAATGGCTTACTAGATTACTTTTGTCTATACATAAAGGGTTTACTATATGCATTATTTCCTCTTCACTCTCCAAAAAAGTAATGCACTTCATTATCTCTTATGCCTCACAAATAATTTACTGTGTTTAATTTCATCTTTTCCAGCACTACTTTGCTTATGTCTTTGTCTGAATAAATAATGCACTGATATAAGCAACCATTCAAATAAAAATGCCACAAAACCTCATAGCAAGATTCAGCTGTCATGTTATACGAGACTTAATGTTTATGTATGATCTTAGACACATAATATGCATACATTCAATTGCTTACTACAGCAGCTCTTTACTTTTTCTCAAAACAGGATGCAAACTATCCAAATACGCCAGGTATAGCTGAAGAATAAGACAAAGAATCAGTCACAGGACAACTAACTCATAAATAACTTACAAAGATAAATGCTTGTTAAATGCTTATGGCTGAGGAAAAAGAATTCTGATTCAAGGTGGCTCCATTCGGACCTGTACATACTCCAAGCATTCTGATTGATTATTCTGTTAAGGGAATTAGATATCTGTGCAGCTCCAGATACAATGGCTGGAAACAACCTACAGAATGAGGAAGTCAAGCTGAGGTAAAGGGTTATCTGTGAATTTCATAAAAATAACGAGAAAATCTAGGTTAATCATCATACACTAGCAACTGTGTAATGCAGAAGCATAGATGGCTGAACCAGCACCCTGTCATACCTCTCAACTGTCCCTGCTCTTCAGGTAAAAGTAAAAGGTACTTTTAAATGTGGTAAATGTACCTATTGTCAATATAGATATGCTGATAAAACCTTTATCCATCTAGTTTCTGCTACTACATATGAACTAAGGGCTACAGGCAATTGTGATACTAAAAGTGTGGCATATTTAGCAATGTGTAAATTATGTGATGCTTACTGTGTAGGAAAAACAAATCAGAAGTTAAAACAAGGAGTTGGTAACCATATGCCTGAATATAAAAAAAGGTAGTTACCAATGCCCTTTATAAGCAGCAACTTGAGAAAGGAGCTCAAAATTGTTTTAATTGTTGTATTTTGCATGAGTTATATGATAAATGTTGTGGAGGAAATGTTATACATGAGACTAAATTAGATGAGTTTCACTGGATTTTGCACCTTAGGGCACACTTATCGCCTAGGCTAAATGGGTGTGTTTCTTTAAAGCCTTTACTGAATGACATCCACATGAAAGTCTGATTTTCATGATTTTAGATAATACATTTTAATGATTTTTATGTTGTTTTAATTTATCTTATATTATGTTTATATGTTCCTGTAAATGTATATTTTTTAAAAAAATCTGTATTGAAACACTTAACCTTATTTTCCTGTCATGTGACATTTTTAGTCATGTAATTTGTTTAGTCATGTGATCGTTTAGAGAGTATTAAACTGATGTACTTCATGTTGTTGCTAGATTTGCCTGAGGAAGCCGTGTATGATAAAAGTGTATTGTTTGTTAAACTTGCAATAATGCATTTGCATATCAGCATGTTTCAAGTGGTTTTTGGTTTTTTATATATATATATATATATATATATATATATATATATATATATGGGTCTATGTTGCTTGATCGAAATTTCACAATCTTGATCAAGCAACATTGAAACCCATTAAAGCAAAAGTGCACTAGATCGAAAGTGCACTTTCGCAAAAGCCGGTTCTACAAACCGGAAAAACTGCTTTAAACAGTATTTGGCAGGGAAGCAAGCCCCCCCTGCACCCCCCATGTGTGGGGCTGTGCCCCCACACCCCCCCTACTTAAATATACTAACTCTGAAATCGCACTACATTGGGGAAAAGGATATATTTCCTTATCCCCACTGTAATGTGCTTCGGAGAACCGGCTTTTGCGAAAGTGCCCTTTCGATTTAGTGCACTTGCGCTTAAATGGGTTTGATCTTCTGGTTGTCGAGAAAGTGAGTTTTCAACAATCACCCATATATATATATATATATATATATATATATATATATATATATATATATATATATATATGTATGTATATATGCATATGTCTCTGATTTAACCTGCCTGCACAAAGCAGTGCAGTGCTCAAATTTTAATTAAAAAAATTGTATCTTTTAATAATATAGCATGCAGTTACTACAGTTTAAATCACATGTGCTACAGTGCTCAGGCTTCAGGCTTGACTTCAAAAAGCTGGTATTGCATTAAAGAAAGATTGGGATCGGTTGATCATACCCCCACCTTCACCCATGGCAGCTAACACTCTCATCTGCCCTAGCTACATTCCTGGTGTAATGCTTGCTGTAGTATGTATTCTTTAATGTGCTGGAGCTCAACAAGTTCTTTTCAATACACCTGTAAAAAAGAAGCATATTATATCTCTTTTTTCAAACTTTAATCTCTACATTTGGAATATTTATTTCACTTGAACAATATTTTGAACACTTAAGAACTTTTAACATTGGTTGACTTTAATTACTGTACTATTGATTGAAGCACATTTAAACTAATAACTGTTGTGCCAAAGAGTCCATACATCTTTATCATTCCACAATATGCTATAATTATAACTGAATCTTCTCAAGGGAAGAATGGTGTGTGTTTTGTGTTATATGCATGTTTGTATGTGTGTGTGTGTGTGTGTGTGTGTGTGTGTGTGTGTGTGTGTGTGTGTGTGTGTGTGTGTGTGTGCGTGTGTGTGCATATAAGTGTGTGTGTGTTTTGTGTAAGCATGTGTATTTTTGCATAAAATTATTTGTATAATATAAATAAATCAAACTGATACCGCTATTGCAATGCATTTTGATAGTGTAACATTATAGCCTTTACCTCTCCTAATAAGTATGATTGTCAAACTGAAGTTTCCTAATCCTATTATGAAATAGTGGTGAAAGTGTATTGTATGAAAAATAAACAAACAAGGAAATGTAATTTAAAAATCAGTGATAATCGTTTTAATTCTTACAAAGAAATTTCTGACCATTGTTTTCCCCCACAAAAGAACTTTTTCCTCCCTGAACTATGCCCTTTTATTTTTACTATGGAAGTGCTTCTGTATCAGAAACAGAAATAATCATTTATCATTATTTCTTCTGTGCTATTTATTTGCCAAACTGCTGTAATTATGAACAATTTCATAATGAATGTTGTATAGTACAAACAATTGACTGGCTGCTATTTTTCCTGTTTGATTATGTCCTCTCTCCTTTGACTTTTGCTTTGGTTTGGTTTTACATATTTTTCATTACTTTCACTAGTCAGGTCTCTTTCAAGAGGAATTACAGAAATGTTATTACAGTGACTCTAAACTAATGATTGCATTAATATAATCTATAACATAATATGTCTTTTGTTTCACAGAGACTTTATTTATTGCTATAGTCAGTGTTTGAAACTCGGATAAAACTCATTTCTATTAAATACACTGGCCGTTTGTGTAGATTATTAAGGATTTAAGCTTTTAGCAAGCAGTTACTTCCAGGGTTTTTCTCCCATAACCTCCATTTACCTACTGAGTAACTGATCAAGCTTCTTAAATAGGCTAAGCTCTGAGGTAATTCGAAAACTTGGCTGAAATCCTTAGTAATCTCCTCAACTGCTTTCAAAGTAATCATCTATGAACCTATGAGCACGTATAATTTCACTTGTGGCAGCTACAAGAATTACTGATTCTAAAGGCATTTGATAATACAAAGCTGATATAACTATACAAAGCTGATATATATATATATATATATATTTTTTTTTTTCTTCTATTTTAGTGATATTTAACAATCACGTGCTGCTCTTAGGTTGTAGTTTTTAATAATATTCTGCAATAGCTGTGTTTTGTAAACATATCTTGGGTTTAAGTTACTAGGTTTCTTTACTTGTCTTTACTTCTGTTCTGATTCAGTCTCCATTTGAGTTGCCTGCCTCTACTATAAATTTTATATTGGACACTCTTCCCAGCTCCTTCGCATCAGATCATTCTATTATGTACAGTGAGATCATCTGGGAAGGCCCCCTCCTTAGTTTCTTAACCTTGAATTATCTTCTATTTCCTCCCTTCCTACTTAGCTTAAAAAAACACACTTTATTTAGCTACTTTTACTGTTTTTGTGTCTCTTCCTACTTTATTTTGCTTTTATGGCTTGTTCGAAATGTGCATTTATTCTGCTGCATTTATTACTGCTTGTTAGTAGTCTGATTAAATTGTAATTATTACTCTAAGTGTCTTAGTTTTGGTTAAAGGCTTGGGCTTCAGGCCAGTTATTTTACATAAAGAAGGTTTGTGGTCTGCAGTCTTGTGGGAAGAAAGAGTAGCGTCTGCCCTTCTGAGTTGGGAATTGCTGGGTGGCAGCCTATTGTGCCTGTTGTTCTTAATGTCTTTGTTCCAGTTTAAGCATTGGGTTCCAAACCAGTTATTTTATATTAGGAATATTTGTGTATAGATGCTTGTGGCAGGAGTTATAGCCTATACCCAAGCTGTGAATTTCTTGTTGAAGGCTCATTGTGCCTATTATTCTAAGTGTCCTTGTTCTGGTGTAAACACTTTGGTTCCAAACCAGTTATTTACATTGGTAGGATGTGTGGTATAAACTCTTGTAACAGGAGAGGATAGCCTACACCCTTCTAAGCTGGGAAACTTACAATTTTACGAGTTTAACATAGCGAGACAGCTTTAAAAAAAGCAACAGTGAAAGGAAGATCCCCGTTGCTTTTTTTTAAAGATATCGCGCTATGTTAAACTCATTTAACATAATGAGATAACAGCAACGGAGCTCTCCGTTCTCTGTTGCTGTCCAACACAAAAAAAAAAAGACTTATACTAATGGAAAAAGTCCAGGTGGCTAGACCTTTTTCCATTAGTATAAGTCTGATTTACAACGGGCATGCACGTTTTGGAATATTAATGGGGGGGGGGGGGTCGTTGTATAATTAAAAATAAAGTATATAGAATCATCAAGTTTATAAAATGCATCCTGCAAGACAGCTACATAAATGCCTGGTGCACGTGCATGTATGTATTTGCACGCGCGCGTGTGCGTGTGTGCGTGTCTGCATGCATGTGTGTGTGTATGCATGTGTGTGTGTGTGTGTGTGTGTGTGTGTGTGTGTGTGTGTGTCTGTGTGTGTGTGTGCGTGCGTGTCTGCATGCGTGTGTGTGTGTGTGTGTGTGTGTGTGTGTGTGTGTGTGTGTGTGTGTGTGTGTGTGTGTGTGTGTGTGTGTGTGTGTGTGTGTGTGTGTGTGTGTGTGTGTGTGTGTGTGTGTGTGTGTGTGTCTTTCTGTCTGTGTGGTTGAGTGAGGTTTGCGTAGCATTATGTTGGCTAAGGGTTATTCAGTACTTTAACCAGTTTCATTACATGCTGGTTTCCTCTTTCCTTTTTTAGAATCTATTAACTTTTGAAATATAAGCTATTTATATGAGAAAATGTTACTTGTATTTGGGGCTACATAATATTAGTGCTATTTGTATTTGTGCCTTAGCAACTAAAATGCCTTCAATGGACTTGCATAATTCATGTGTTTTATTTTAAAAAAGTTTTATCTGTTGTAGTTTACAGGGATAAAATACATTTTGTCATAAGAAGTCAAACTTTAACTCTTGGAAATAATGGGCCAGATTCTGTAAAGCTCATGGATTTCAATCCATTATGCCGATATCAGTGTTAAACTTGCAGATAACAGTGTAATATGTAAATGTGCCACAGTGAACACAGAATACCTTGGTGCACAATGGAGTCTTGCTGTAGCAATGGCACACTAAACATGCCCGTAAGTAATCCGTAAGTATTCAGAAATCACTGTCATAGCTTGTTGTATAGTAATAAAGTTACAGAAATATTATCAGAATTCAAGCATCCTGACAGTCTTACATACACATATATAACAAAATCTCTCCAGTAAGCTTAAGGACAACTATGGAATATAACTGACATTGTTATTATAAGAAAATTGCTAACTATCCCAATGTGAGCAACATAGCATTGCTAACACATGTTTTCAGAAATCAGTCCAGAAACATTACAGACAACTACATATATTTCCATAATTCATTTAGTAACAAAATATACTTGCTTCCAAGCTCCATGCCCTTTTTAATACATATCTTCAGCAGTCTGGTCAGTAAGCATAGATGCAACTACAGATATCTCTGTAAGTCATGTGCTAATAAAATATGCCCGCTTGCATTTATGGATTCCAAAGGAATCTATAAAATTTCTAATTAATATATAAGTAAATAAATAAATAATAAAGGTGAAGAGCAACCGTGGCCACATCACCACAGCTAACATTAGCTAACAATGGGTTGGGGACTTGTGTGGGGAACACAAATAACGCACAGACCCAAGGAAAGTGGGAGACAGAAAAGAAGAGGTGGAGTATGGATGGAGATGAGGGACACACTAAAGTGGAATGTTGGAATAAGAAAATATAAGGGAAGCTCAGAGGAGATGGGCAATTTTTTTTTTTTTTTTGGTGGGAATAGGCTACACTTTCTTTCTAAGAATAGAAGGAAAGGTAAAGGTAGTGTAGGGAAAGAAGAGCAGAAGGACATCACAGCAGACAAACCCATATACCAAATATCACAATACATGACAGACAAAGGTTAGAAAAAAAACAGTAAGGACAGGTAAGTTGCACAGACAGCACACATTTGCTAGTAATTACATGTGTGGGGGTAGCCACATTCTTTGATTTCCTGTCCTTGCCTATTTAAGTGGTACAGTGTGAAATATTTTCTGCTTAAAAACCTCAGCTTTGGCCGGCTAAGAACTTGCTGTATTCAACTGGACGTATAAGAGAATTTAAGTGCCTTTATCTGCACTTTATTTTCAAAAAAATACAGTATTTAAATTGATTTTATCTGTGTGTTGCAGGAATATTAACTGCACTGGAAGTTAGTCAGTGTTTGCTGAATTTTATTTGCTAGTAATTACAGGTGTGGGGGTAGCCACATTCTTTGATTTCCTGTCCTTGCCTATTTAAGTGGTACAGTGCGAAATATTTTCTGCTTAAAACCTCAGCTTTGGCCGGCTAAGAACTTGCTGTATTCAACTGGACGTATAAGAGAATTTAAGTACCTTTATCTGCACTTTTTTTTCAAAAAAATACAGTATTTAAATTGATTTTAACTGTGTGTTGCAGGAATATTAACTGCACTGGAAGTTAGTCAGTGTTTGCTGAATTTTATTTGCTAGTAATTACAGGTGTGGGGTAGCCACATTCTTTGATTTCCTGTCCTTGCCTATTTAAGTGGTACAGTGCGAAATATTTTCTGCTTAAAAACCTCAGCTTTGGCTGGCTAAGAACTTGCTGTATTCAACTGGATGTATAAGAGAATTTAAGTACCTTTATCTGCACTTTTTTTTCAAAAAAATACAGTATTTAAATTGATTTTAACTGTGTGTTGCAGGAATATTAACTGCACTGGAAGTTAGTCAGTGTTTGCTGAATTTTATTTGCTAGTAATTACAGGTGTGGGGGTACCCACATTCTTTGATTTCCTGTCCTTGCCTATTTAAGTGGTACAGTGCAAAATATTTTCTGCTTAAAAACCTCAGCTTTGGCTAAGAACTTGCTGTATTCAACTGGACGTATAAGAGAATTTAAGTACCTTTATCTGCACTTTTTTTTCAAAAAAATACAGTATTTAAATTGATTTTAACTGTGTGTTGCAGGAATATTAACTGCACTGGAAGTTAGTCAGTGTTTGCTGAATTTTATTTGCTAGTAATTACAGGTGTGGGGGTAGCCACATTCTTTGATTTCCTGTCCTTGCCTATTTAAGTGGTACAGTAAATATTTTCTGCTTAAAACCTCAGCTTTGGCTGGCTAAGAACTTGCTGTATTCAACTGGATGTATAAGAGAATTTACAAAAAATACAGTATTTAAATTGATTTTAACTGTGTGTTGCAGGAATATTAACTGCACTGGAAGTTAGTCAGTGTTTGCTGAATTTTATTTGCTAGTAATTACAGGTGTGGGGGTACCCACATTCTTTGATTTCCTGTCCTTGCCTATTTAAGTGGTACAGTGCAAAATATTTTCTGCTTAAAAACCTCAGCTTTGGCCGGCTAAGAACTTGCTGTATTCAACTGGACGTATAAGAGAATTTAAGTACCTTTATCTGCACCTTTTTTTTCAAAAAATACAGTATTTAAATTGATTTTAACTGTGTGTTGCAGGAATATTAACTGAACTGGAAGTTTTGACTCTGCTCTTCAGTTAGTCCCACCCACCCTCCCTGTTTTTGTTTTGGTGTTAATCTTAGTGGCCTTGAAACTGCCCGCCCCTCTTGTAAATTTGTGTTTGGATACTCCTTCTGGGCCCATCTCATTTGCTCACTCAACTGAGTGCAGTGAGATCATATTCTGATTTCAGGCACTCCTACTGTGTACAAAGAGAGCATCTGGGAAACAGAAAAAAAAAATTAAGCATGTTTCCTGCCTTTCCAGTTAAGTGGTATAGACTATTTGTAGGCTTCTGTGCCCCCAAGCCCTTCTGTGTTGGAGGGAAGCCTTCTAGCTTAGTTTTTTTTTTCTTATAACTAGCCAGTTTTCTAGTTTCAGCACTCAAATCTGTTTCTTTGATCTCAGCACTTGTTCAGGAAAAAAAAATTCATCTGCTTTTACTGTACTTGTGTTTCTACCTACTTTATTTTACTTTTGCATCATCTTAAAAGTACTCAGTTGTATTTATTACTGCTTGGTGTAACTCATTCTAAGCCTTTTGGTTTAAACACTTGGGCTTCGGACCAGTTGTTTTGCACTGAGAGGGTTTGTGGTCTGCACTGTAGTGGCAGAAGAGGTAGCTTACATCCTTCTAGGTTGGGAACTGCTGATTGAGGGCTCAGTGTCTGTTATTCTAAAAGTGTATTAATTCTGGTTTAAGCACTTGGGCTTTCAGGCCAGTTATTTTACATTAAGAGGGTTTGTGGTCTGCACTCTTGTGGGAGGAGAGGCTGGACTCTGCCCTTCTGAGCTGGGAATTTCTGGTTAAAGGCTTATAGTGCATGCATATCTGAACTGCTTCTTACTGAAGTTGGTGCCTTGTTTGCTGTGGCATAGACTGGATTCGGGCCTGCTGGATCTAGCTTTGTTTGTGTAACTTGAGCACTAATCCAGGCATTCTCTAAAGTATTCAATTGTATTTATTACTGCTTGGTAGTAACTTCATTAAAGTGTAGCTATCATTCTAAGTCTTTTGGATTAAGCACTTGGGCTTCAGACCAGTTGTTTTACATTAGGAAGGTTTGTGGCATGCACTGTGGTGGCAGGACAGGTAGCTTTCATCCTTCTAAGTTGGGAACTGCTGATTGAGAGCCCAGTGTCTGTTATTCTTAAAGTGTATTAGTTCTGGTTTAGGCACTTGGGCTTCAGGCCAGTTATTTTACATTAAGAAGGTTCGTGGTCTGCACTCTTGTGGGAGAAGAGGCTGGACTCTGCCCTTCTGAGCTGGGAATTTCTGGTTAAAGGTTTATAGTGCCTGAATATTTGAACTGTATCTTACTGAAATTGGTACACCTTGTTTGCTGTAGCATAGACTAGATCCAGGCCTGCTGAATCTAGCTTTGTTTATATGCTTGTTGTTTGTTTGCTTGTTATTTCCCTGGAACGCTAATTCCACCTAATACGCGGCTTCTCAGCGCTTCTGTGGATCACTAGTGATATCTGTATTGCTTACTGTACTTATTTCCTTGTTTCACTTGAAAGAAAGTTGCTGTTTGTCGTTTTTGCATTTAAGTTACCTGTAACACATTGCACTTAAGTTACCTGGCACTTGCGCGCTAAAGCAATTATATAAGTCAGCACTAAAAATTAAAAGCACTACACCCTCACTCCCCACCGGCCCTTGTTTTCAATTATTAAGGAATTCCCAATATTATTCTAGCATGTCCAAAGGTCAGTTGTCAATCTCCTCTCTGGTCCAGATGGTGAATCTGGGAATCTTGAGGCAATGTTACAACTGCCCCATGTACACAGACAACCCTCTCCTCCTCCCAACAAATTCCAACACATGTGAGAGATGCAACCATATAGCCAAACTGGAGGATAAGCTCTCTCAACTCAGTACTGGCATAACCAGTCAGGAGGAGAAGGAAACCACACTCACTACAATTCCAGTCTCACATAGACCTACCACGACAGCAAACCAAACACATAATCACACAAAAACATACTTGGAGGCTCTAAATAAAGATCTGCCTAAGCAGCAGAGACCTCCAAAGCAGACACCCAAGCAACCGCTACCCCAAAACAAAACACGTGCAACACATATCTCACAAAGTCAGTGTGCCGAACAGTCACAGCCCTTAAGACTAAACAACAGACCTGATACACTTGTAATAGGTGACTCTATCGTCAGGCACACTGACATCCCGCTCACCAGGCTGAACAAGGAGAGGGTCACGGTGAGCAGCCTGTCGGGTGCTAGGATCCGCCACATAACACAAGTACTCAGGTCACTCCAAGGCAAGTACAAATATGACTCAGTCATTGTCCATGCTGGTGTGAATGACCTGAGACGTACCTCCCTGGACTACATGAAAAGAGACATAAAGGAGCTCTCTGAGCATGTAGCCCAGGCTGGTATGACCCTGACCTTGAGTAGCATCTTACCCTCACCAAGAATGATGCCACAATATGAAGACAAGATGATCAATTTCAACAATTGGCTTAAGTACTGGTGTCATTCAAAGGGGATCCAATGCCTGTCAGCTTGGGATGATATGCTCGACAAGCCACGATGCTTTGCTAGGGACGGCTTGCACCTGTCACCCCTGGGCTTTCGGATATTGGCAAAGGCTCTTGCTACCCCCATAGTGCCTTTTTTAGGCAAGGCTCAAAAGACAAACCCACCTCAATAGGTATCACAAGGGATAAGAAACTAAGAGTAATGCTACTCAATGCCATAAGTCTAAACCTCAAGATGCACGCACTCAAAACTCTCCTTAGCATGGAGAACATCGATATCTGTGCAGCAACAGAAACCTGGTTCAGGGCTCCCGAGAGCACCCCAGCACTACCAGGTTATACGTCATACCATGCTTTTCGGCCCCAAAACTTGGACCGAACCACAAAAGGAGGGGGAGTATCGATATTCATCAAAGATACCCACACCTCCAGGTTGGTGGCAAAGCATGAAGCATCAGAGACTATCCATGTGCAACTAACAGTGGGTAAAACTGCCTTCCAGTTTATAGCCTGCTACAGACCACCCTCCCAAACCCAGGAACCCCATTCTGCCTTTCTGAGAACACTGGAAAATATGAAAGTCTCTCCAAACACCATTATATTGGGTGACTTCAACTACCCAAACATAGACTGGGAGCATTACTCTAGCTCCAACACCCTAGCCCAAAGGTTCCAAGAATTTATAAACTCAAATGCTATGGAACAACTTGTTACCACTCCCACAAGAGGGGAAAACATACTGGACCTGATCATCACCAACATGGGGACTCTATGCTCCAGACCAGAAGAGTATCCCTCACTGGTAATATCAGACCATAAACTAATCTCACTGGATATTCACATCCCCCCCAGGGCCTGTGGAAAATATGGCCCAGACTGCAAAATCCTTTATAAACGCATTCTATGAACACCTTCAGGAATGCATGGATCATGCAATCCCAAATAAAACCAAGATCCAATCCTCCAAAGGCAGACGTCCTGTCTGGTGGACCCCAGCCATAAACAAACTATACAATAGAAGGAGGAAGCTACTAAATGATAGAGCAAAATCCCAAAAAGGGAAGGCATCACTGATCAGTATTAGCAAAAAACTACGGGTACTCATAAAATTGTCTAAGGCCAGCTTCGAGAGAAAAATTGCACAGGACACTAAGGATAATCACAAGGCTTTCTTTAGTTATGTTAGGAACCTGGGTGGTAATTCCCAGATATGCTCAGAATTAGTCCAAAATGACAAAAAATACTCTGAACCCACAGACATTGCCAACATCCTAGCTGACAGGTTCAGCGCAAACTTCTCCCCCCCCTCCCCACCACAAGGGCAAATATCTATCCCAGCAGAGTGCTGCCCCCCTGACATCTCAGATGCTCAGGTAAGAGCCGCCCTCTCCAAAGCAAAAAACACAGCATCAATGTGACCAGACGGTGTCCCGGGCTGCGTCCTACATGAACTCCAAGAAGAGTTAAACCCAAACATAAAACTACTGTTCAATCTCAGCCTTACTACAGGATATGTGCCCAAAGAGTGGCGTACAGCAACAGTGGTCCCTCTCCATAAAGGTGGTGCCTCAACGGATCCTGGAAACTATCACCCCATAAGCCTGACTAGCTTGGTCTGCAAAGCTATGGAAAGGATCATCATGGACCTCATAAATAAAGATATTGGGAACCTACAGACACTGGATCCTACCCAGTTCGGCTTTGTTAAGGGCAGATCCTGCCTCTTAAACCTGGTTGATTTCTTTGAAACAGTCACCAAGGCCATTGACAAGGGAAGGTGGTCCACACAGCCTACCTGGACCTCGCAAAAGCCTTCGATACAATACCCCACTCGGGCATTATAGATAAGCTCACCAGCTTAAATATAAACCCCTATGTCACTAGATGGATTGCAAACTGGCTCAAGGACAGAACCCACATGGTTAGAATTGCTGGAGCCATGTCAGACTCCAAACCAGTTACAAGTGGTGTCCCACAAGGCTCAGTTCTGGGACCTCTCTTGTTCGGTATATATTTCTCGGAGGTACAGGCCAACACGGAAGGACTGTGGCTGACCAAGTTCGCAGATGACTGCAAACTGGGCGCCATAATCGACTCTCCAGCCGACACAAGCATCCTCCAAAAGGGCCTCATAGAAACAGACAACTGGTGCCAGAGCCATGGCCTATAGCTAAATGCCAAAAAGTGTATAGTCATCCCCTTTGGCAAAAACAAAGTGCCCACAAATTACCACATAGGTGGTAATCCATTAAGTACAGAAGAAGTAATTAGGGAACTGGGGACCCAAGTTGATAGCAATCTCTCATTTGACAACCACGTGGCCAAAGTGGTTAGAAAAACATTTTATATAGCCCACCTAATCATGAAGGGATTCACATCTAGATCAGGGGAGGTCATCGTGCCTCTTTACTCATCCCTCATCAGGCCCATAATTGAGTACAATGCCCCTTTTGGGATGTACCTTACCAGACACCTGCAGCAACTGGAAAGACCCCAAAAGTACCTCACCAAGAGGATCAAGGGGCTCAAACAGATGCCATATGCTGCCCGGTTAAAGAAACTCCAGCTCTACTCAGTGGCATACCACCTGTTCAGAGGTGATCTGTGCCTGACGTATAAAGCCATGTCCAACCCGGAATTAATGGACATGCTGCACCTCAGGAAAATCCAAATCCGATCGAGCTACACGCTCGAGAGACCCCTCAGCACTGAAATAAATAGGACATGCTGGAGGGACAGATTCATAACCCAGAGGCTCCCTTCACTCTGGAATAAAATCCCAGTCCAGGTTAGGCAGAGTCCCTCATTGACTCTCTTCAAGAGGAATCTTGATGAGTGGATGGGAGATTGTAGGTTTACCCCGGGTATCACTTCTGTGTCACTGTTAGACAGAGGCACAGTATACTAACCTCGAAAAAGGGCATAGCAAAATAAATTTAAAATGGGTGGCGAAAGCCAAACACATTCTGGCTAGGCTTATAAATGCCCTAGGGCAGATAGCCTAGTATGAACCTATGAACCTATGAACCTATGAAGTATCAACAGACGGACTTAAGAAAAAGCAACACAACCCAAACAAATTTGTAATGGAATGCATATATGTTGCACACATATGCCATGTGAAAGGCAACACCCATATGTAGGTGTATATGTATGATGTATATGTATGTGTTACTGCCCTAACTGGAATGTACCAATGTACCTGAAGTCTAGATCAGTACACATACACACCAATGACATGTATGAATATTTACAAAAAATATAAAACTGCAACTTAAAAAAATATATCAGGTTGTGCACATGCATTTCAACAATGTACACTAGTTACTAGAGAAGTATCATGAGAACAAGAATGTATTGAAAGCAGTAGCTAGCAACTTGTGTGTAGATGTCCTGCAGTATAAAATGGCCATACATTTGACATATGTTTACCATATCAACAACTTAATGGTGAATAAATGGAACAAGGCCAAACATATGTGCAAAATATAATACAGAAATATGAAAGTGAAAGGTAGATGGGCAACCTGGGTCCACATCAGGGAAAAGCAAGACAATATAAGTTTGCACACTGCAAATGCATATGTACAGCACACAGCGTGCTGTAGATGCTAACCCAAAATACATCTAAACAAATGTAAAATGCATGTCACTTGGGCAGAATGATTTCTGATGTCCACAGAAATCTAACATGATAAATTATCTGTACCAATTTGTTTAGATCAATCCTACATCGGTGTTTGATGTAGTCAGAAAAGGAGGATTGCATTTAACTATGATATACCATTAGTTGACCTGCATGGCATCAGTATTGCCAACACATGGCACACAATACCACATCATGCCAGTGGGACATCATGACAACTGTCATCCAAAATAAATAGGAAATTGTTTGTCCGTCTGTTGCACATACATGGTATGGCAATACACATAACCAAACCATACTACAGAGGTAGTACTGGACTATGGACAGCATCTGCTGTCTGACATTTGCCCTCAGTAAAACACATGTTTACAGGGTAATTTTTGCAGTACTAGCTGCAGATTAACTGCAACAATGTATGGACAGCTGAATGTTGGAGGAAAGTGTAATGTGTTAATGTGTGCCATGCACACATTGATACAGAAGTAAATGGCACTCTACAATAACACATAAGCATGACAGCTACATGGTATGTATGCATAAGAGTGCATATATAGTCCAATCAATTATGTGGCAATCAGTATGTTGTCAGCATAATACAACTGGAGCACAAAGACAGTACTTACAGACCTGACGGACCAGGCTGATGAGGATGTGCCTCATGAATGATCTCCTGGTCTATGACCCTGAATGAGTCACCCATACCCATGCTATATCCTGGAAGAAGTTCCCTATCTTGTTCCTCAACTGTGTTCAAAACACATTGGTCACAACCTCCTGGATCTCCTCTTGATAACTATCTCAGTTCTGGTCCTGGTATTATCTCCAGTAGGGTACAGGAGGCATGATAGCTTGGACAGGTGTAGGTCCAGCTTCATCATCATCACCCTTGTCATTGTCATCACTGTCATCATTTGAGGACTCTGGCAGTGGCCTGGCTTGTGCTCATTGTCTCTGTCTGATAGGCGAATGTCCACAGGTCCCATGTTCTCTCAGGATGAATTGAAAAATATGACAGAAATGAAAAGCAAATGTCTATCATGTAGAACATTTCCATGAAGATCATAGCTGACCTTAATATGAAACTGGTGTGCATATCTGCAATATAACATACTTAGCCAACATATCATCCACTGGTGAGTTGTCCAAATACAAATATGAGACTGAAGGCGCAGGAGCATACATCAAACTTCTTATTTAAAACAGAGTTCAGTTTTAAATATTGCAAATGTTAGCAAGTAGCAGAATTATAATCAACACAATTGCTGTTAGTGAATGGCTCCTAATGCACATAACACATTCCCTATGTCAGTTTATCTGTTCTGGACATGACCAATAACAGAACATGTCAGAGGGAATGTATCCATCATCAGCATAAGCAGTACAAACAAGGCTGTGTAATGGCATGAATAACACAGCTTACGAGTGGGAATCAGGACATCAGATGAACATTTGAATACTGGCCAGCATGAAGCATGTCAAGCGTACACAAAGTAATCACATATAACATATCTCAACATCTGAATGGAAGCATGCCTGATACTGCCTCATGCCTCATTAACATAAGTGAATGCTGAAAAAAGATATGGCTTGTAAATCTCAACATGGCAGTATTATGGTGACTTGCACTGTTCGATCATGCAGTCTGCCTCAGTAAACTTTTCATCTGAGTTTATGGAAGTAGGTCACCATTCTTTCTTTTTTCCTTGCATATCTTCCCTGAACAGTTATGTCTGTGTGTGAATGTAAATGTGAGATTCAGCTGAAATTTCTCCCCCCACTCACCACCTGATAGCCTGAAGGAAATACTGTATACCACATTCCACACAACCAACACTAGGAAACAGCTCGTCAATGCACTTTCCAAGGCAAAATACCCTGCATCGATGTGACTCAGTGACATCCCGGGATGCTCACTACATAGCATGAAACATGACATCTCTGCTCCACTTGAATCACATTTCAACTGTAGTCTACAGTCAGGTTTTGTGTCCAAATAATGGAAGATGGCTACAGTTATTCCCCTGTACAAAGGATTTATGTATTTATTTACATTTATTGCTATTTGATCTCCAGAAAAGTCCGACTGGGTAGAAGCTCATTTTTAGCAGAGGCCCTGGGAGAAAAGTTCCAACTTAATTCAAAACATTTTAAGAAAAATAATTATACAATCTTTAAAAATAAAGCAAAAACATCTGCAGTTTAAATAATTTTAACAAATTGCACATATTATAAAAACATTGGTTAAGAGTTGATACAAGGTATATGACAATCATTTAATATTTATATTTTAGACTATAGAAAAATTAAAAGTAAGTTAATCTAATACAAACAGGAATTGCAATATGGAATGAGGGGAAAACAGGCTAATGTTATATTTAGGTAGAAAGTAGGTAAGACAGTTAGATAGCAGTAAGGAAGTAAGTGAAAAAGGGAGAGTAAGGAGATATAAGGCATGTAAAGGTACATTTAGGGATATAGTTTTTCCTGGTTTTGAGCAGGAAGAGAGCCATATTTTAGGTCGTAAGGTTTTCAGAGTTGTTTTGAAAGACAAGATGGAGAGTATAGACATGATGAATACAGGTAAGGCCTTCCAAGCCTCAGCAACCTTGTATGAGTTCAGAAAATGCCCAGCAGATATGCTAGGCCAGTAGACAGACAGGGGGGTTTTGGTCACTGGATCGCAATGACCAACTGGGAACGTAGTTGTTTAGAAAGTTTTATTAGTGCTGGACAGGCAGGTGGATGTTTTCAGATCACTGGGTAAATACATGCCCATATGTCTGACCAGCCTCACATGTAACCCATGCAAAGATTCATCATAAAAATGCTAAACTAGGATATAGATAATATGCATACATTGGCTGTATCACAGTTCAGCTTTGTTAATGGAAGGTCATGCCTATTAAATGTGGTAGACTTCACTGAGCAATGCATGTGACCATGACTGTGCAGACAGCTTACATCAACTTGGCCAAGCATTTTGATATGATATCCAAATCAGGCATTATAGACAGTTTCAGTAAATTAAGTATAAACCCTTTTATCCCTTGGTGGAAAACCACAACCCTTTTATACCCTGCTGGATAGCCAGTTGGCTCAATAATAGGACTGTGGAGGTCAAAATGGGTGAGACCACATCCAACAAGACGCAGTCTCTAGCAGAGTCCCTCATAGCTCACTACTGGGACCACTGCTTTATGGCATCAATTTCCATGAAGTGTAAGCAAACAGTGAAGGTTTATGGCTGACTAACTTTGCAGATGATTACAAGCTGGAGGTTATCATTGACTCCCAAACAAACACACGCATTCCTCATGAAGGCCTATCTATGACTGTCAAATGGTGGCAAAGCAATGCTTAAAATCAATTGTAAGAACTGCATAATTCTACCCTTTGGAAAATAAACCATCATAGATAATTAACATGTTGATAATAAAACCTTAAGAGTCAACCCAGTGGTCAGGAATCTGTGAATGAATGAAGACAGTAGCCTTACCTTCCACCATCGTGTGGCCACAGTGGCGAGGAAATGCTTTTGTTTTTCACAAGTTATAAGTAAGGACATGACAGCTAGATGCAAAGAGGTCATTATTTCACTGTTGTCTGCCCATATGACAACAATCACAGAGTGCACTGCTCCCTTCAGTAGGTACCTGACCAGGCATATACAGAAACTACAACTACCTCATAGCTTAAATAAACAAAGAATACAAGATGTAACAAACCTGCCTTACATAGAAGACCTTAAAGTCCTTTTCTTCTACTCTGTCTAATATGCATTTCTGAGGCATGAACTTATGAATGGCTTACAAAGCATCCATGAACACCACAGGTATGAATCTCCTGCATATTCATAAGTCAAACAGTACCAGAAATACAAGGTCTAATGATCAGAATTATATCCATGACATAAACAGAGCATGCTGGGGAGACAGAGGTGTGCTGCAGACTGCACCTCCTATGAACAGGCTCAAAATCCATTTGAAGCTGATTTTGTATATTATATCATATTATACAATGACCCCCCCCCCATTAATATTCCAAAATGTGCATGCTGATTGGTCAGCGTGCATGTTGTAAATCAGACTTATACTAATGAAAAAAGGTCCGGTCGCCCGGACTTTTTCCATTAGTATAAATCTTTTTTCACAGCAATGGAGAACTCAAGGTCTCCATTGCTTTTTAGACACTGCCTCACTATGTTAAAAGAGTTTAACATAGCGATACAGTTTTAAAAAAAGTAACGGAGATCTTCCTTTCCCCGTTACTTTTTTTAAAGCTGTCTCAGTATGATAAATGGGTTTAACATAGTGAGACAGCTTTAAAAAAGCAACGGGGATTCTCTGTTGCTATTTTTAAAGCTGTCTCGCTATGTCAAAATCCTTTAACATACCGAGACACTATGTAAAAAGCAACGGAGATCTTGCTTTCTCCGTTGCTTCCACCCACAGCTCTGATGTACTGCATAAGCATACGCATGTGCAGTGCATCAGAACTGCCACAGAATACCAGACAGCTGTGGAAGGGAAGCAAGGAGGCATTATATAATGCTATTATTTAAGAAAAGTAAGTATATTTTTTCTTAAATAATGTCATTGTATAATAGCAATAACCCACTTCTGGGTGACCAAACCACACCAACAGTTGGTAAATCCAGCATTACCTACACCCGGGCATGGGTTATTGCTATATTAAATAACATGCATTATATATTATTATATAATATGTTATATAATTTAAGCACAACCTAAACCACTGCATGGGGATTTTTAAATTTTCACCAGGATTGTCACCCATGACAAGAGGAGTAGTTTCTGGCCCAGAAATTGCAGTTTATTGGCCATTTGGGCAGTTTTTCCACCCCTTTCATCTTTCTGTTTTAAAAGCTTGTGTTTGTACAGATTTATACTTGTTTAAGCTCCATGGATCCAGTTCTGGCATTCTGCAGACTGCAAGAGCATCAGGAAGGAGAAAGAGGTACTCAAAACGTCTCCATTTTGATTTTTTCTGAATTTACTGCTTTCTGCACTTCTTTTTAGTAATTTTTTTTAATTTAATTGCCTTTATTTAAACTGCATTTGCTTTAATATTGCTACACACTGAAGTGTGCTAGCTTGCACTGCATTTGAATTGTTTTTACTGCTGTTTTAGCTGCTTTTCTGTAAAAACACACAAAACAGTTCTAAGCTTGTTTCCCACCTTCCCTGTAACTTGTCTAGTCCTGATACAGATTTGCTGTATCCAGGACTGTTTGTAAGTGTCTGAGCCCCCTCCCAAGCCTTTCTGTGTTGGAGGGAAGCTTTCTAGCTTATCAGTGGGAATGGTAGCCTAACACAAGACGAGTGGTTTCTGGCCCAGAAATTGTAGTTTGTTGGCTGTTTGGGCAGTTTTTCTATCCGTTTCAACTTTCTGGTTTAAAAGCCTGCATTTGCAAGGGTTTGCACTTATTTAAGCTGTGTGCAGTGGCGCCAAGCTGAGATAAACTATCACTGGTGCAAGAAAGTCTGCTCTTCAGTTTTTTCCTTAGATCTTGCTACTTTTTTCTTTCTCTCTTGCACTTCAAATAGCTTAATCACTTTGCACTTCAACATGTTTTGTAGCAATTATTGTAGCACACCTAAGTGCCATCAGCACTAGTCGTTTTTCACAGAAATAGCTCCAGTACTTAGCAGTTATGACTACCCTTCCTGGCATGATTAAAGGGGAGTTCCCTGTGCTTTCTCCTATTAAACTGGTGCACTTGAGCATTCTGAGGCAGTGTAGCAACTGCCTGATGTACACAGACAACCGTCTTCTCTTACCTCCCATTATTCAGACTTGTGAGAGATGCACTTATATCATCAAATTGGAAGCTCCAGCCATGATCGGACTAACTGGTCAAGAGGAGAAGGTCAACATCTGCACCACACCACATGGAACATATAGCCCTCCAGAACACCCACCATCACAGCTCTCACATAAAAACACAAACCACACACCCACCTTTGTGGAGGCTCTCAATAGAAATTTATCCAAACAGCAGAGACCTCCAAGACAGAAATGCATTCAACCACCACAATACAGCACAAACTACAGGACACACAGCTCATCTCCACAGTGTGCCTCCCAACCTAAGCCCCTAAGGCTAAACACCATGCACAATAAGGTGACTCAATAGTGAGGCACACAGATATCCCACTCACTAGGTTGAATGAGTTGAAGGTAACAGTCAACTGTCTAGCAGGTCCCAGAATCCAACACATAACACATGCACTCAGGTCACTCCACAACGAGTACAAGTATGACTCTGTCATTGTACATGTGGGTGTGAATGTCCTGAGATGCACCTCCCTGGAGTACATGAAAAGAGACATGGTGGAGCTCTCAGACTATGTGGTCCAGGCAGGTATGACCCTAACCCTGAGCAGTATCCTACCATCACCCAGAATGATACCGCAGTACAAACAAAAAATGACTGACTTCAACAATTGGCTACATTTCTGGTGTTATTCTATGAGGATCCAGTATCTGATTGCTTGGGATGACATGACTGACAGACCTTGATATTTTGCCGGAGATGGCCTGCATCCATCACCGCTGGGTTTCTGGGTACTGGCTAAGGCTCTTGCCACCCCTATAGTGCCTTTTTTAGGTGGTCTTCCAAAGACCAAATTACCACTGCAACAGCTATAAATAAATGTAATCTGAGGGTCATGCTGCTCAGCACTAGAAGTCTAAATCTCAAGATGCACTCGCTCAAAGCACTCCTCCAAATGGAGAACATAGACATTTGTGCTGTAACAGAGACCTGGTTTAAAGCACCCCTGCGCTATCAGGCTATAACTCATTCCATACGTTTCAGCCCTGAAACATGGACCAAAGCTCCAAAGATGGTGGTGTCTCCATATTCATAAAGGATATGCACACCAATAGCCTAGTAGCCCAGCATACTGCATCTAAGATACTTAAGGTACAACTAACATTGGGTAAGACAGCTATCCAGGTAATAGCCTGCTATAGGTCCCAACCATGTCCCTAGACTCTCACTCCATGTTCCTAAGCACCCTGGAATCTATCAAGGTCTAACCCAACACTCATACTAGGAGGCTTCAACTACCCCTCCATCAACTAAGAAAAATACTCAACCACCAATACACTGGCCCAACACTTCCTGGAATTCATCATTTCCAGTGCCCTGGATCAGCTCATTCTGACCCCCACTAGAGGAAGCAATATCCTTGACCTGGTTATTACTAACATGGGCAACCATTGCTCTACACCAATAGTCAATTCCTCCCTGGTCAAATCTGACCATAAACTAATCACCATGGAAATCCACATCTCACCCACATCCCCCTCAAAGGTAACCATCTTAAAAAACTCTCCAAACCTGACTTTGAGCTCCTAAAAACAGAGGTGGCTAACTTCACGACATTCATGTTAATGGAAAATAGCTGCATGACTGCCGAATCATACAGCAATGCACTGTACGAACATGTACATAAATGCATGGAACAAGCCATAGCCAACAGAACCAAGATGCTCTTCTCCAAAAAAAGGAAGCCAGTCTGATGGTCCCCTGCCATTAATACACTCTACAAAAGAAAGAAGAAACTGTTGCAGAAAAAGGTGAAGTCCCAAGACTGGAAAAACTCCCTTATTAGCCTCAACAAAAAGTTGAGATCCCTCATCAAATCCTCCAAAGCCAGCTATGAAGGCAGAATGGCAACAGACACTAAAAACAATCACAAAACCTTCTAAAGTTATATTAAGAACCTCCATGCCAATACACAGATTTTCTCTGAGTTACTGTACAATGGTACCTCCTATACTGAGCCAATAGTTATTGCCAACATACTACCCAACAGATTCAGTGCCAACTTTGCCTCTCTCCCCATAAAGGACCAATCACAATACTGGAAGAATGCCAGGCACCCAGCATTACTGCAGCATGGGTTGAAGCTGCATTGTCCAAGGCCAAGAATACAGCTTCCATGGGATGCAATAATATCCCTGGCTGTGTTTTATATAAACTACAAAGTGAACTGGCACCACATATGTGTGTCCTGTTGAGTCACAGCCTCACCTCAGGCTTTGTCCCTACCGAATGGCACATTGCTACAGTCATCCCTCTCTATAAAGGGGGAGTGACTACAGACACTGGGAATTATTGCTCCATTAGCCCAATGAGTCTGTTATGTAAGGCTATGGAGCGCATCATCATGGACTTGATTAACAAAGATATAGGAAATCTACAAACTCTAGACCCAACGCAATTTAGCTTTGTGAAAGGGAGATCATGCCTGCTCAACCTGGTTGACTTCTTTGAGTCAATCACCACGGCTGTGGACAGGGGCGGCTCATGCTATAGGACTGTGGGACTGCAGCCCCCCTACCTGTAGAAAAGAAAGAAGAAAATCCCCCCACCTGTAAAAAAAGAAAGACGAAAATTAAAAAAAAATTTGCTAGTACCGGAACTGCATGCATGCACGCATTGAGTTCCTGGTACTCACAGAACTCCGGACTGCTGTGTTAGGCAATCTAGATACAGGAGAAAGGCATCTCTGCCCTCCAGTCCCAGAAGTCTGTGTGGTGATGACTGCACAGAAGAGAAAGAAACCGGACTGCGTCATCCACAGGCTGGAGCCTCCAGCCTATTCTCACAGAGCCAGCCAGCCTCCAGCCAATTCTCGCAGAGCCAGAAACGAGCCGTTACCTTGTGCGGGCTGAGACGAGGAGCTTGCTATCATGGGGACTGGATTATTAGTGTAGAACAGAGGAAGACTGCTTTCAGAATTACCTACCCGGGAGGTTACGGAAGACTGGATCAGGTAGAGTGTGTGTATGTGTGTGTGTGTGTGTGTGTGTGTGTGTGTGTGTGTGTGTGTGTGTGTGTGTGTGTGTGTGTGTGTGTGTGTGTGTGTGTGTGTGTGTAAAGCCCCATTTGCTATATGGTGGTGGGTAGAGAATGCCCAGGCTTGAATCTTGTACCTTGGGTGCAGGTGGCAAGGGCCTGAATTCCCTACCCACCACCATTTATAAAAAAAAAAAAATTGCAGATGTTTGCCTCATATTTGTTCTGTTCCTCATAAAATCTATGGTTTCTGTGTGTTTGTTTTTCCTTGCAAAGTCAGTCGTGCTGTGGTGCACTGGTAGCATTGTTGCCTGACAGCTGCAGCTTCTCTGGTTTGATTCTTGGCTCAGGTGCCTTTGGTGTGGAGTCTGCATGTCCTCCCATCTTACAAAGAACATGTGAAGTTGTTTTAATGGACAATTTCAGGCCAATAAAGCCAAACCCCACTAGCTATGGATATGCATATTTTGGCCTTGTTATGACCTCATCAGCATAGCATAAGCAGAGTGTTTGACTAAGCATAAGAAACATAGGGTTGTTATACCCACCTGATGTCCATTATCATGTTATATATTATGTAAAAGTCATGAGCAATCAGAATCGCCATATAGCTGAAGCACCAGATGTTCATAAGGGTCATTTGCATATATCCCATGTGCCTCTGTTACAGGAGGTTTGGGAGGTCACTCATTGGAAGTTCTAGCTTGGCTGGAGTTTCATTTAGTTTTTTCTGATTGGTTTTTCAGTGTGACCTTCTAACTCTTTGTTTTAATTTAGTTGGGATATTTTGCAGCCACCCTAATGATAATGGACATCAGCTGGGTATAACAACCCTGTGTTTCGTATGCTCAGTTAGACACTGTGTTTATGCTATGCTGAGGAGGTCATAACAAGGCTAAACTATGCATATTTATAGCTAGTGAGTTTGGTTTTATTGGCCTGAAATCATCCATTAAAATACTTCAAATGTAAAAGTCATGGGCAGTCAGCCAGAATAAGTTGTTTTTTTGGTGCCTCATTTGATTAGTTCCCTGTGTCTCTGTCCAGCAGAATTTTCAATTGGCTGAAACACCTGATGTTCATAAGGGTCATTTGCATATATCCCATGTGCCTCTGTTGCATGAGGTTTGGGAGGTCACTCATTGGAAGTTCTAGCTTGGCTGGAGGTTTCATTTAGTTTTTTCTGATAGTTTTTTCAGTGTGACCTTCTAACTCTGTTTTAATTAGTTATGTAACTCAGAAAATTAGGGAACTGTATATAATGGGGGGGGGGGGTGATGAAGGGAGCACAAGATAAAGTTTGGGGAAATTAGCAATGTCTAAAGCTTTAATACTTGTCAGAGGGTGAAGTAGTGACTACAGGTAAAAATGAGATAAAGGGAAATGAGCATCACATGTTATGACCTCTAATGAGGAAGCTGAAAATGACTTCCTTGATTAGCTCAGATCTAAACATTGAGTTGGAGTAGAAATCCTTGTGTTAGCCAAGAAAAGATTTCCAAAGAGTTGGGGATACAGTAGAATGTCTGTATATGACTAACAAGACAGATTCCTCAGGTTACAGAAAAGAAGCCTTTGATCATCTTTTGAAGCAACTGAGACAAAGCTTTCTACTTTTAGGAATATACAGATTAAGCTTTTATGTGATAGGAAGACATTTCATATATTTTTTATAGTTTGACAGCAGTGATGTTCATACTCTGCAAAGGCATTTTTTTAGTATTTGATTACCTAGGTAGTCTGAATAGGTCAGTAAAAGTGACCCCTTTTCAGAGGATGCTAAGGGAGAAAAGCTCCACAATACAATATTTCATAATAAAAATCATAGGATACAGTTTACAATAAGACTAACATTGCACAACTAACAAGGATGAAATGGCATATTTTGTTGCTGAAGGTTTGTAGTGATTTAGTGACTTTATTTGTGGCTGTGGTTATTAAAGGTAGACATTATTCCAGTTGCACAAGGACTACTCCTTCCTGCTGCTGCTGTAGATGCTGCAGATAAAAAGTTGAAGATTTTCTGGACAAGTAAAATAAATATTTTATTGTCTGCTTGGTTCTTGTTATATGAAGCTAAAAGCTGAAGGACTAGTCCACCCAGATGCAGATATATTTAAAAGAGGTTGTTGATTCAATAAGTTCTTTGCTTTGACCCACTGCCTGTCATGACCTTTGGTAATGGAAAGTTTATGTCTGGTTTAGAAGAAAATGGCTTTGCTTTCAAAGTTACGTGGAAACAATTTTTAGTTGTTAATCCACTTAATGAGTACATGGAGGTCTTCTTGGATATGGAGATGAGTGATGGAAAGGAAAGTGTTTCATCTGTATAAGACCAAATGATCACCATTTAATATAAGGGATAGGTAGTAGAAGTCATTTGAGAGTTTTATTATAAATACTGAAAAGAGAAGTAAGACATAGCTGGAGGCCTTAGGGATTCATTTTGTAAAAGGGAAAACTGGGATGATTGAGGATCTGATCGTAATTCTGAAGAGACAGATGGGGAACAATTCTTGGAATCAGAAGTAGCATCCTGGCTGACATGAAAGAGAAACATGGTTTGTTAGTAGGAGTAGTTCACCAAGTCCAAGGCCTTGGTAAGGTCAAGAAATACTTCGCCTCTGAGGTAACCCATATCCATTTTAGGTAAGATTGCATCAGTTAGTAATTGAAAGTCATACCTGAAAGACAGACGTTTATATGGCTTATCATAGATATACATTTTTTCTGTTATATGTCTCTTAGCATTGGCAGAACTGTGGCATCATGAGGTGTTCATCACAGTGGACTGTTTGGGATTGGGATTGTTTAAACCTGTCTTATACAGAGAGCGTGTAATATTTTAGTAACACAATAGTTGAAAATATGGATAAATGGGATAGTGAATTAGTGCTTACAATGGTGAATGAACCAAGGCTATATGATATCAGATCCTGTGTCTTTGGGAATCTGGTTAAGGATGGGCTTGATATTTTTTGTGTAGTTTAATTTAATGTGGAAAGGATGGATGTGGGGGGATGAGAGAAAAGGGTAGGTTTCAGCTGGGCAAATGGAGTCAAGAGAGGTAAAAGAATTATGAATTCATTAAAGAAATCTAAGGGAGTAAACCGCTCTGCTGTTTGAGAACTAGAGTCAGAGTGGATGCAGTTAGTTGGTGTTTTCAGAAATTTGAGGAGTTAACTTCATGCCAAATTTGTTTGGGCTTGTGTGAAGAACTGCTGCTTAAATTGAAGGTGGACTTCTTCCTGGCTATAAATTGCTTACTTTGTGTAGTTATGAAGAATAGAATATCTTGGTTTAGTATTAGGTACTATTCCTGTCATGGTAGGCATCATCCATAGATTGCAATAGGATTTTTAATTCATTAGTAAACCAGGAGTTTATATTAGATATATACAGTCTAAAAACTTCAGGAAGGTATTTGTCCTGTAAAAGTATTAGAGTGTAAGTTACAGTTTCATTCTCCTATTTGGTATCTTAAGAATTAAAGACGGAGGGCAATTTCTGAGAGAAGAGTAGAGCTTTAAAGTTTTAGATATTTTGAGAGGATCTTGACTGAAAAGTATTTAGTTTGGGAAGCTCCTTTAATAGATATGTTGTTAAAACTGAAGGTGATATGACAGTGGTCACTGAATCAATGTGGGTGGTTGTGGTGGTAATATTGTGAATAATAATATTGGCAGAGACTTGTTTGAGAGTCACTCCTCAAAATATCATACAATTTTCAGAGACATCGGCAACATTTGTGATTCTATTTCAAAGTGAAAGAATAGTACACTTAGCAGAGATGTTGAAGATTATTCTAAGGGGGTGGCGTACCCAGGACCACTGGGTACTGGACCCAATCGATGGAGCAACGGATTACCTGGAGGTAGGCATATGGAGGCCAGTCCATAAATTATCATACATGATGCTCCCAACATCGATGAATCAGCCCCTTTAGACAACCCACTACTGAGGATGCTGGAGCAAATTATGAAGAGGAACCCCAGTGTTTGGGAGAGAAGGCAAGACTATCAGATGAATGGCCAACTGTACATGAAATAGGTGGAAAAACCAAAGAGGAGGACTTTGACCCAGTTAATATTAATTTTAACAGTTCAAGAGACTTTAAAATTTACAGCTATTCTCCAGAACGAGTGGATCATTCACATGCTGGCATTCTTGCAAAAGGTATGACTTTTGTACTCACTAAAAGAGCTCATATTACTAATGTTTTGACTGATTTGAAACTGTGTATAAGGAAATTGAATTTGGCATTATTGTTCAGTTGAGATAGCCGTTCATTTCACTCTGACCTTCCACACAGGTTGAGTATTTTTAATGCCCTGTTTCATCACATTTTGCAGAATTTGAAAAAGGTTTGTGAATTGGACATTAGGCAACTGTTAGATAAACCTGGTGTTTTTAGATTCTATAACATTACCAACCATGAACATAGGCTTTTTAAATAAAATTTGTTATAATGATTCTGTTAGAATCATGAAACCAAATAAAGGGGTGGTTTGGTGGTTATAGGAAAAAACTGATTATTCCAACCATATGAATTCTTTACCTATGGAGGACAACTATGAAGAAGTTTCACAAAATGAGATCAATATTGTGTAAAGTAAGATAGACCTTTTGTTGAATGGCTTGTTGTTACAGAGACATAATACCAAAGAAGAGTTACATTTATTTTTAATGACAGACCAAAATCGCCTAGTATTTTAACATTCCCAAGATCCACAAATCCATCAGCTATTCAACATTACATCCTATAGGGGATGCATCTAGATCAAAAATCCATTTTATAGTCAAATTTTTAGATATGGCATTGAAGAAAGACTTGAGCCGAAATTGGTAAAGTTTCTTGGGATTTTCTTAACAAGATTAGTGGGATGCCTTTTATAAGTATTTTTTTAACCGTAGATATGAATGACCTTTATTCAGAATTCCTCATGCTATTGGTCTACAATGGTTCATTGAGTGTGGGTGGCCTATGCGCTTATTTTTGCTAATTTTGTTGTGGCACACTGGGAATCTTTTTTTGTCTGTTTGTTTAACAGTGAATTTTCCAAGTCCCAGCAGATGTATACTAGGTTCTTCGATGACATTTTTATTTTTTGGACTGATAATGAGAGTAAGTTAGACAAATTTATCTGGTATATTAACAACACTGGATTTTTAAAGTTCACATTTAGCACTGATAAACATGTTATAACCTACTTGGATATAGAGATTAAAATGGACTACCAACTAGGTTGTTTTAGCACTAAGATGTACAGGAAGCCAACATTTTCCAACTCTTTTTTTTTTTTTAATTTTAACAATTGGCATCTCAAACAACAGAAAAAGGTAGTAGTGAATGGAGAACGTGTCCGTTTGGCATGGATGGGATTGAACTTTGAGGTATTCCTACGGGAATGTCATGTACTTATTAATATGTTCCTCAAAAGAGGATACCAGCACAATTTTGTCAACTCTGTTATGGAGAAGGTGGTTACTAAAAGGAGAAATCTTTTTTTACACCCTGTTAATCCTGGGGACAAAAAGGGATGATGAGGTGATCTCAAATTCCCCAGATAAAAAGTAGGGAAGGTACTTTATTAACATCTACACCTTGGACAGAGGTCCCATTTCTGACATTTTGCATAAAAATAGGAGCTTGCTTACAGAAAATGTGGAAATATGTAGAAAATTAGGGGAGGGACCCTTGATAACCTACTAAAAAGGTTAGTGTTTTAGAAATTATTTGTAGAGGTCAAGTGTACTTTACCCACTGAAGGGTAGTTCTAACCAGGGAGTTGAAATGTTTAAATGTGGAAGTTGTTCTCAGCGCTCTTTCATTTTATAGGGAAAACATGAGTTAATTAATGTGAAAATCATACATATTAGGGACCATTATTTCTGTGATTTGAAACGGGTGGTATACGTAGCTATGTAGAAATTATGCCATGCATTTTATATTGGGAAAACCAACAGGAAATTGAGAGAATGGGTCTATGAACATAATTATGACATAAAGAAAAGGAAGAATACTAATGCCTTATACAAACATATTGAAATAAACACTGGGCATGAATTTGTATTTTTTTATACTGGAACAAATCAGTCTGGATCCATGGGGCAGTTTTATGGAAGAATTTATTCAGAGCCACGAATTGTGGTGGCAATTATTTCTCAATGCAATACGATTCCCAATGTTGAATGAAATGTACTCTATTAACTGTATTTTGAAACTAAGACATTATGTTATTTAAGTTGTTTTTTTATGTTGATTGCATAAAGTGTTTTTAACACTGGCAGTAGAGGATGAATGTTAAGTGATGGTATTAGTCCATGCTTGTGTTGCTTTAATGTGACTTAAATGATTTAAACTAAAAGAACGATTGTGATTTGTCATAATGATGTGTTTTACTGTTCTGATGAAGTTCCTTCAAAGTGGGAATGAAAGTTCTTGATTTTTATTAAGATTTTTTTGTTTGCTACTGGTGTGGATCCATGGCTCTGGTTCTTCTTACCACAACAAGCTGGATTTTATTACTGGTTTGTGTACCCTTGTGATGGATTTTGGTTTTTAAATGTTGTAGACATTTTGAGAGGATCTTGACTGAAAGGTATTTAGTTTGGGATGCTCCTTAATAGATATGTTGTTAAAACTGAAGGTGATATCACAGTGGTCACTGAAAGTTGAAGGGTCTCTGTTGATGTGGGTGGTTATGGTGGTAATATTGTTAATAAGGATGTCAAATTTCTTACATGATGATGTTGAATAATGTCAAGATCCATGAGGTGTTTGGAAATGACAATTAAATGAGGCTCAAGACAATTAAGGTTAACTTTACCCAGAATGATTTGGTTTCTGAATTTAATAGCATTATTGACAACACAAATGCCCTGGACCAGCTAGTCTATATCCCCACTAGGGGCACTGGCATCCTTGATTTTGTTCTCACCAATCCGGAGCATTGTTGCTTCTTCCTTGAGGATTCTATGGCAGTTCCTGGATGAACTCATAGCACATGTGGATCAGTAGATTAATTTCCCATTGTCACTTCAGGTCCTAGCCTAGACGATGAGTGCCTTTTATTGGATGGCACATTTCCTTGAGGTGCTCAGTGCAAAACGTGGCACCATGGTGCAATTAGGGCTCCACCTGGTCCACAGAGAGGAATGGCACCACAATAGGAAGGGTTACCATTCCATCAATTGTCAGGTAGCGTGTGTGATGCATGGGAGTGCATTACCAATGTCTCTGCCCAGCATCCTAGTAGTGTACATGATTCTTGTATTTGGCACACTAGCTCGCTCTGCCACCTCTTCCTGCATCTTGTTGATAAGTGGAATATATTTTTCTGTCTTTTTTTAATTTTATTTAAGAATTAATTTCTTGTAAAATGTATTGGTGAATACTAAACTAGTTTTACTTTGTTTTGCTACCTCTTTTCTGTCTCTTTTTTTTTCAGGTAACACTGGATATCCACAGGAGCCCTGGTTCGGTACACCAGTGAGAAATCTAAGTGAAGCTGTACAGCAGACCTACAACACAGCCACAGTGTTATCATCAAGAGGATCTTTGGCCCCCTCAAGTGTTGTTTTAGGTGCTTGTATGAGTCTGGGGGTGCCATTCAGTATGATCCAATTACTCCATGAAAGACATTTACTGTTTGTTTCATTCTGCACATGATCATGTGATCTGGTGATGAAATGACTCATGCTGTCACTGCAGTGACCCATGCTGTTACTACAGCTCCCAGTTCCAGTCTTTCTATGACTAATGGTGACCAAACACACACAAAGTTCTCAGCAGATAAAGATGAGCAGGTTAAATCCTAAAACAAAAGCAGTGCTGTAAGTAAACCGGCTCCAGTCACCAGGAGAATATCCAAGTAATAACTTTAATCATATTAGCAGCAATGTTTTTGCATACAACTGCTTCATCAGGTTTGACTAATGTTGACCAGATGACAGCAGTAGTAAGGGAACACAAGGAGAAAGTCTTGTGTTTGGCATATGTCTGCGCAGGTAAAGAGGTGGTGCCTAGTCCATGACTATGGACCATGACAATTACTGTTTTCTTTATTGCAACAAACACAGGGAGTATCAAAGATGCATACAGTGATACCTGTGGGCTATGTTGTGTAGTGTATGGTTGAATAACCTGTTTAAGTACTTTCCCAACCATTGTTTCCATATTCTCATAAAACTAAGTACCTACATGGCAAACCAGTATTGTAATTGAGTAAACTTCCCTTTCTGCTAATTGTCTCCTGTTCATTTTCCTAGAGCTCCCATTTGTTTGGCACTGATGCTACACCCTGAGGGTTGCCTGAGTTAATCCTGCTCCATCCTTGACAGATAATATATTTATTTTATTGTTTTATGCTTCAGTTAACTGTTTAGAGTGCTACTGCTTTATTTTTGCTTTATTTGTTGATTTTGTCTTTAAATCATTCTAAAGGTCACTTCTTCTTCTTTCAGATTTTCCCGGTCAGGGGTCGCCACAGTGGATCACCTGTCCTCTCATGATTGGCAGTGGAGTTTTACGGTGTCGAGTTGCCAGCCCGGCACTCAACTTTCTACAGAATCACACACACATGCACACACTCACACCTAGGGCCAGTTTAGAGTGTCCAATCCACCTACAGCATGTCTTTGGGATGTAGGAGGAAACCAGAGCACCCGGAGGAAACCTACGCGACCACAGGGAGGACATGCAGACTCTGCACAGAAGGCATCCCAGCCAAGGATCGAACCATAGAACCTCTTACTATTAGGCAGCAACGCTAACCACTGCACCACCGCGGCCACCCAAATCATTCTAATGGTCACTAATACTTGAAATTGTCTTGTCAAGGTAATTTTATTTGTTTTGGTGTAGCATTACACTTGCAAGTAATCTTGCTCGGTATTATTACATAAAGAGATTAGAAGTGACCTGCACAGACACAAACACCCAGAAAGTAAATGTATCTATAAAACTTCCCTTAGAACTGAAACCTGTAACTTAGTGTGGCTAAAACTAAGCCATTGTACGGAGACAAGTTTAGAGCAGCTAGTTTGCACATTAAACAGCACTAATATCAAATCTTAACACAGTCTAGCCTAGTCTAATATCAAACCACACAGCCCACTCAAGGAGACCTCTGCATAACCCAGTCCAATACCTGCAGTTGTCCACCCATGTCCGGACAACAAGCATATGCAATTTCCAAATATCTCCATAGCCAGCTTGGTAGATATGGGGATCCTGATACAATATAGTAATTGTTTCATGTCCACAGACCACCATTTAATCCTTAAAAAAACAAACACAATATGCAAGGGATGTACATACATATGTCACTGGAGGCAAAAATCTCACATACAAATGATTTTGTCAGGAGCACACAAACTACATCCAACAGATGTGGTGTCCACCACACATAGACAAACTTATGCTGAGGTACTAAAAACAAATCTTCCCAAACCTTAAAGACTTCATAAGTCTATAAATGGCAGCGCCAAACCTCAGCAATCTCTAAAACGCTCATCAAAAAATGCAGCAAACACCACACATATGCCTACACTCAGTGAAGTCCCAAGAGCAAAGCTAATAATACAAGCCAACACATTCCCCAAGAATTCTTCTTATAGGGGACTCCATGTATGGTACACAAATGCCTCACTCACCAAACTGAAGAAGAAGAAGATAATGGTTAATTGTTCACCTGGAGCCAAGAGAACCAAGGTCCACAAAGTAACACATATACTCAAGTCACAGACCACAGGTACCAGTATGATTCTATCATAGTCCATGTGGATCTTAACAACTTGAGATATACTTCCTTGGAATATATGAAGAGAGACATTGTTGATCTCTCTGAATATGTGTCTCAGGCAGGTACGTATATGCCTTGCATTGAGTAGCATTCTAACCTGACCAATAATGATGCCACTGTAAGAACAAAAGATTGTTGATGTCAATAATTGGCTTAGTTTCTGGTGTTTTTCCATGGAAATTCAATATTTGTCAGTATGAGAGGACATGGTTAATAGGCCACACTGCTTTGGAAAGGATGGTCTGCATCTGTCACCTCCTGGTCTTCCTAATATTGGCTAAAATTGTATCCACCCTCTTAGAGACTTTTTAGGCAAGGCCAAATTGACAAACCAACCACCATTGCAAATAAACACCGAAAAAAACCTAAAATGTTACTACTCAGTGCATGAGCCTAAATAAGAAATTCCACACTCTGAATAATATAGGTACCTGTGCTGCTACTGATTCATGATTTAAATCCACAAAAAGTACTTCAGCAATACAAGGCTTCAGTGCCATCCACACATTTAGACCATCAGCTGCACAGACAAGGCAAAAGGCAGAGCAGTGTCAATCTATATTAGCAACAAGTATAACTCTACACTGGTTAACTAGGGTGATGCGCTGGAATTTATTCATGTGCAAATCACCATAGACAAAGTCCTATACCATATCCTAGCAAACTATGTCCTGTCCCAGAATCCCCCAGCTCATACCTAGACCTACCAGAGACACTCACCATTAAATCAAATACCCTATTTTTGGGAGACTTTAACTATCCCTCTATAGACTGGGAAACATACATTGCCTCATACTCATAGGCATAATTCCTGGACTTTATTAAAATAAATACCCTTGGCCAGAGAGTGAGTACACCCACCAGAGGTTCAAACATACTGGGCCTGGTGCTGAAATATATGGTAGAGTGCCACCCTCCCCCCATATCATGTCCTCACTGATGAGGTTGGACAACAAAGCTGTCACCCTTGGAATAATAAAAATCATTCTGATAACCCCAGCAATCCCTCTAACAGGTAGCAAACCATATCCTATTAAGTGATAATTTGTCAAAATGCTTCCCTCAACCCCAAGTTCACAACAACCTTTGCAGAACTGTTCATAGAAAAATGGTGTAAATGGCTGGATAGAGTCAGCTGTACCTACCAGAAATAATCTCAAAACAAACTCTAAAAATAAACCACACTGGAGGAATCCTAACCTTAGTAGGGTATGCAACAAAAGGAAAAAAGTCATAACTAAAATCAGGAATAACAACTCCCACAATAATAGAAGCTCTATAATTAAACTAAATAGGAAGCTAGGAGGACTAATTAAGCCCAACAAGGCCAATTGCAAGGTCAAAAAAAGATCAAGAAACATTTGAAAAAAATATATAAAGATATTCAACATAATAAGACACCATTTTATAGATACACAAGATACTGAAGGGGTAAAGACATATACATTGATAAACAGTGTGGAGATTCTAAAATTTATTCCCAGACACAACAGATTATAGATATATTTACAAAATCTTATCAAAACCATTTGGCTCCACAAAGGGGGTAACGCATTCTCCTAGTGACATCCAGGTAACCTCATATACTGAAATCAAATTAGATTATATTGAAAACAAACTATGCAAAATGAATCCAAACAAAGCACAGGGTAGAGACAAAATTAGTAATAATGACATAAGAATGCTTCAGCAAGAACTTACAGTGCATTTATATTTATAATTTACTAGGTCATATAAATATGAGAAGATTCCGCAAGATTGGAGACCTGCACTTATTAAACCCATCTTTAAGGGAAAGGGGAGTAGAACAAACCAAGAGTCATATAGATCCTAAAGTCTGCTTTCATGTTGTGGAAAAATAATGGAGACAGTAATATTGGATAAGTTATTGTCAGACTTGGAAAGGTTGCAACTTGAAATCATATAACACCATGCATATGATGAAAATAGATCTATTACCACCTGTAACATGATGTTCTATAACAATATAATAACAGCAATGAATGAAAATTTCTGCTGTGATGTAAATGACATTGATTTAACTTCAGCATTTGATAGGCTCATACACAAAATATGATCAATAAATTAGGACAACTAGGTATTTTAATACTCTTGATGAGAAGGATAGCTACATGGCTTACAGGTAGGACATGCCAAATATCATACAGCAATGGAAATGTGAAATTCTTGGTTACAGTCATGATGTCCCACACACTCTGTCCTAGGCCCATAGTTGTTTAGATTGTATCTTTCAGATCTGTCTTTTCATCTAAATTGTTCTAGAATCTGTATGCAGAGGATTGTGTAATCTGATTACATTTGTTACAGATAGGGCATGTCTGCAAAAGAACTTGACTAAATTGACCATTTGGGCACAGGAGAATAATATGCTGATAAATACATCAAAAACTAAGCATCTGAGATTTTGGAAATATGAATTAAAAAGTGAATATCTAATACAACACACAGTGGATGAAACTGTCGATTCATTTAAAGACATGGGCATATGGGTGGAGCCAGGTCTGCGTTTTTCTAGTTATATCAACCAACTGGTTAATGCCAGTAAAGACCTATAACTTGTATAAAAAAGATTTATAAATTCATTGTTTGCTAGTTACATTAGACCCGAACTTGAGTATGGAATAACAATATGGAAAACTTATAAGAAAACAGGCATGAGTAAACTGGAAAGAGTACAGAGGAAATATACCAAGGGCATCTGTGGATTTGAAAATGTATGTTATTATTAAAGACTAAAATATCTGAACTTGCACAGATATTTAAGAAGAGACCTTACTCAGGCATATAAGGTGATTAGAGACAACTACCTCTCGGAATGTCTGGGTTTTTCAAAAATGAGTAGAGAATCATCAGACAAACCTATGTAGAAGATTCTATAGGAATGAGAGGGGCAATGTTTGTTTTTTGAGACAGCAGCTGATACATGGAATAGACGACCAAATTACATAAGAACAAGCTTTAGTTTAGATATTTTTAAGAAAAGCTTGGACAGTTATTATGGTAACAACTGTTTTGGTATATTGACAGGCAAGAAGGACATTAATGCCCATGCCTGAAATATTTGTATATGTGTGTAAATATTAATAAAGATAAATGTGGGGTCCTTTACTTTGGCAAACTTGGTTTTGATGTAAAAATGAAATTAAGAACCACAGTTTTATCAAATTTGTCAGAATATAAGGATTTGGGCGTTAAAATTTGTAATAATTTTAGTTCATCTGTCAAAGTAATTAAAACCAACCAAAATGCTCAAAGTTTAGCTGTAATTTTTAAGAACTTTTTTTCAAGGAATACAGATGTTTTAAATACTTATTGCATATGTTTGATCTATTATAAAATATGATATGATATTTTCTGAATATACTAAAAGAGATTTGTCCCAGTCCCTTCAATAAACACATCACACGGAATGACATTTGACGACCTTTATTAAACTTCCATAAATATAATTTTGTTAATGAATATTTATTAATCACAATCGACAAATGTTATAGTTGAGCATGCCATCCATGTAACGTTAACTAGGACAGCTTGACCCCGCTCATCCATGACCCAGTAGGCAGCATCCATACCTCCACTCACTTATTTATGAAGCAGCGTGCCACCACTCACTTCATTTACCATTTATTGAATTACACATCCAACCAAATAAGTAGCTTACCTCTGTTTGCTTATTTACTTATCAAGCAGCATCCAACCACTCACTTTCCTTTCCAAACTCATTGAATTCAACATCCAACAACAGAGGGGGACAGAAGAGGGCAAGCCTGCACCTCTTCTCTGCCCTAGCCAGAATGATAAAATAACCACAATCACCACAAAAGGGGGAGGGAGGGCAGGTAGCAAGTTCACATCAAAATGTGATTCCTTCACCAGTTCCACTTGCCTAAACCCCTTAAGCCCCTCCCTACCCTTACCTCACTTCCTCCTAATCATCCCTCATTTCCATTAACCCTTCTTCCCCCTGCCACCCTCTTAATTCCTGTTACTATATTATCTGATCCCACCTGAAGATGCCCCTGGACAAATTGGTTTGTTACCAAACCTCATTTGTCCCAGTCCCTTTCAATAAACACATCACACTGAATGACATTTGATGACCTTTATTACACTTCCATAAACATAATTTTGTTAACCAATATCTATTAATTACAATTGACACATGTTATAGTTGAGCATAACATCCATGTAACATTAACTAGGACAGCATGACCCCACTCATCTTGGCCCGGTAAGCATCATCCATAACTCCAATTGCTTACTTATGAAGCAGCGTACCATCACTTACTTCATTTACCACTTATTGAATTACACATCCAACCAAATAAGCAGCTTACCTCCGCTTGCTTATTTTACTTATGAAGCAGCGTCCAGCTGCTCACTTTCCTTTCCTAACTCATTGAATTGATCATCCAACACCAGAGGGTGAACAGAAGAGGGCAAGCCTGCCCTCTTCTTCAGCCACCAGCCAGACCAGGCTGTTCCCTCTCTCTCCGACCAAATTTCCAGCAACCTAACCACCATAAAGGCATTAAGCCAAACATCATTTGGTGTACTCCTTCATCACCTCCCAAAACCCTATCATGTAACTAACAAAAATAGCCAGTTATCTAAATCCTCTCCAGTGTTAAAGTAACAAACCACAACCTCATAACTTAGTATAACCACTGTGCATGAGCTAAATACTCACTTACCTAACTACCAGTGGAAGCCTTGCAATGATTCTGATGACATTACAAGCTAACTGGACAACCAAACACTAAGCCCACTGCCACTGAAAACCATGCAGAGGCAATTGCATACCATCATGCCACACTGCAGCCCCATTTTATTGCACAATGAATATAATAACCAAATGAGATCTCTTCAAAAGCAGTTCAATAGCAATCCTGTCATTACACCAACTATCCATTATAAGCAATAAAACGACCATCATGGCATTTTAGCAGCCCAGCCACCACAGGCCATACAACTTCCATATTAAACAAATGAAAATGACCCCTAATCCCTAACAACTCCATATGAACCTCCTACACCAGCTTAACATGAAAAATCCAAATATTCAACATCCCCTCAATCATCCTTCCTTCCCTCAGACAAACCACCGACCCCATCCCCAAGCTTATAAAGTTCTATCACATAAATATCCAAAGTAGCAAATAGGCCAAATGACTGAAAGTTAACCCCTGATCCCTGTCTAATGGTAAAGTAATGAACCATAACCCCATCACCTAACATAGCCTCTGTATATTAGTAAACTCTCACTTACCTAGCAGCCAATAGCAGCTTCACAATAATTCCCAGGTCATTACCTACCAAATGTACCACTAAGCAGTGAACCCATGCTATGTGAAACCACTCCAGAAGCATTGCCCACCAACATGCCAAAACTGCAACCTTGTTTAATTGCCCAATATAGATAATAATGCCGAAAATATATTTTTTCCCCAATCAATATAATAGCAATCCCCTATTACACCAACTACCTGATATAAACAAACAAACATTTAATATCATAGCAGTTACTGACCAACAAAACCACCCTCTGAATTACTTCTAGACATCCATAATTAAAAATGCCACCTGAACTGTAACACAATAAACTTCTCATACCAAAGCCAATCCACACCACACAAACTATCCTGTGAATAACCACTGTCTGTCAATCTTCACCCTATCAAACCTACCCCAACCCTTCAATCCATGAACCACCAAGCAGGATTAGGTGCACCTACCCTTGTCACCCACTTGACCATACTACTCAGAGCTAACTCTCCTTTACCAACTAAAATGCTGTACCTTGTTCTCAAGCCAAAGAAATCACCCAATCTTTCCCACCAAACTTCTTCCCACCATCAAATTCCACCTAAAGGCAGCTGCAATACAAGTGTAACCAATCTAGCAATGCCCTACCCAAGCAGCCACAAACCAATCCCTTATGTTATGCCCTCCACCTTAGCACCTTCGATTACATTTTGTAAACAAGTGCAAATCCCCATTAACAACCTTAACCATCTACTCAAAGGCCATCCCCCGAAAAACATGCATTATGATCCACTGCACCATTGAACAGCCATCACGTGCAGGTGCCTTCAAGCCTACAGAAACTGCTACCCAACACTTGCCAATCAACTAAAACCACCATCACCAATGGACCACCTTAGAGAGATGCAGCTTGAATCTGTGAAAATGAATATATATAAAACAACCGCCTACACACAAACACAGAGGCAGCCTTGGTAAAAAGCAGTCTCCACTCAAATTACCTATATCATGCAGTATGTCTTACACCTTTTATGCTCAGCACTCGGGTCCCGTGTGAAGCATTCATAAAATCATGCCCCAACTGCCTTCATAGACTCAACAAAATGTACCAGAAATTTAACAGCAAACGCACTGATGCATCCTAATCTTGCTCCCTTAAATTAACAATGCCTGTCAGCTAACCTCTGAAATTACCCCCCCCCCCATGATTTCCTAGTTAATTGCCAAAATTGCAGTGATAGGGAGATGGGCTGCAAACATGAGGCACAAGACACCCTATAATGCCCGCAGAGTCCCAGACCACTGGCATACCAAGAGATGACAGCAGCAGCTACAAGAGAGCCCGAGCTCCCAAGTGCACATGCTCATGAAGCGTCAACACAGCCATGACGTTTCAACCCCTCCCCCCAGCTGCGGGAAAAAAAATGATGATGGTTATTCACAAAACCCAAAGTCTGCTCCGAAATGCTTGCCCTCACCTGCACACTCCTGGTGCCTCCTCCAGAAGCTCCCTATGACTCGAAGCAAAACATTTTTTTTTTTTTAATTTTAAGTAGACCGTAATATGGATCCACTCCCTTTAACCTCCCAGAGTAAGAAAACTGAGAGAACCTCAAAAGGGGGGGGGGGACAAAAGCATACAACCTGATTTAATATTATTGGGTCATCTCCCCTTATTCTCTTGTGTTCCCCTCCCATTCAGCTCAGTTGCTAACATGTGGCACTCTCCTGAATCACTTAGAATCATCTTTCCTTTATCCTGACATTTCCTACTCCTACCTGTTTCATTCATTAGCAAAACTTGTTCTCACCACTGAGGACAAAGCCAAAGCCAAAATAATTTTCCTAACAGAGCACCATAACTCATCAGTTCACTAGATCACCAAAAATAATAGCAGCATGCTTTATCTAACAGCCATTGACTCCAAAAAATGAAAGCATGTCATTTCCATCTATGCAGTCGAGACTGATCTACAGGCAACATCAAGTCTCCTAATGAACAAACCAAAAATCGAGACAACATGAGAGAATCGGCACCACAAATAAGGGCAGTGAGAGGTTTCTTTTTTTTTTTATTAAGCATTGCTCTTACCCACTTAAAGAGTTAGAATAACAGTGCTATATTAGCATGGCTTTTCACAAAGGCAGGGGAGTCTGAAACTGAAATGTCTCGTATTCCATAGAGAAGAGAGGTATGCCTCAGAGACATACTCCTCTAAGCCCAGGAACAAATCAACCAATAGAATGCAATTACTGGGTACACAAACTGGTAGTCATTTAACTCACCCCACTTGCATTGTTCCTCCCATCTGACAGTAGAAACATACTTGTAATCACAATGTCTACCAAACTGGGAAGACAAAGGTATAAAATACAGGTTGATTGTAAATTCTGCCTACAACTTTTCAAGCCGCAACAAAAGGATCTGGACCTTCCCAACACATCTGTAGTTGCACTTTGCTCACAGGTGACCTACGGCAATCACTTGTGGGAACCTCACATACCCAGAAACCTGCTTCTGCCAACAAAGACAAAAGGAGAGAAAACAAACAAAATAAATCCACTGCACCACAACCAGCACTGACCACTGACCTTCCAATGATGACTAGCCAACCAAAAAGGCCAATCCACTAGAAACAAACCAAAACCCATGCCTGCACCCCCACAAGAGAAGCCCCTACAAAGCCCTGAACCCAACAAAAGCAAAGAGCATATCACTGCCCACCTAGGGAATCATTATTTATTTGTACTGTAAATACGTAAACAGATTCTTTTATTTTATTTTTTCTTTTCCAAACCTCAATCCACCACAGATTCCTTCAAATGACATCCTGTCCTCCTCTGCACACACAACAAAACCAGTAATACTCTCCTATATCTCCTCTGCTCTCACAAACATCATGCCCCACTCTTTCCACAGACAATGGCACTCTGTGTGGCACAAAAACAAAAACGATGGTAGGGACCATAACATTGACTGACATCCTGACACAAAACAAGTGTACAATTTTAAATAATCATATATTATCATTCTTCAATCAAACCAAAGTCAAAATGCTTGTGTTGAGCCGCAACAGTAAATCTTGTCAAAAGATTCATTGCAAACCACCCGCAACCCAGGTTTCAACCATCTTCCTCCTTACACATACACATATGCCCATCCAAATCTCCCGTCCTCCAAATTTAGCATCCAGATAATTCAGTATGGATCCTATTCCATCCACCAGAAGCCATTATCACCATAAAGCCTCTGAAAATCCATGAACTCTCATAGTCTCCAAAGTTAAAACAAATAAAACTGGACAAACACCCACAACCCACCAACCCAACACATCCAATCAATCAGTGAACATACTGTGGAGAAACCTCACAGTTAGACATGCTGGGGAGAGAAGATAATACTCAAGGAGAGAGAAATAAATAAATAAATAAATAAATAAATAATGCACTCACCATGCCCCCTCAACACCCAAGGCCTACCTGTCTTCCAGACCAACCACAGGTCGGCATGGACTCAACCTTGCATTAGTAAGTTTATGCCAAAATGTGATTCCTTACCCAGTTCCACTTGCCTAAACCCCATAAGCCCCTCCCTACTATTACCTCACTTCCTCCCAATCATCCCTCATTCCCATTAGCCCTTTCTTCTGCTGCCACCCTTTTAATTCCTGCTACTATATTATCTGACCCCACCTGAAGATGCCCCTAGACAAACTGGTTTGTTACCAAACCTCATTTATTAATTTTGATAAGAATACAGAGGAGATTTACAAAGAGTATTTCTGGGTTGAAAAATCTTCCATATGAAGCTAGATTAGAAGTGTTAGGTTGTTTTTCTGTAAGTTATAGGTTTAAGTGAGGTGCATTATGTTTTACTTATTCAGCATCAATAAATGAGGAGCACCAATTATTACTAACATCAAGCTTACAGACTGTAATCAAATTACTAGGATCTGTAACTATTCATTTAAAACTGGAGGATGTAGAACTGTCGCTAGAGCAAAGTCTCTATCACAGTCTGTGGTATGCATGTCTGAATCATTATAGCTATTTAAAAAAAAGCATTTTGTTAACTGAGTTGATAATAAGGTTTATACATTTATATTGGTGTCTGTGTTTTGACTGGCATTTTGTCCCAACACAGTTTTTTTTTCAAACAATTGAAACTACTAAAATGCTGAAATGAAAGTCAACAAAAAAAAATTGTATTATTGCAAACACATTTTACTATTGTGGTAGAATTTACTAGTTTGACTGTATATATACAATTTATCTACACATTAACTGGGAATTTACAAAGGATGAATGTAAGAAAAGATAGAACCTTTTGTATAAAGTGGTACAATGTCACCTCTTGAATTATCGGCAGCTGATGTCCTGTTCTTCATAAAGTTTGTCTGTTGTGTGTAGCAGATAGTGAAAATACTCTGAAATGTGTCACATTCACTCCATGGTATCGAGATTCAAATCTAGATGAGGTAATATTTGTGCTCCAACAGTACTACGCATATTTTCACCTAATAAAACAGAAAAATCTGAGAGAAAGCCACAAACACATACTCAAAATATTATTACTACATTTTGTGTATGATCCTTTGCATGCTGCTTGGCATCACGCAATAAGGACTGGCTATAGTCACTACCAAAAAATGAAAAAATGTATTTGGTTGCCTTCAGTAGAGCAAATGATCTTGGCAATAGTGCACTGCCATCAGCAGACTCGATAGTACAGACTGAAGAAATTGCACTGTCATCACCACTATTGGTAGTACTGACTGAAGAAATTGCACCTGTCAACTACCTGTCCATGTGGAGCAATGTGTACTTGCGCTGAGCCTAGAGAAAGAGAACAGGTAATGCAAGGTTCAAATCCAGATTATATATAATTGTAATGATTAGTTCAGAATAAATATTGAGACACATTTTTGTACATGAATATTAGAAACTCAACAACATGTGAAATGCAAAAGGTGATATATGACATTTTGTATATTGTGATAACACAAAAGCAGTAAAATGCTAAAAACTGCATTACATGTGATGCATTACATCAACATATCTCTCAGTAGTAATCTTGATACAAAGACAGACAGCAATTCCCTTTGAAATTATGTCAGTATTAATTGTAGATAAGCTCTTTGATTGTTTTCATTTCCCTTTTAATTTTTAATTTTTTTTTTCTTCTGCATTTATGCACCACTTGGCAGTGCACAAACATTTTTCACTGCTGAAGGCAAAAATGTAACATTTAATTTGGCCTGTGTTTTCTCCTGTGTGCCACCATCAGCACCCTGGATAGTACTTCTGGATAGTACTTATTTAAGGAAATGCTTCAGCCAGCTACCTACCTCTGTGACACAAGGTATATGTGCAGTAAGTTTAACAAAAGAGGAAAGGTAATGCAGGGTCCAAATCCCATTTATATATATTTTTATTGAGGGGGTCAGAACTGTTGTTTAAGACTGTAACACTATATACACATGAGTATCACAAATATGATTTTTACAACAAAGGAGTCATTGTGAACCTATTAATAATTGCTATATAAGTCCCGTATAATGAGTGTAAATTATGTTAACCATAATAATTATTAGGATGGCTAATTTAAAATGCATTTGGTTAGGTATGCTGTGCACAATAGCGTTGTTATAATTATTACAACTCATCACATGTTATAAGAATGTGTTTAGGACAGTATGTCAAAAGACGTATGTATGAACATGCCCCAACATGTATTACTCAGGTCATGCATCTCCAGGTATATGAAATGTATGTTCAACCAGAAATACAGGCTTTTACATAGAAATCCAGGACTATGAGTAGTTCAAATCACAAACATTCATTCATCTCTTTAGTATATCCCCTTTCATTTTGAAAGCAGTATATCTGAAATGAACATATAAAATGGAAGTTCTACTGCTGCATTGACAGCTTATAACCAAAGGTTATCATTTTATTCTTCTATTTCTCATGAGTTTAGTTCCAAGGTGGTACTACTAAATCTGGATAGTGTATAACTACCCACAGCCCAAGATGTCACATATTCATACCATTTTAACTCCAATCATGTCAAAGTTTAACACTGGAACATGTGTAAATAGGCTGATCATCACAAATGGCCAAATCTCAATACTATATTTCACAACGTCATTGCTTTTACATTAAAACATTGTCAATGTGTCTGCCAACCAATTTTTGTGCTTACAGTTACATAAATGCTGCCGGCAATGCTGTGCATCTTTCTGCACAGGCTATGTCTGAGATCTGAATTGTGCTAATTCAGATAAATACTTCTTGCTTAACATCTGTAGACATATCTGGCAAAGATAAGGATGGTGTTCCATTTACAGCACAAAGGTGGAGTGTTGAGGAGTCAATGATTTATGTGGCACACCTCATAAATTGCAAATTGCAGCTGTAGGCTGTTACAGGTAGATTATACTGGGTCTCAGTATAAGCGTAAGGCTTGGCGTACCTTAGCCAAGGCTGTCTCCAGTACAGATGACAATCCTTGCAGTGCGGAACAATGTTGTCACCATTACAGTGACATGAAGAGGCATAATCAGGATCTCCTGAGCTAATGATAGGATGAACTAAAGGCAAAAAAAAAAAACCCTCGATTGTGTAAGTATAGTGATCCATCACCTGTCGGTGATAAAGTGTGGATTATCTAGCCAGTACAGTAATTCATTATGCTTTCATATCTATGATTTTTTTTCTTACTTTACAGCTGCAGAAGAGATAGTACAGAACTATGAGTTACATCAGGAGAGAGTAGCTCACCTCATAGAGGCACAAGGTAAGTGTGCATCAGGTATAAAAGCAAGCCAGATAATAGTTCCCATGCCATCAGTCAATTTCAGCTTGAGCAGCTTGAGCAGGCATACCTAAACTTTTATAACAAGCATGCATGCCTTCACCAATAGCAGTTAATTATTGATTTAGAAAATGAGTACGTAAACTTAGTTGGCTGTGGAGCCAACTCCATAAGCAGAAGTTAACTTTTAGTAAAGGATAGTGTTTATAAAATCATATAATCATATAAAATCATAACTGCAGTACTGAATCACATTAACAATTTAATGTTGGTAAACAAAATCATTGACTTGAATACCATAAATCTGATATGGTATAGTCAAATCAAGGTTTTCACTTTTATATAACAGCCTTGAGACTGATTCATTGTATTAAACATTAATACCTTCACATCATATCTGGATATGTCAAAGGTGAATATATGTATGTGTCATGTTTGACTATGTATTGAAATAATAATAATAATAATAATAATAATAATAATAATAATAATAATAATAATAATAATAATAGTTCTCCGGTTTGATTCTCGGCTGGGGTGCCTTCTGTGTGGAGTTTGCATGTTCTCCCTGTGTTCACGTGGGTTTCCTCCGGGTACTCCGGTTTCCTCCCACATTCCAAAGACATGCATCTGGAGCATTTCTCCCCGGGCCGCCGCTGAAAACAGGCTCTGTGGAACCTAGTCAGACTCTCCCGGTCAACAAATGATAAATAAAATAAAATAAAAATAAAAATAACATAATGTGACATGGCATGGATCTTATCCTCTCTCTGTTTTACCTCCCCCAACCCTGCCTCTCTCTCCCTGTCTCTCTTTCTTTGTTTTTTTTGAGATACAATGCTGCTTAAACCAAAATGACCATCAGCACAGGGAACGTAACCAACCACTGCAGTGACACCACCACAGGTAGCAGAGACTCCCTGCATACCTGGGTTGAAATCTCTCAGCATTTCCCAAAAGCTCCCATACTACCTATCCACCTGTTTCAGATAGCTCTTCCCCAGGTACTGGTGCACTGCTACCCTGTGGGAGCAGTACTAGTAGAGGTGGTGATTTCATCTCCTGTCAGGAGCTGACAGGGCTGGTGGAGAACATAATGGAAATGAACCTAGGTGCCCAAATTGGCAGAGCTAAAAAAGTCCTGTGATGGATTACCAAACTGATGTCAAGTCCTGCACTGACCCAGGCAACTGACTCAGGAAACAATGATAATATTCCAGAGGGTGAGGAATAGATTCTTACTGCTTTCATGCTGGATACAGATACACCTCTGATATCAACTACTTATTCCCCACTCATGGTGTTTGACAACTTTTTGTGTCCATCATCATCCTTGTCTGACGCATATGTCCTGTATGTCTGCACCTGAATTCTAACCTACCCAGCCTACCTAATACCTCTTAGTCCTAAGCACCTTCCTAGATAGTCATCCCTCTCAACAAACAATAAAACCTGGGCAACTGTTACACCAAAAAATTGATGACCATACATAGCTCTCCATTTTGCCTGTATGGCATCTTGAAATATTTGATTTGATCCAGTTGGCTATACAGCATTATTCTGTTGTTATCATCCATGCTTGGTATGGTAATTCTCCAAATTCATCAAATTCTGTGTACAATTCTTCATATATGTTGTAAAGAATTGGATAGCTAATGTACTGTTCCACCACCATCCTGTACATTCCTGTATTCTTTCCCCCAGTCCTCCCTATGCTTGCCCCCATTTCAACACTGTCCTATTCACCCTGTGTCCCATTTTCACATGTTTAATCTGGTCACACACAACACACATGGTTGGAAATGGCCCATACCAAAAGCCTTCACTTTTTATATTCAGCCTTTGTGTGGATTTTGGCATCATGCACGAATGCTGAGTAATGACGAATGGAGATTTATGTTCTATAGCAAAATCTTCCGAGTTTTTACCTTATACATCTGTGTGTGATTTATTTCCATTAATCACTCCCAGAATATACATTCCAGTGGCAGGCTATTTCTATACACCTGCCACACTTGTTATTAGGCAATGTCAATGCAATCACGTGAGTTCATAGGTTCATAGGTTCATAGGTAGATACTAGGCTATTGGCCCTAGGGCCTATACAAGCCTAGCCAAAAAGGTACCCTGGCTTTCACCACCCAAATAAATCATTTTCCTGTGCCCCTTGTCAAGCAGAACCACAGAAGTGATCCCGGGGTGAATTTCCTATTACCCATCCAATCATCAAGATTTTTCTTGAAGATTGTTAATGAGGAGCTCTGTTTGACATAGATAGGTAGTCTGTTCCAGAGTATGGGAAGTCTCTGGGACAGGAAACTATCTCTCCAGCATGTTCTGTTTATTGTGGTGACAAGGTTTAGGTCCCTAGAGCGTGTAGCTCTGAGGGATTGGGATTTCTTTAAGTGGAGCATGTCCAACAACTCTGGGTTTGACATAGCTTTGTATGTTAGGCAGGGATCGCCTCTGAGTAGATGATATACGATGGAGTAAAGCTGGAGTTTTTTGAGTCGGTATGCATAAGGCATCTGTTTGAAGCCAGTAATCCTCTTTGTGAGGTATTTTTGTGGTCTTTCCAGTTGTTGTAGATGTCTTGTGAGGTACATACCAAAAGGGGCGTTGTACTCTATAATGGATCTAATGAGTGATGATATAGGGGAACAATTACCTCTTTTTTTCTGGATGAGAAACCTTTTGTGATGAAGTGTGCCATGTAGAAGGATTTCCTGAGCACTGTGGCGATGTGATTATCAAAGCAGAGACTACTGTCCAGCTGTGTCCCAAAGTCTCTTATCATGCTTTCAGTGTTAAGTACACTACCGCCTATGTGGTAGTTCATGGGTACAGAGTTTTCACCAAAGGGGATGACAATGCAATTTTTGGCATTGAGCTTGAGACCATGGCTTTGAGACAAGGCATCTGTCTCAGTGAGGCCCTTTTGTAGGATGTCCACAACGTTTGGAGTTTTAATTATGGCTCCTACTTTGCAGTCATTTGTAAATTTAGTTAGCCAAAGACCTTCTGTGTTAGCCTGTACTTCAGAGAAGTAGATACCAAACAGGGGAGGACCCAGGACTGAACCCTGTGGTACTCCACTTGTCTCTGGTCTGAAGGATTTGGATTCTGCTACTTTCACAGTGTGGGTTCTCTCAGTAATCCAGTTGGCAACCCATCTTGTGACATAGGGATTTATACCTAGTTTAGTCACTTTATCTATAATTCCAGAGTGGGGGGTGGTGTTGAATGCCTTGGCAAGATCTAGATAGGCTGTGTGAACCACCTTACCTTCATCTATGACTTTGGTGACTGCTTCAAAGAAGTCTATCAGGTTTAGGAGACATGATCTGCCTTTTACAAACCCAAACTGTGTGGGGTCCAGAGTTTGGAGATCTCCAATGTCTTTGTTTATGAGTTCCATGATGATACCTTCCATGGCCTTGCAGACCAGGCTCATCAGGCTAATGGGGAGGTAGTTTCCGGGGTCTGTTGTGGCCGCCCTTTGTGGAGTGGGATAACTGTCACAGTGCGCCATTCAATGGGCACAAAGCCTGAGGTGAGGCTATGATTGAACATGGTACTTAGGTGGGGTGTCAGTTCATTCTGTAGTTTGTGTAGAAGGCAGCCTAGGATGTTGTCAGGTCCCATGGATGCTGTGTTATTGGCTTTGGGGAGTGAGGTTTTTATCTGTGCAGCCGTGATTACAGGAACTTTGCATTCTTTAAGTATAAGGATGGGCCCTTTAGGGGGTGAGAGGGGGGTAAAGTTAGTACTGAGCCTATCTGCCAGGATGTTGGCAATATAAGTTGGTTCTGTATATTTAGTGTCATTGTGCTGTAACTCAGAGCAGATCTGAGTGTTGCCATTGAGATTCTTGACATAGCTATAGAATGCTTTGTGGTTGTCTTTAGAATCAGTGGCGATTTTGTTTTCATAATGATGTTTTCATAGTGATGTAAATATAAATAATCATGCCACAAGACATGTATAGTGGCAGCCATACATTTAGGTTTTAGGATTATAATGATATCCATTTTTATCATTTACATTAATATATAGCACATGCTTGGCTAATACATGTTTAAATGTACAATAACCACCATGCTATAGCTGCAAGTAGCATGGTCGCATCACTGAGTGTGTATTTTGGCATGTATTCTAACATAATCATTTCTAGAGATGAGACAGTAACTTGATGACTCTAGTGGGTCACCTTTTCTCCCAGGAATGATTGTAATTCTCATCATCACCATAACATGTGGGAGACAGGAAGGCTATTCTGTGCTTCAGTTCACTTGTAAAATTCTACAGAAAGTCCATCTTGTCCTACAGCTTTGTTAATTTTAAGTATGTTATTACTCCATTATTTTTAATTTTGCTGTGTCCCATTCTAAAATACATTGGGAACTATTGTCTATTACAGATCTTTGGACCATTCTACATTGTTCTGCTTGTATGTCAATTGTTTTAGGCTCAGAGTATAACTTTTCATAATACTGCTAAAAATATCCTGCTATATATTAAAAATGTTTCTTCTTGTTTATTCTTGATTGCTGGAATTAAATTTGTTGGACTCATCTCCTTAAATTCTCTCACATTTTTGTGCCAAGATCTTCGGTGTACTCTCTCCCTTTATACAACCAGATGTCCTTTATTTTGGTACATTCTGCTTCTGCTTGTGGCATAGATAGGAATTTAATTTCCATCTTCAAACCTTGTTCCTTCATTGTTAACTGAATGTCATTGATCAAAAAATAGTCTATAAAGGTAAAGAAGACGTTCCTCTTTTTTTCTGATAAAATGGATTTTTTTTCCTTCCTCTGTCATAATACCAGCCCTTACAACCACTTAAATTGCATCTTACCATTTTTATTTATGTACTTAACATTTGTTAACTGGGAAAGTCAGACTTGGAACGAGCCAATTTTCAGAGGAGGCAGTGGGAGAAATGCTCCAGATGCATGTCTTTGTAATGTGGGAGGAAACCAGAGCACCCAGAGGAAACCCACATGAACTCAGGGAGGACATGCAGACTCTGCACAGAAAGCACCCCACCCTAGAATTGAACTGGAGAACTTCTTGCTGTGAGGTGACAACACTATCACTGCACCACTGCGCCATCCGTTTTATTACCAGTTGCTATAATACTTTGAATATTATGTGATACTTCTTTTACTGTCTGTTACAATTTTGCTTTTTAATTCATTTATTTCATTTGCAGTGAGCACATTTCCCCTGTTGCTATATCGCATGGTCTGCTATGTATGTATATTAAGGGAAATGGCAGCATGACCATAAAAAATCTCATTCTTACATGGATACCTCTTCAGTGCAGTAAATGTGACTTCCACAGTATCAACAAATCAGTCATACTAGCCTTTGTTGTGAGTTTCTAGAAAATTTAAACTGAAGTGTCTGTGTTCAAGTTTTCTTCCTCCAACTTTTCCAGGACTACTTCTCTTACTTTAACACAATATTTATTTCCTGAAAAGTCTGCATTAATTAGGATATAAGTTTAGACTGAATTTGCCTGTTACATCAGTCATGTAGTTACTTTTATTCTATATAATCTGTCAGATAACAAAAGCAGCAAATAAAATAGGATCGTTTTCATAAATATTAAAAAAATCTGCCAGCTCCAGAATTCTTTTATTTATTCTGTTTACTCATTTATGTTTTGTTGGCTGATTTAGTCTTGATAGGAGTATAACCTGCTTTTAGTGGAGACCCAAGGTGGTGTTCATACTAAGAAACTTTGCCAAGTGTAACAGGAAAACTCCCTTATTCTCTTTGACAATAAATACTGTAAGGCACTGTAAAAAGAGAGGCAACCATATTGCTAGATGAAAAAGTAATCGATTCATGGTGAAATTAAATGCTTTGTACTGACAATGTGCTGCATCCAAAAAAAAAAAAAACTTAAACTTCAGAAAACTGTAGAATTACTACCAGGAGGCTTTTGTGTTTACAACTGCTGGTTTTGGTAGTTGTGGATGATAGACATACTATGCTGTCCTGGAGTGGCACTGTGGAGAATACACACAAGAACTCTGCCTTCTTTAGACTCCAAAAGAATACGTAAAGCAGCTGAGAGAGAACAGCTGAGTCTAAGTATGGATATGAATTGATCACCTAAGATCACAAAGTGCAGAACATTGTCTGACTTACACACACCACATCAGATGTTGGTTTACAATTACGACAGTGCACATTTGAATGGATGACATTACCATTGTTTAAAAAGATGAAGACAGAAAGTGATAGAAGAGCCCAATAACACTGCACAGCTACAAACTCTTTATGTATTTGATGCCTTTGCTACACAGCACGACAAAGACATGCACACTCACAGCAGTCAATCAATGCTGGATATAAACCACCGCCCTGTTTAGTTGCACAGCCTAGATAACACAGTATCAAAAACTAGCACTACAGGATGTCAAATTACAATTGAGAGGTAGAGCAGTTTTTAAAACATAATGCAATCATTGCATGTCCAAAACTGAGTTTTGTCTGGGGATATTTGCAATTAATAGGGTACCCATCTGCCAGTGAAAATATGCCTCCAAAGTGGAAGTGTACATAAGGGGTGTTGTCACTGAGCCAAATGTACATAACAGTACAAACACTCACACTTTTCAAGGAATGTTGGATTCAAACCTCCTATCCAGTTATAGAAACTAGACATCAAAGTATTAACCACTAGTGACATAAGAGAAGTGCTACTTTTATAGTGAGAAAGTGCACAGAAGAAATAATGACCTCATCAATGTGTTGCAAAGATGTTTGTGGTAAAACTGGGATGGGGGAATGGGGATGAACTCTGCCATTTTAAATGCGTCTCCTGAGTGAATATAGATACAGCACATCTGCTGAGGAAGCTGTACACACCTGACATTTAAGTCGGACACACACACACACACACACACACACACACACACACACACACACACACACACACACACACACACACACACACACACAACTTCATCACTGTGCAATTTGAACCTTCTCTACCTATCAAGTTATACAATCTGAAAAATGCAATATTAACAGCAATTGCCACAAAAATCTGACTTTTAAGGGGAGACTGCTCTTTTAAAAAGAAAATGTCATTATTGTGTTTCAGAGAAGATGTTAGTGCTAAATGTGGGATAAAGTGCAAAGGGAGCTTTGTCTAAAGATAGAGGTTTATCCAGAGTTCAAGTGGACACAGTGAATCTGCTGTTGAAGCTTTACCTGACACTAGAACAACAAACAACCAAGTTCACCACTGCTAGATTCAAACCACCTACCTAACTAGTTTCACAAACTAGAATAGACAGTATGAATTGCAAGCACTACAGGACACATCTAACTTTTAAGGGAGGGGTGTGCACTTTTTGATAGGTTGGCCTCATCAGGGTTTTGAAGTGAACATGATGTTAATATTGTGATAAAGTGCAGATGGATCTGTGTCATAAGTTAATGTCTTTTCCTGAGTGGAAGTGGACAAAGCACATTGACTGCTGAAACTTTACTCACATTACACTAATACCACACAAGCACAGACAAATACACCACTGTCAGATTTGAAAGCCCTACCTAACCTACTAACATAATCTACATAACAACTCAAGTGCCACAGGATAAGTCTGACTTTAAAGATGTGGCAATGCAAATTGGTAAGTATTAATGCATCAATATTTTGAATATCTGCTTCTGGACGTCACAGGTTTTAGGACAACCACATGTGTATAGACAGGCCAACATAACAGCACTGTGCTAACACCACGTAATTACAAACATCTCGGATAAAATCTATATACTGTCATTCATGTACATTGAGTTACTGTGAGTGACATGTACCTGCTACACAGTATGGTGTTTCAGTGACAACCACAATTGTAAAACAGTGGATTGTCCATCAACCATTCATGACAGTTCATCCCGAGATGATTGCATGCAAATCATAAACATTTATTGCATCACGGTCAGTTATCTTGGTTCATGATTGGACAATGTGAATTGACAATAGGAACAACCACTTCCAAAATATGACAGTACTTTTCTGAATACATCTGATGTATTATATGTGAAAAGTTTACACAGCGCTGTAGCAAAGTTGCAAGTGTAACTGTTGGAGGCAGATGTATATTAGCATACTGAATCAATTAACATCACTGTGAAATCCAGATACCTTAGTTTCAACTTTCCATTAACACATACAAGTATACAACCTGCTCACATAATTCTTAAAAATAGCTTCATATCCAACAACACTGGAGCCAGCCCTGGTCAACTAGCAGGAATAAATGTAAAACCTTTACTGAGCAAATTGGCTGTTTCCTCATCCACACATGTTTCAGAAAAATTATAGATCTTAAAATCCTTATTAGTATTGGTGATAATCACAGGTTTAAACGTAATACCCAAGGAGTTTACCAATAATGTTTGTGTGCGCTCCAAATCATCACTTTGCAAAGTACACTCCGTTCCTAATAATTGTTTTGCGGATGGCGACCCTGTACCTGGGACCCCCCTCCTCTGGTTTCTCCTCAATGGCATATAAAAATCCTGATTAGGAACATAATTCTGTCTACCCTTGTTATTACCATTATGGTTCCTAATCCTTTCAGAGCTTTTATACACATTTATAATTTACACATCAAAGAAGACAGACCAGGAAACACAGATCATTCCTGCAGTCAGACTAATCAATCACACCTGCAAGTCCTTAGCAGGAAATATTTCTCAAGGCTTGTCCTTTTGTGCTTAATGAATGCATGCATTCATACATATTTGTTTTGTTAACAGATAGTTCTATTTTATTTTTTATTGTTAGTTTGTGTTTCATTCATACAGGGCTATGGTAAGACATTTGCACCTTGTGTATTGCTATACAGTGCCATAGAACATGAAGTTATCATCCAGGCAGAACACTGACATGCCTCATTCCTCAGACGTGACAGGGGTGGCAGGTCCTCCTGTGAACATATCTGGAAGCAGGTGGATAATGCTGTCAATGCTGTCAGAGGTCACAGCTGCATCTATCAGAAAATCAGACACAGTGACAAGATAACACAGGTGAAACACAGAGTGTCTGTAATTGCCTGGGAAAATATCGTTCTGGGGGTGGGCCTGTTATCAAACTACTACTGCCTGAAACAGTGAAGCTCCTGTCCACTTTCAGAGATGCAGACAGCTCAGAAGAAGATTCACACAGTGTCACTGATGTTGGGTCTGACATGGAGGGTGACTCAAGTGTATCTACTGCAGAACTTCCAGGTACACAGATTAGCTAAGTAATTCTCATAGTGTGAATGGTGTGGTAGAAGAGACACTAATGCCGAGAGAGAGATGGGGAATTAAACTGGACAGTAGACTTTTGTATGATATGTTGCTTATTCTGCAAATGTAAAGAGGATTATTTTCTTTTCTTGTGTTATTTACATTTTGATACTTAATACAGGCATATCAGGTTCTGAGTTTGCATGACCACCTCTACAAGGTAAGCACATCTTTTTATTGCTATTACTGTACAAAAAGTAGATGAATGCATACATGAAAGTAATGTTTCCATTGCATTAGCATCTACTATTGTTTAAAATATGTTTTACATAACATACTTTGATCAATGTGTGTTCTATTTCTCTCTTTATTGCACAGGTTACTTGTTATCACAGGTGACCCTGCCAGTAGCACTTTGGAACATCCCATCACCTGATGTCAGAGCATTGGTACCCTCTAATGATGATGGTGTCAATGAAGAGGCACAGTCTGTGGATGCAGAGGGTTAGTCTAGCAATGAAGTTGAGCCTCCAACATCCCCTCCCATATTATGGACACAACTAGTATGTCTGTGCATATCCATGACACAAAGACCTGAGATATAAGATGTGGTGAAGGTGTAACAGTTGATCAGTATAGTGTGGTTACTCCAGTTGCAGAACTAGTTGATTCTCCCCATAGTCATTGTGAGAGTGAAGTGTCTCATAGGGGAGTTGTTAGAGGTGTTCGTAGGAGGTCTCCTGTCCACCTTCCTCCTGATATTGGTGTGCAGGTAGGTGCCACAAAAGGTATGTGTAGAGCCATCATAGAGGCACAAGCATTTTGCACTAGGCCTTAGAAGAGATAGTGAGAATTCAACATATTGTGCATTCTGGGACTGTCTGAACCATGTGGTTGACTCCTTTGACAGGATGAATGGCACACTGGATCAGCCAATTTCTGTAATGAAATGTCTGCTGAGGAAGGGTCAGCATCTATGTGGCCAGAGAGCCACTACATCATCCAGTGTTAGCTAATTTCACTATGCAAGATAGTGCTCCTGCAGTAGCATTGTCCACTCCCAAATATGGTAGGCTACATGGTTGTGGTCCAGGATATAGCTGTGAAGAGAACTTGTCCAGCTTGCTCAAGTTCAGGTAGCAAGGGGCAATGGACTTAGCAGTCCAACTACTGGCAGAGGTAGTTCTCATTTCTGGAATGACAGTGCTGAACTGAGTACCCCACCATGCCAACTAACAGTTGTCTGAGATGCTAGGATGCAATGCTAGCATAGTGTTTGACCAGGTTCATGCAGATGCACACAGTTAAATAAAATAAAATTGTCTCTACAACACACACACACACACACACACACACACACACACACACACACACACACACACACACACACACACACACACACACACACACACACACACACACACACACACACACACACATATGCATGCTATTTAAACACTGTTGCTGACTGATACACATATCTTTATAATGGCTCTGACAATTGTATACTTAAGGAATACATTTTTGTTGCTCCCACAGACTCACTTCTTTGGTATCAGGCTTGCCCCCTATAACCCAACCCCAACCCTATGCAAGTAATGATGACTGTGCCCTGCCCTATGTACATTTCTTTGTGACTTTGGACTACATATATGTCTGATGCACATATGTTTAATCAATAGCTTGCTTTAATATCAATGTGTTGCAGACGAAATGTTTTTATTTATTGTTCCTACTAATTTGTGAATTTTTGGTTATACAATTGTTGATCTTCATTGTATTTCTGTTAGTATTCTTAGTAATGCAGTCAAAGTAGATATTTCAGTATTGCTTTCTGCACATGCCTACATCATTTAACATGATCTGCAGCTGGTGGTTCTCTCCCAGACTCCTCATCTGCATCTGCTGAAGCTGGGGCCCTGACTGATGTCTTGGTGTCTTGGAAACTGTTGTCATGGACCTTGTTTCCTTGTTCAAGCTTTTTCCTGATAATTAAATAGTGCAGCATGGCACAGACTGTGAATATCTGGACAGAGGTGGCAAGGCTGTGTGGCAGGGCACCTTCTGATGTGTGTAGACACTTGAACCTTGATTTCAGCAAGCCAAATACACAGCCTCTGATAATCCTAGCTTGGGCATGGGCATCAATGTATCCGTGCTCAGTGCAGTTGTGTGGATTTATCACAAGTGTCATGTACCCAAGATAATCCTAGCTTGGGCATGGGCATCAATGTATCCGTGCTCAGTGCAGCTGTGTGGATTTATCACAAGTGTCATGTACCCAAGATAATCCTAGCTTGGGCATGGGCATCAATGCATCAATGTATCCGTGCTCAGTGCAGTTGTGTGGATTTATCACAAGTGTCATGTACCCAAGATAATCCTAGCTTGGGCATGGGCATCAATGTATCTGTGCTCAGTGCAGTTGTGTGGATTTATCACAAGTGTCATGTACCCAAGATAATCCTAGCTTGGGCATGGGCATCAATGTATCCGTGCTCAGTGCAGTTGTGTGGATTTATCACAAGTGTCATGTACCCAAGATAATCCTAGCTTGGGCATGGGCATCAATGTATCCGTGCTCAGTGCAGCTGTGTGGATTTATCACAAGTGTCATGTACCCAAGATAATCCTAGCTTGGGCATGGGCATCAATGTATCCGTGCTCAGTGCAGCTGTGTGGATGTATCACAAGTGTCATGTACCCAAGGTTCCAGTGAATAACCTGCATCTCCCAATTGATGTAAATGTGGAAAGTCACCCCTTGCAAACTTTCTATGCAGCTCACAGGTATGCCATATGTGTGAGTCATAAAAGCTGCCTGGGTTAACTGCACAGGCAGTGCGGATGATCCCTTAGGCATTACAGACAAAGTGAAAATTTATAGAGGGGTATTAATGTACTTCCTTCCCTGTTCATTGGATGGGGATTATATTTATATTTGTGAGCAATCTACGGCCTGAAAAATGTTAGGGTAATGTGCTATTGCATAAAATTCCTGTTTGGTTTTTGCTCTGTTCTGTGAGGTGTATGAGGGAAACAGATATGCTCCCTTGCATGTTGTAGAATTGCATTCAGAAACTGATGTAAGATCCTATAAGCTGAAGCCTGTGACACCACTAATATATCCCCTGTGGGTCTATGGTATATGTACAGAAAGAAAATGTAATTTTTGATGGATGAGTGGAAACTGTCTTGGAAAAGTTGACAATATAATATGTGAACATGGTAAACAAATATTGCACAACTGACAGGTGAGACATTTTCAGTGTGTTTATTAAGACTGTAGCATTATCTAGACTGTAAGAGTTGTGCAATGATACTAATATGCCAGACTGTTATGGAAAGGGATTTATGAAAACTGCCTATTAATATTAGTATGCTGTAGTGACTATGAAGGAAAGAACTTGTCACATAATTGTAATGAAGAGCAGAATAATATGTCTGTTGTTCTGAGACGTAAATGAATTGATGGATTCTAACTTTTCAGCAAAGGGAACTGCAATATCTTATTTAACTCTGCTGACTAAATACTGCATTACATGGTTTATATAAAAGCTATAAAAGCTATATCATATTAAGGAAGTAGTTGAATTGATACCATTTTGTTAGTGTTTATGTTTTTTATGTGGCTGGGCAGATGCAGGGCAGTACTGCATAATAAGCAGTGAGCAAATAAAAAGTAGTATTTTCTGCATTGAAATTGTCATATGTTTCATGACACTCAATCAATAAAGACAGACATTAGAGTTTCATGTTACTTACTGAAAGTCCATGTAGACGCAACACTTGTTTTTCTTTTCCCTTGTTAAATGAAGTGCAGCAGTATTTAGAAACTGAGACTAATTTAGAATCGTTGTACTTCCCGTTATATTTAGGCTTCTGTAAAACTGTTACACAAATAAATTGTGAAGCATGCTGTCGTCTTTATTGTGTGAGTGTGTGTGCCTGATATTACATGGAGAAGATAGCAGATAAAGCTCCATTCACTTCAAAGAATCAGGGAATTTTGAATAGCTCACTAATCATAGCCTTTTATGTTGTGTTTGCACATGCACAATAAGAGTCACCTTTTAGCTTTGCTCTCAAGGTGAATTTCTTGACAAAGAAAGTGTTTTGGGTTTCAGGGTAAAATGGTGCACTGAGTCTATACAGGCAAGCATATGCCATACACATAATAAGCTGGTTATGATGAAAGTCCAAATCTTAATTCTCTGTGCTATGTTTTTGTTTTGATTTGTCACTGGCCTTCAATAAAGCACCCCCAATCTATTTCATAAGTGTCAAGGGATCTTTAACCTCCACCAGAGCTACCATCAAATCAAGAAGATGGGACCTCCGTTTAATGCTTCATCCTAAAGGCAGAAATGATGTCTCTCCAAATCAAACATCATCCTGATCCATTCATTTTTTACCTGCTCAATGTACATCAATAAATAATTTCAAAAGAATTTTGCTGTTCCTCTTTACCAGCTTACTATTTCATGATCAACATAGGTTTTCTCACTTTTTTATTATTTTAGCTGATTTTGTCCTTGAATTTTAGTTCAGTTGCCTATTATCAGTTTGGTTATTTACCATAGCTATCCATTTTGTATTTGATGTAGACATCACAGAATTTCCTGTTATGGTTCCATCTCAGACTAACCTAAACCAATTACCCATTATGGTTAGATCTAGGTTAAGACCCAAGTTGGATTTCCATGAAACACTCTGGGCAGAGTATCAGTGACTATGCTCAAAAGTTATTACTAACAGCTTCCTCACCATGTGAAAAACTAAAACAATATTTAGGTTGAGCCACATAAATAAATTAAAGATTGAGGCCTATCTCAATAAAGAAGAAACATCAGTCATACATGTTTAAACATCACAGCATGGCTTTTGAATAAATAACACTTACTGACAAAACACATTGCATTATCTCACTACCAATAGTCTTATATCTAATTCAAATATTTATGTTATATTATATATTTTTTATCATTTGTCTCCCTACAGCATTGTTACATAATGAATGATGTAATAAGCATACTAACACATCAGCTTCAGGGCTAGGCACCCAGTGGCTTGAAAATTAATTCTACATGACAGTCACTGTTGAACTGACAACCTGACTCCATGTTCAAAAATGAGAAAAAGGAATTGTGGATGGATGGATGGATGGATGGATGGATGGATGGATGGATGGATGGATGGGAGGATTCTAACTCATCCTGTAAGTGTACAAGTTGGTAATGCTTATCATCAGTGCAGTGAACATTTTCTTACATACATTTACTTAACACTTTGCATCTTCAAACTCATACAAACTTCTGACAAATCTATTACATTTCCAATACATGTGCTAAAAAGTATTAAGTTACATACACTGCCAACTGCCATTTATGAATATATGTTAACAGATAAGTATATAAATACGTAAGGTAACAGACCAAGATTGTATTTGTTAGGTTTGCCATCCTGCAGGCTGAAATTTCTTATATTGCTTTCATTTAACCCTTTGCATCATTGCATTAGTACACACTTCAAATAACTTTAAGTTATGCTGAGTGAATACAGATGTAGCTAAAGTTATTAACCTTTAGTAATATGAATAGACAGGACATTGTTAGGCTCATCAGAACTGAGGCAAGTAGCTCTTCATATCAGTAATGTATGAATATGCTCAGCTGATCTTTTTATATTCTAGAATTTTACAATTACATTATGCCAAATAGAATTTTTAGATCATTTCTCTATACTATTAAAGTTAACCTTGTTCTATCCTTTGCTCCTCATGTACTTGGTTAATTAATTTATTTTTATCCACTCATTTAATTATTTATTGATTGATTGACATTTTGTAGACCAGGTTATTCCCACTAGTGTAGTGGTTTCTATACAGGGGAGACAAGTAGTGGTATTTTGACTACTAGGGGAAATTTTGCCAGGGATTTGGGGAATGTCTATTACTCTTTTTTTTTTTAAATGACATGGAATCTTTTACATCCACCTAAGCTACCACCAACTCAAGCAAATAAGTCCCCAATTTAAAGTCTGCAAAATATTATAACAGAAATCCTCATCAAGAACAAACTGCAGACACAATTCTTTTTAAATATGCACGTGAAGCTTCAGCAGTATTCCTTATTGGCATATAAAGTTATCTCTCCCATCTCCTCCTAAAAGGCTGCAGCTTTAGTACAGATTAATAAAATAACAATTTAAATTATAATATAACTTTTAAGTGCACAAGTTTTGTTTTTAGAGAGAGCACTTTATTATTATATTTATGTTTTCTGTTTCATTATTTAGAACAATGCACTGTCTAATCATGAAATTACATTCTTTGTTGTAAAATATTATTAAGACTTTAAACCGGCAATTTTGTTTGTATGCATATTTATGATAGCATTTTTAGTTATTTTAAAAACCATGACAACTTTGGGTAGAAAGTACTATGTGAAAGCTGTAAGCTTCATATTGCTTCACATGCATTTAGATATTGAGGATGGACACAGCTATGTGCAGTCACACTCACATGCCTTAATGCCTATGTATATATATAGCTTTTTTTATTTATTATATGTTTTTTAAAAATTTAAAATTTAATTTTTTTTATATAGGTGTAGCCTTGTTTGGACACCGTAATAGATTAATTAAAGAGTAGAAAGAGAGAAATAGGAATGAATGAACAGACTCTCTTATTTTTAAATAATAAGGTATTTTTGTGGAAAGTAGGTAAGAGGGTGTAGGAGAATGGTTAAGTGAAGAAGGACTAAAGAAGTACCAGGAGGAATCTTTGCTATACAGCCTCAAATGTTTATACTGTTAAATGGTGGCATTTGGTGGTTTGGTGGTTGGCACCAGCTGGGACAGTGTGTCTAGAAGATGCTGAATCAAGTCTTCAACAGATTAAATCCATCTGATTCAGTGAGGCTTGCAGCTGGGGAAATTTCAGGGGGTGCTTACAGGACTGGTGCCAGTGCCCTGAGATGATTTTGAATCTGTAATAAAATAAACATAAATGGGACAGAAAGAAAATAATAATGGACAAATGAATGCACAATTAAAATAGCAAAAAGAGAAGAAAGAATGGGAGACAAAAGAGCAAATACACACAAATCTCACATCATGTTACACAGCATTCAATTTTTTTAACTTTAAAAATATTTTATAAATCTTTACTGAATAAAATAGAATGCACAGGAATTCCTTATGCAGACATTTGGATGAAACTGTATTGGAAGTGCTTATGCAGACTTTGGGATGAAATTTTATGGGAAGATGGGAAGTGCTTTTGCTTACTTGGCTGGACAGTGTTTGCTATCATGTAATTGTGGGGTTTAAATCTTACAATCTACTACACAAATGTAATGATTATATTTGTGCCCTCTACTCAAATGTCATTCAACCAATGCTTACCAGCCTGTATTTATTACACTACAATAAAATTCATCCTGTACCATCATAACCTTACTACTTTCCCTCACCTATTTTTCTCTCCATCCATATTGAACTTCTTTTACTCTACAACACTACATATGCACCTTCACATTCTACTATCTTTATAAAACTTCTCAAATATATCTGCCAGCCTAACTGAGTATAACCTGATTCACCTTACTAAACTCCAATTCCTTTCCTTCAGTACTAATCCCAAATTAAAATACTATATAATCTGTAAGCACACAACAAAATCTATCGTCACAGTTACTGAAACATGGTTAAAACCACATATTCAAGATACACAAATCTTTCTGTCTTTGACTTTTGATAACATGTCTAAAGAAACTATTATTATGGGTGATAATCACCACTACCAGAAAAAAAAAAAAATCACCTTGGTGCTACCTTAGACTGGATCCTGGTCTCAGATCCCCATAAATATAATTTCAATCAACAATTATTTAAAAAACATAGACTGGTCTTCATTAAAAAAATAGCACTAAATAATACTATAACCCACTTCAACAAACTCTTTTTAGACACCCTCAATAGCTTTGCCCCTCTCTGAGCTAAAAGAACAAAAATCAACCATGCACCCTGGCTAACCAGAGTGTTTTTCCCCAGGCCTCCGCTGAAAATTGGCTTCGTTCCAAGTCAGACTTTCCTGGTAAACAAATCTTAAATAAATAAATAAATATTACAAACCAGAGATCAAGCCGGGAAAATTGGCATAAGAATAAAACACCAATCTGCTTATTTATAAGCAACTATGTAATAAAGCTAAGAAATTAGTCATTGCTGACAACAAAAATTACTTCTCTCAACAAATGTCCAGCCAAACCAATAACCAAAAAACTTCTGGAAAACCATCTCAGGACTCCTTACAACTGGCTACAAACAAACCCCCTTACCAGTCCCAGATAAAGATCCATCTCTAATAGCTGATATATTCAATACCCACTTCATTGATAGCATTCTTAAACTTGTAAATAATTCCACACCTAATACAAACTTCAACCCTACAGAAAACCTTTTTCCTCCCTTTCCCACAGCATCTTATAACTACACCACCACCTCTACCTCCCCATACCAGGGTACTTCTTCATCTAGTACTCCATCTCCTATTTTCCCATTAAAATCCCAGTCCAACTTCACTAATACATACACTTATCCTCAAGCTAAAACCCTGTTCACTCTCCACTGATAACCTTCCATCAGAATATCTAAATCTTGCTGTAGATTCAATAGCCTATCCTGTCAGCATTCTGAAAATGCGATCCATTATAGACTCTGAAGTCCCTAATTTTTGGAAGAAATCTATCATAATCGCCTTACACAAGGGTGGAAAAACTAATGAAATAGCAAATTACTGACCCATCTCTATTCTGTCTCCTCTATCGAAATTGTTAGAGAAATGTACACATATACAACTACTGAAGCATCTTACTAATAAAAATATTCTTGTACCCACCTGGCATGTTTTTTAACCAGCACATAGCACAACCACTGCTTTAATATCCTTCAAAGATACTGTTAATAAAGCCATAGACTCTGGCCAAATAACTTTAGTAATCTTATTAGATCAATCAAAGGCCTTTGAAACAGTATCTCACCATAAACTCTTACAACAACTGTCTACATTAGGATGCTCTCAGTTTTCTTTAAAATGGTTTGCTAATTATATAACCAATAAGCAGCAATATGTTAGGTGGCAAACTAGACTGTCACAATACCGGGTTAATAAAACAAGTGTCTCACAAGGATCTATTCTTGGACTCTTACTGTTCAATATTTTCATTAATCACTTACACACCACATCCCTTCAAAGCTCACTCATTCAGTATGCTGACAATTCCACCATAATCTCCTCCTCCAACAACCTCCAACACCTTTTAAATTTTATAGAAGTTGCCTTTACTTCAATTGAAACTTGGTTAAATGAAGCACAATTACTATTCAATCCTAATAAAACTAAACTTTTATTGTTCTCACCAAAACCACTTTTATATGACTTCAAAATACATTTGCAAAACAATACAGAGATTGAAGCCATAACACAGGCAAAATTATTGGACATCACCAGAGATGACAAACTCATGTTTGTGCAACCCATACTTAACACCATTAAAAAACACATTTCAAACTAGGAAAACTTTACAAGATTTAAAAATGTCATTGACAAGTCTACCAAAATTACACTTACAAATACTTTCCTACTCCCTTCCCTCCTGTATGGGCCCCCCATATTCATCAACCTACATACATCCCTAAAGAATAAGCTACAATCATGCTATTCAAAAATAACTAAATTTGCCACAAGTACATCTTACTGCTCACACCACTGTAATGCTCTTAATGAATTAAAATGACTCAAATTCCCCCAAAGCCTTGATTTTGTACAACTATCCATTGCACACAAAATAATATAGAAACCAGATAGCTCCCCACCTTAAAACCTACCTTAATTCCTACACTCCATCTAGAACCCTCTATTCCATAAACAAGCAGCTTTTAACTGTTTATAAACCTAGCAAAAGAGTCAGTCATATTCTCTACTCCTATAGTATTGCAAAACTATGGAATGCCTTACCTCCAAATATCAGTGTCTTATATACTTTTAAGACTTTCAAGCTAACATTAAAAAATTACTTCCCAAAACACTCATATCTGCCCTTGCTCCTTAAGCTAAATCAAACTGCACTATCTCTCAACTATCTTCCTTCTTCACCAATCTTGACTCTCCATCACTTTCTCCTTCCTGTTTTTTTCTATTACCTCTCACTTCTGTTCTTGGATCAAATCCTATCTTCCTCTTTCTGCTCTTCTCCTTCTTTTCTCTTTTATGCTTCTTTTTAACTTTTTTTTCCAAAGCCACTCTCAAAATAATTTTATATACTAATTATATTTTACTGCTCCTTAAGTAAATCTCTTTCAATGTTGCATTCCCATACCTTATAGTTTATCATGTTAACCACTTTTCATAATTCTAAAGTATATTCTTCCTTTAATACTTGCTAGACCAACTTATGCTTAAACCTTTTATCTTGATCTTCAACTATAATATACAAAATAACTGCTGTACTATATTTATGTATGACTATTGTTTGTTCCTCTATAATTGTATAGCACTGACCTTAAATTTAGACATGTTCCAAATTGTTAAAAAAATGTAATTTACCTACACAATTAAATTGTATAAATGTCTGTATTTGCTGGAGTTTTTCTTCCCGGGCCTCCACTTAAAAATGGTTCCTAACCCACTCAGACTTTCCCGATCATCAAATGTCAATCAATCAATCAATAAATAAATAAAACACCCTTTACAAATATTTAGTTTTTATACAATGATTTACAAACAGAATACTGCAGTTTATTTATTGATATATCTTTTACATTATGTTACTCTACAGTAATGTCCTGAATGCACTGTAGTGCTTCAGTTACTATGTTGTATAAATTATTTCTAAAAAAAATATATATATATATATATATATATATATATATATATAGTATATGTATATACAGTAATAAAATGAGTGAATACATAAATACTGCACTTATATTTTGCCGTATATGTACTCTAGTGCTTCAGTTACTAACCTATATTAATGACATCTTTCTATAGAGTAAAACAATGTTTTAAAGACAGAAATGCTATTTACTACATTTTCAGGCTTACCAGGGTATTCAGTCCATCTGACTGCATACCTTCCCAGTATCTGCCATATTATAGGAGACTTCTTCTTTAGCTATGAAGAGAAGATATAAGACAATTCTTGACTATGTGCATTTCACTTTTTATTACTTATATGAGTATTATCTCTAAGGCATTCCATTCACTGCAGTATTTGCTTAGTATGCATATGCTGGAAAATTTTAGTATTTGAATTCTCACACTATATTAATCTTCCCTTTACTGTAAATTATAAGCACAGAAACACTTTTGGAGGAATGTATTTAAGAAAAGGTGTGTGTGTGTGTATATATATATATATATATATATATATATATATATATATACAGTTTATATATATATATTATGCTTTGCATGTAACATTCTGTGAATTTTATTCAGCCAGAAGGTGCACACAGACTTACAGAACAATTTAGCTAGTCATGGAAGTTTTCCTTTCCTTATCTGTAAAAAGTGTAACGCGTAAAGCATTTAAGGCGATGATTTAAAATGTATGCAGAGATAACTCCCACTAGAAATAATGGTCCCTGACTCAACCCAAAAAATTTAAGCTAGCAACTAAATACCACTTTAAAAAACACTGGTCCTGTCATTGTACTCACCTTCCCTGATTATTACCTGCCTTTTATAGTAAATTCAAACTAACTTACTAAAACTTACTATTTACTACTTCATCCTATGCTTCCTATGCAACCTCCAAAGTTTCTTCTATGCTCTGCTCCCTGAAATTCGTATGTAACCATTTAAGTTTCTGCTACTCTTCATACAAAACCTTATATTTACTCAACTGTCTTTTTAAACCAAATCATACAACTTATTCTACTTTTTTAACATTCTCCTTTTTGTTTATAGTACTGTTTTATCTGTCAACAATATACATGTATGTAGCTTACGTATTTTAACTACCAAAATTCTCAATTGCTATTTTTATTGAAATGTATCTGTATTGCTATTTTTATTGCATTGTATATATTTGGAGCTTTTCTCCCCTGGCCTCCACAGAAAAAGGGCAATAGCTCAGCCGGACACTCCCAGTCAACAAATGTAAAATAAATAGATAAAATAAATAAATAATACAGAAGTAATAATATTGTCATTTCTCAGTAGAGTATGCACTGGATATTCATTTGTTTTTGAATCCCCTGCTTCCCCCATCCTCCACGCTAAGGTACAGTACTTGAATGAATTCAGCCATCTTGTACATGCAGTTAAAATTGTGGAAGAAATTATTTTCTTATACAATTACTATACAAATAAATATGTTCTGGCCTAAACAAACTACATGTAATTTAACAACTACTTAACTTAATGCAGTATTTATTTATTGCCAGTAGGAAATTAATATATGGAAATGCACACTTTTCTATTGCTTTCTGTATAAATAAATCAACAAGTAGTTATAATCATACACATATAGATGTATATCTGTGACTTATAGACATGTATATGCAGGTTATTAGTTTATTCCCATATATGTTAAATTTGTATTTATACAAATTATCTTATAAACATTCCATATGTCTGTATACAGATGTAGTTCTGTATACAGATATGGTTATGTTTTCATTTGCTTTATTATATTAACATTAGAGGTACATTTTAGCAGTTCCACATATTTAATCCAGCATGCAGAGTCAATTATTCAACATTGATATAAATTTTCAAACCTATATTTAAAATGACCAAAAAGAAAAAAAAATAGCATCTATTATAGAACTCTGGCCTTCTAGCCTCTAAACGGTCTACTTACTTAGCCACCTGGTTTGACCTACACTTCTACGGATTATCATAAATGTGATGACTCTTAACTAGACAGGGTGATCCCTGTCAGTGATGACAAGAGCTCACCAAACTCCTGCCAGATGTCTTTTTTTTCCATGTGGAATCTCTTGTGCAGGCCTTGATCTTTTCCAGATATGACTCACTGAGAATGTAGACCATAATTTTGGCATTCTCATCTGACCAGCTTGGAGTACAATTGTGTGCTTTTACAGGTGCTGCCATCATTAGAATTTCCAGAGCCAGCATGAAGAAAGTATGAGCAGGGGTGTGTGACATCATCTTAACTAAAGTATTATTGACAAGATTTGTTTAACCAAAAATACTTTGTCACATACATGTTTTTTAATGGAGTAGTACAGTCACATTTTATGTATATGCTGCATAAAAACCACTAAGTAATCATATTTTTTCTTTTATATTTCATATAATTCATACTGCTTTTGTGTATTGACTAAGCTTTCTTTTTTGAATTATTACACCTGAAGAGTATCATGCATTATAATAACAGTAATAAATTTTTGGGGGGAGCTCATAAATACATATCCCTATATGTGCATGATTACCAACTTTTATGAAATATTGAGTGGTTTGAGGTCAGAAGGTGTGTCAGATGATGTTAGATGGGCAAAGGTTACATTTTGTGGTTCTGTAGGCTGTAATACATATGACTCTATTTTGTTTATTCAAAATATATTAAGATTGGAACATATATGAGACTATCTGTTAGTTCCTGTGGTATGCTTGGACTGCTGTGGAGTGCTATGGACTTTTCCATTGTCAACAGCATGTTCACATGAACCCGAGTCTGCTTTCATGAGCAGGCAGGAGCGATTTACATGCATAAGTGGACATAACTGTCTGCAGATTATTGACATTCATAAAGATACATGTAAAAATGGCCTAATTTCCTTGCAGAACATGTAAATGATCTTGTGTTCATGTGGAATAGTTGAACACTGCCATATTAAGTTGTGATCATTAGGTGGAAAATGTCTTAGGAAACTGCAGACTTCTTCCAGTAAGACAAAAATAATAAAAATATTAAAATTTAAAATAAAACACTTCAAAATGATATAAAATTAGTCAGTTACCTTGAATAAATGCTTGTTATGTCTGATAGGATGGGCATATTGTCATGGCTTTGATGAATAGTGTAAAGCTGACACTTCTAAGTGGAAAATCATTATATCAGCAATAGGACATGATTTGTGATCACTGATAAAATCATTTACTCTGGTGTGATGTAGTGATTGGTCAAACATTTTACTTTTTCTTGTATGCACAGGATAATTGACTGAAAAATGTGTTGTGCATGACTTATTAACCTGTTTCCAAACTAAATTATGGCACTGTCATGTGGTAACTGTTGAAGTACTCTCAAACTGTAGCAGTAGCATCTATTTTCCTGCTCTCTCCACACTATCCTCAGACTTGTATCTTTTACACCCTCCTATCTCCTCATTACTTCCTTTAATCTATCTTTGTCTCATTCTACTAGCTTCATCCTCTCTTTTTCTCTCTCTTCAGAGCACACTCAAGCAACTCTGCAGTCTGCAGCTACCACCCAACCCATACAGTCTAAGAAGGAATCAGTACTGCAAACCTAAACAAGGATATACATTTTGAACCTAAAGAGCAGAGCCAGTCCACACAGGCATTCTACTTGTTTGTGCTATTATAGTGAAGCTTTGACATTAGCTGTTATTTAGTAGTTCTCAGCTTGCTAATAAAACTGACTGTTGTAGCCTTGTGTCCCCCCTGGCTAATGCAGTAATCCTAACTGTCCAATAGACAGTATACACATAATTCAGACCCTTCCTATTCTTTGTGATTAAAATAACCCTCAAGCAGCCCTCTCAGTGCTGTCTGCCTTAGTTTGTATCACTTGAACCCAACCTGTTTATTTGGAATCTCTATGCATTTCTTTCATTGCTAATGTATCTCCCTACTCTAATCTGTGCACAAACTGGCTAATAATAAGCAAGTCAATGTGAAGACACACTCCCAACCTTAATCAACTTTTCTGTCTCTTCTCCCCTTCACTTTACAGGTAGAGTTTGAATTATTACTTACCTCTCTGATGCCTTCACTGATAGATTTCCACTGCTTGCTTCTCTGGTTTGGCTGGTTTCTTTGCATTGCACCTGGTTTACATCCCTCATGCTATCCCCCTCCCCCAATACTAAGTCTATATTAGATTTCTGCTGTGCATGGAGCCATCATTAAATTACTAGTCTCCCACCAGGACACAAGTGCTCTTCAGCAATTGAATTCTGCTTACTGATAAGCCTTTAGACATCATGAGTTTGTTAAAGTGTTCAGATTTATAAAGTAACACTTACCTTTTGCTGCCCATTACTTTTGTCCTGGTGGGCTCAGCCCCACTCCGTTCACCCATGCTAATGCTCAGGCTCTCTCTGCTCCCCTTCCCTGCCCCCAATTCCCACACACCCTCACTACCTCTACATTTATAGTAATCCCAACCACACCCACACCTCAACCCCACATCACCTCCACCAATCACAGCTCCTCAAGTCAGATCACATTACACCACACCCACTTGCTCCACCACACAATACTCCCAACCACTCACATTACCTCTAGGCATTATTACATCACCCCACACTTCTTACCCATCCACATATAGTACAACCCTATAATTCCTATCCACACCTCCACCGAGAACCAACTTAAACTTTATAACCATGACTATCACACAACTAAGTCTATTCTGTCTTCTCATAAATCTTTATAACTCTAGATGTTATCACTCTAGCGATATCCCGAAACTTAGTAGCACAACACTATATTATGCACTCTCATATACAGACACTGCACATTATAATGATATCTGCCCACAGTTGTTCAAGAACTACAAAACTGACCAATTCAAAACTAAACACATATGCTCTCATTCCTTCTCCAAAAAACACAATGCTTTCTCACACTCGTCACCAAACTCAAACATCTGTATCACCATTTCAACACCAGGCTCACCATAAGTGCGGACATCCACCCCAACCCAGGCCCAAATCCATCCTGTCCAACACAAACTGCTCCAACCCAATTATCAGAACTTAATATCCCCACTATCTTCATCCCTGGGCAAATCAACAGCAGCAAAACCAACCATCTCTTAATGCTAAATATTAATATTAGAATTATCAAAAATAAAATACCTGAACTCCAGGCCACAATAGCACACTACTCCCCAGACATAGTTGCTTTAACAGAAACCTGGCTAAATAAAAACATAACTAAAACAGAAGTTCTCCCTACCAGCTATAATATCATTAGACAAGACAGACAACTTTGTAAAGGGAGTAGAACTGCCTTATTGTATAAGTCCAACTTAACTTTACATCAAAAACCAAACTCCCACCCCTCCCCAATAATTGGGACATACTTATCTCACAACTTCAGCTTCACTCTAAAAAGATCACCACCATGATAGTGATCTATATTCCACCTCGTAATTCACCTGCTAGCCTTGAAGACTTCTTATCCTGGTGTTCTTTCACATACTCACAAGAAACCTTTATTCTGGGGGATTTCAATGTAGATTGGTTCACCTGTATATCATAACCACCAAGTAATCTAATAAATCTCCATAGCTACCAGCAGCTAGTCAAAATTACAACTAAATGTGATAAAAAAATCTAAAAGGGAATCCATCCTTGACTGGGTCCTAATTAACCCCACATTGTACCCCCACACAGGTAGTCTCCCAGATACCTTAAGTGACCACAACATAATATACCTTATACATAGTAGAACAAGCCTATGCAAAACCGCTAACTATAAATCCACAAGAAACCCAAAACATTTTGCTCTTGAGGTCCTCAGTACTCTACTCTATAACTGTGACTGGAGCCTCCTAAAAACCCTCCCAATTGACCAGGCTGTAGTATATTTCAACAAAACATTTCTACAACACCTAGACACTGTTGTTCCATTGTGCAAAATCAAGGTTAGAACCTCTACAAACCCCTGGCTCAGTAAAGGAACCAAACCTCAAGTCCAGAGACACTGTCTGGCTTTACTATAAAAAAAAAAACAAAGAAACACAAAGCCTAACTAAGTACCAAGAACTGTGCAACCGTCCAACAAAATGCATTAGGCTGGACAAAAAAATCCTAGTACATGACATTACAAACTAAATACCAACACATCCCCCAAAAATTTTGGAAAAATGTAAACCAGCTACTAAAACCCACCCAAAAGGTTTCTCCCAAACCAACCACCCCTGACAATGAAGTTCCCATCGAAACACAATTCAACTCTCACTTTGTGAACTCAATTCTTTCCTTGGTATCACAGGACAGTTCTAACCTCATAATCCCCCCAACACAAATAATGCTAATACAAGCTTTACCCTCAAAACAGTTTCCACCACCTCAATCAAAAGCATTCCCTCCAAACTAAAAACCTCGTCAACAGCAGCCGACCTACTCCCCAGCTATTTCTTGAAACACACAGCCAATGCTATTGCTATCCCAATCTCCACTCTCATAAACAGATCAATTGTTGAAAACTATGTGCCCAGACTCTGGAAAATATCCTATGTTACACCCATACTTAAAGGCAGGACCTCACCTGAACCTAATAACTATAGACCGATTGCTATCCTCTCACCCTGGCCAAAATTCAAGAAAAATGCATCCATACCCTGGTGCTAAAATATCTCCAGGACAACAACATCCTGTCACCTACTCAACATGGCTTCAGACCTGCTCATAGTACCACTACAGCCCTCATCTGCTTCATAGACACAATAAACCTTCTCAAAAATGAAGGTCTGCAGGTGTTAGCTCTTTTTTTTTGGATATGTCCAAAGCATTTGACACAGTCTCACACCAAATCCTGCTAAACAAACTAAACCAATATCACTTATCAAATCCCATTCTTACCTGGTTCCAAAGCTACTTCACTGATGGGTACCAGGCTGTGAAATGGGGAAATTCTCTCTCTCCCCTCAGCTGCCTATTACTATAGGAGTCCCACAGGGTTCTATCTTAGGACCACTACTGTTCAGAATCTTCACAAATGGCCTCTATATCTACATACAACATGCATCTATCATTCAGTATGCAGATGATACTACCTTAATCTGTGCTGCACAAAACATTCCCACCCTCCTGCAAACAACTCAACTAGCATTTTCTGATGTTGAAGACTACCTTACCAAAGCCCAACTTATCCTCAATCCAAAGAAAACTCAGCTTATGATTATAACCAGTTCTAACAAAAGCACTGATAACAGTCAATTCATTTCCTACTCCACAAATGCTACTCCATTCACTCCAGAGACACAGGCTAAGCTATTGGGAATAACCATAGACTCCCACCTAAAATTTGATAGTCATCTCAACTTAACTTTTAAAAAAGTACATGCCAAACTGGGATCACTTTACAGTATCAAACCATTTCTTACCAACAACACAAGATCAGCCATTGCTCTTTCCCAGCATCTATCCACCCTACTCTATGCATCTCCCATTCTGACTAATCTCAACAAAACTGAACTAAGCAAAATGGAAGCCTGCTATAACATAATTGCCCGCTTTGCTGCAAATTGCTCCTATAGAACTCATCACTGTACTGCTTTGAGCCAACTCCACTGGCCTGAATCGCCCAAGCTCCTAACCTACAATCAGCTCTACCTCTGTCACTCTTTCTATTATCTCTCCAATACGTGTCCTGCCTTCAAAAACCTAGTACAACATCACTCAGCCAAAAGGCCTCTTAGATCATCAAGCAGACTACTACTAGAAGTCACCAACAGCTATAATAGCTTTGGAGACACACTATATAGTAGCTCAGTGGCTAAAAATTGTGACTCTCTCCCCACTAGTATACAAAGCCCATCATCCAAAGCCTCTTTTAGAAACCGCATTAGGCAACATTTCAAGCAAAGCTGGCAATGCCATGACTGCTCCCCAGGCTAGTGAAAGCAGATAAGGTACACACACTAAATCTAGAGTACTTGATAATAGTTTTCACTCTTACTCACAAACACTGGCTAATGTACAATGTCTGTACTGTACCTATGTACTATGTATGTATTCTATCTATGTTCCAAATATCAGCTGTACACCACAGATCTATTAATTACCTTTATTTTTAAATTAATATTTTCTAGTTTATTCTCTCCTCTGTAACTGTTGATGCACTGCATACCACTGTAAAAACATGTCGCTTGTAATTTGTGTGTAAGTTGATCATGTCTAAATAACTAAATGTATCTGTAATTATTTTTCTGTGTGGAGCTTTTCTCCCCAGGCCTCTGCTGAAAAAAGAGCCTTTTCGAGTTAGTCAGACACCCCCTGTTAACTAATGTAAAATAAAATAAAATAAAATAAATATGTGTTTTATTCATGAGGTACTGAAGTAATAAGGATGTATTTTTGGCTGAACATTTGTGTCCTTACTTGAAGAATTCTGATTGTCACTGAAGAATGGAAAATGACAGTGCTATGAATACATGACAATGGTAGGGGTTGAAGGAAGAATAAATGATACACAAAAGTGATTTCTTTACTGTTGAGAATGATGTTATCGATATTGGTATCTCACAATTTTCCTTTGCAAGAGTGAGATTTTGTATGTGTGTCTAATTATGGGGTTTGTCTTAACTTTTTTATAGGCAGAAGGAAAGCACATATGGTCAATGTTGTGTTGTTTGATGATAAAATCCATTGCTTTTTGTGTATGATGGTGACCTTACTTTCATGTGCAGTAATGATGCTAGACAAAGGATGCCAATAGAGAAAGGACAACTTCAATCATCAATAAAACTGCATCCTCATAGCAGCCCTTATGAAATATATTTCTGGTAAAACGGGGCACAAACAACCTGACAGGACAAAAGCCTGGAATCATGTTGTCCTGGGTATTAATGAAGTGGGTGCAGAACCTACATATTACCACAGTGCAAGAAGAGACTAAATGATATGAGAGGATGTTTTAGAAGTAAGGTAGGAGAGAATGCAATTACCAGTACCAGTCCTGGGAGGAGGGGGGGGGGGTTTCCAACAATTATCCCATTGACTGCAATAATCAGAGGTGGCAAGGGCACTGACTGTTACCAATATCTGCCACAGCAACACTCATCTGTTCTGGAAGATTGGTTTAAAACACTGACATATATGTATATAGACAAATGAAAGTTGACATGGAATGATTACATTCAATACATGAGAATTACTATTAATATATGACCCATTTACATCTGTACAGAATGACAATGAAGGCAGTGTGCAAGGTAAGTATCCAGCACACCTCCTTAATAAGCATGCGATAGTGCATTTCTTTATTGATAATGTTTTCAAATAATTTTTTACAAGGTCAGCAGTAGGAACAAACAGTTCCACTATACCAGTAAATGTGGAGGATATCAGCAGCAAAATGGGGGTTGAAGATGATGATGATGGTGATAATGATGATGACAACATAGTAATATTTATGAGGCAGACTGAGGAAAGTGACACCCAGACCCAAGTTTAATGGTAGGATCTTGCACCCCACAACATGTTAGTAATTCTGCAGGAAGTGACAGTGCATATCACAAAGTCAAGCGCATGCTGACAATACACTCCAGCTTGTACAGGGAGGAAAGCCCTGCACCTCTACACTAGTATCTGCAAACCCATGCACCTCTACACCAATATCTCCAAACCCCTGCACCTCTACATTAGTATTGCCAAACCTCTACACCACTACTTATCTTCAGGAGATGCATATGACACATTTGACCTTGACCTACTGTGATTCAAATGTGACATTTCCCTACAATTTCACCTTCACACAAGTCAAAGGGAATAAGTTGTTATATTTTATTTAAAGGGGGGAGTGTGCTTTTGACACTTTACAACTTTATGTATTTCATTCCTGTAGTAGTACTGCTTAAACCCACAGGTAACTGTGGAAAGAAATCTCTGTGGCATAACATAAGATTGCAATTGTTAGCACAGATACTCTATGCATTTCCACTCTTACAGATGGACATTAACTACAACTGCAAATTAGTAATTTTCATGGAGAAAGAGTAATGAGAAATTTACAGATTAAAATTAGTATCCTGCCATTTAAACTGCTGTCACTTCACTCTCTACCCTGCACAAAGAACGCATTTTTTCATTTCTGAAGTCACACATTATTGTGTATGACAAAATAAAATAATCTGAAACACAATACCTCAACAGACCTCTTAGAAAACACTGCATAAAATAAAAAAATATGATACATTTTCATTCAAATGCAAGGTATGAACTCATGTTAAATACTGAATTAACAGTTTTTCTAATTATACCACTTGAGGACATTCAGTATGTACGTACTATTGTAAAACAATTCAACAGAATGCATTGTTTAAAGCAGTTATCTCAGATTATTCCTTATTCAATGCCTTACAACATTACTGAGCAGGAGTCAGAGCATGCTCAGGCATGACTTTACAAACAATGATAGAAGTAACTGCTCTGAAAGAAATTAAGATGAGAGAGAATGTTAGATGACCAGAGACAGCAGACCGCAACATGCAGCATAGCCCACAGATATCACTGTTTGTATCAATTATAATCTGTGTTTTGAAACACTAACTTGAAAGTCATGGTCCATATCTCTAGTGGATATGCTAATCCATTATTTCCCTATGCAGCTGTATGCAGTGCACAGGCCTGCCACATGGGGTCCACTACTACTGCTACCAGCAGCTCACCATCATTAGTCATAGAAGGACTGGAACTGGGAGCTGCAGTGACATCATGGGTCATTTTACCACCAGACCAGTGCATGATAATGCTGTGCACAAGGCAGCATGCAGTAAAGCCTCATGTGCACAGTAGCTGGTACACAGAATGGCACCCCCAGACTCATCTAGGCATCTAAAGTGGCTCTTCTGCAGGCCACAGACCCTCTCAATGAAAGTCTGGGTCTGGGATAGAGATGTGTCATAGATCTGTTTTACAGCTTCACATGGATTTTTCACTTGTGTCATAAGCCATGGTTTCAGGGAAAATCTACCATCACCTCAAAGATTAAAAAACAAAAACAAAAAGAGAGAGAGAGTGAGAGAAAGGGTAAACAGAACACAGGAAAAGTGAGTTAGTATTAAGAAATACATTTTATCATTAAGAATTACTTAAATACAACATAAAAAAGGGTAAGAAATATCTTTTCACTTTCCAACAAGATGACGACCACCAGGCATGCTACCATGCAGGGACAGGTGGTAGACTGAGCTTGTGCACCAGCTATGGAAATCATGTACACTGCCACGATGCTGAATTGAGACACTGATGATGCACGACCATGCATCACACAATACCCAGCAATTGATAGAATGGAAGCCCTTCCTATTGTGGACCAAAAGGGCTCCTAATTTCAACATTACTGCAATTTATTGCACTAAGTACCTCAGGGAGATGTACCACCCCATAAAAGGCATGCATAGTTCAGGCTCAATCCTGAGGTGACACACAGGAAATAGAAGTACTGATCCACATGTGCCAAGAGTATATCCAAGAACTGCTGCAATATCCTGAAGGCATAAGCCTGTGAAATCCACAGCATATCCCTAGTGTGTCTCTGCAAGTTTCCTATTGTAAGTATAGTAAGGGCTATACATACTTCAGTGTCCATGCATTCTGCAAATAGCCCTATGGGGGGGTCATGCAAACTCACTAAGAACCTTATAACTTTCCTGTCCACTCCGAACCTGTCAAGTATCTCCTGATTATCCAAGTTTAAGTGAGTTATCCCCTACCTATGTTTCTGCCTTCTTGGCAGCTGAGCATTGATGGTCACAATCAGATTTGGCTCAGACAAGATAAGCAGTTCACACCTAGCAATAGCAAGGCTAGCAGCAAATGAGAACATGTTCTCAAACTGCAAAAGTAGGAAAGATTAGGGAGACTCTGCTTTATATAACATATCTGAAGTGAAGACATTGCTGGAAAACTCCGCAATGAATCGTAAATAGGTGAATGAATGCTTCATTAGCATATATTGGGTTACATCATTCCTCATGTGCATCTCACTATGACGTAATTTGCTTATGCTCATTTGCAGCCAACATACAACAGCATAAGTGGCTTCTATGAATCGTGAGTTAGCTCAGCTGATTTGTCGACAGTATGGATGTCCTTAACACATTTGCAAAATCACTATGAATACCTGTCTTAGTCTTTCAGAGGGAAGTTTTCAAATCACTTTGTGATATTTACACATGCTATTTGTGAAAATGTAATGGAAGAACTTTTTTACTATAAACTGTAACCACATTAACACATGAACACATTCTGAGGAATAGAGCCAATGTGATACAGTATTGCTTGCTATCACTTCACTGCTGCAGGCATCTACAGTTGAGCTCACAGTTGCTTTTCATTCTAGAAAGAGTCTTCCAACTCAATAAGGCATGAAACGGTATTCTGGTTCATAGTTTGTTTCTCTAGAATTTACCTCAATGGACATACTAAATGTAATAAAATACTAGCAAAATTCCAAGCGACCCCATGACTTGCCCACCTTGTTCATCCTGTCACCATGAGAACTCTTGACTCAGAATGGAAATCTAAAAATAACATTAGTATATGGGCACCAGATAAGAATAAATTTTACATAACTGAAATTACTTAGCTAAATGTAGTTAGAAAATGTGGGTTTGTATTGAGGTTATCTTAATCAACATGGAATTTACTTACAGATAAGTCAATGAATCAATTTTGATATTCTAATTAATGACAGCATCTTCTTGAACAAAGTTTGAACAAAACTTTATAAACTCTGGTAGCATACATAGGAGTTGTTTCAGAGAGAAGATTTTCTAATGCATTGCAGAATTTGCTAGTGCAATTTAGAAAATTATAACGGAAGAATATATTTAAAACAAACTGTAACCACATATCCCGAAGATGAGAAAATTAGTCTGCATGAATCATTGCAATTTGCTAGATCTGTTATATTACTTTGCCTGTGTTCAAGGTATGTTCAATTAAATACAGAGATGTTGGTCATCTGTGAAGTTTTCTTCAACTCAAGGAAGCATAAACTTACCTAGAAGACTGTTTATAGTTTACTTCAAACAATAAAGAAAATTCTAAAATTAAAAAAGTATGTAAAAGACAAATTACTGCATTTAATTTACCCACTGAATCAGTTTGTGTATGTTCACAGAAAATATTTATATTCTTGTGACAGAATATGTTCACATTTGGAAGTTTTTAAGATTTACTGAAGACATATCAATTCCCATATCTATCACAGTTTACTTTTGTGATAGAGATAAAAAGCAAAGCATTTGTAATATATGCATTTGAAAAAGAAAGAACCACTATAATGGTAACATTTTACATACCCTTTCCCAAACATGTTTTAGTTGTTGTCTTTCAGCTTTTCCCGGCAAGGGGTCGCCACAGCGGAACTCCGGTCCGCTAATGATTGGCAGTAGATTTTCACGAACGCCAAGGTGCCAGCACGACGTTCAATCTTCAATGAAGGCACGCCCATTTATGCATGTCTTTCGAATGCCCACCCAACCGCGGAAAGGACATGCAGACTCCACACAGAAGGCACTCCCCGCACTCCAGCTGAGAATCGAACGGGAGAACCTCTTGCTGTGAGGCAACAATGCTACCGCTGCAACACTGCAGAAGTTTGGGAAAATCATTTGACTATTCCACTCACATTTAAGTTAATTATTACCATTGCGAGTTCTTTAAGCATTATTTTATACTTTTTGAGGAACTTTTTATTCTTTGAATTCTGCTTGGTGTGCATCACTGTTTATCTGCTGAATGCAAATTACCAGAAAATATTTTAGCCTGTGGTTTGGTCTGTTGACTATCTTTTTTATCCTTAAATTAAATGACAAAGCTGCTTAACTCCTATTTTTCCCTGCACTTCTCATCATTCTAGACAATATTTCTGGCCATAAGTGTCTTTGATGTCTTATTTAATTGTTAACTGGTCCTGAGTACAATTTTTGGAAGGGCATTTGGGTATTTAGGACACCAACATTTTTAGAAAGTAGGATTTCCTCCTCTGTCTGCCGCCAAAGGGTGAGAGAGGAACACAAAGCAGCAGTTTAATAAAGGGGAGTAAATGTGATAAATATTAAAAAAATGCTGAGCTGAGCTAGTATTTAGCAAGGGCAGTGGATACACTGGCAAATTTGTTATATTGCATTTAATTCATAACAGATTTTTACACAGAGTTATAGTTATTTGTGCTAACCAGCAGTACTGCTGTATTCTCCACTTCATTAATTGGAAACAAAAATAAATAAACCATACATCTATTGTCTCACGCACATAAGAAAAGGACATGTCTTTGTCATTTGTTATCATTTGTAATCATAGAAAGTGGATATTCTACCTTTAAACATGTATTAGCCAAGCATGTGTTGTATATTAATATAAAGGTTAAACAGTCATATAATTTCAGTCAAAATATGCACAGTTCTCACTACGCATGTTCTGTGACATGCTCAGTAATATTTATGTTACTCACATGATTATATTGAGAATGTCTATCTGTACTTGTGTGGCAGGTGTATGGAGGTTCTCTACCTTTATAAAAATGTATACTGTAGGAGTGGTCAAAGGTAATAAGTTATATCCACATGACTGGTGAAAGAATTGCAATGCTGTCATTGCCATATAAGTATGAAGGGAATAACGGCATTTGTATGTCATTGCACACACCTGTGGCAATGTGGAAATATTGAGAAACATCATGGCCGCCTGTGTAAGTATAACAATAATGTTATTAAGTGATTAAAAAAAAGCATTTGTAAAGCAACCTGCATGCTGTGAATGTTATAAAGGTAGTGTCTGTACATACATGTTGTGTATGTATGTAGCAAAATACAGAATGACCTGCCACATAACACAAATGTATCACGTTGACCAACATATGAACAGAATGATCTGATATACATATTACCATTTGTCCAGCTATAACAAATGTGATATACGTACATGCCAAAGGAGCAATGCTAATTTTGCATGTACAAACGCACATAAGTCAAGTGTAATCAGTCCCCTGACTAAAAGATTGTGCTTCTTAATGTCATGATGTATATTAATTTGCATAGTCTGTAGTTCTGAGTATATAACAAATGTATATGTAGCTCACAAACAATATGGATAAAAATAAAAATATATGTCATTGATGCATCAGCTAATGGGCAAATATAGCAAATGTCAGGCTACAATTATTTCTTACTATGATGCACTTGTGTTACTGCATTCCATGCTATGATGTGTTCTTCCTGGTGTAAGTGCCTCATCAGACATGCTGATTTGAATAAGTCTATAATGCACAGATGTGAATGTAGTGTACTGTAATGGATATATAGCCCCAAAGTGAACCTTGTTTAAAACAATAGTAACAATTGTATGATACTTCAGTAGCACACAGTATACCCAGGTGAAGCATTAATGTGTATTAGTAAGTGACCTGTAGTAGATTTAATTGTACATACAGGAAATGTACACTGGCTTTTGAAAAATACCTACCACCCATAGGTCACTAAACTCCATTGCAATGATGTTGGCAAAGCTTACATTACAGAAGCTAATTCAATTAAGGATTGATAAATAATGACAAATGATAAGGAAAATCTTATGGAATTTATTACTTAAAGGTCTCTTTGCTAAACAGTGTGTATCTACTACATCATTATACTGGGCATGCTCACAAGGAACTAGAGCAATCACTACCATAACAGCAAGTAAACAATACAAACACACAAGACTGTCTCATAACACAGACCCACTCACACTTTCTAATGATATTGCAGCAAGCCATAAAGTAAGAAATGTCCTATAAGCCCTACTGTGTTACAAAACTCTACTGTGTGAAGAAAATAATTACAGTAATGCATAAATGTTTGCATAAAGACATGTAATACAGAGCATTATTATTTTGAAAATAAGTAATGCCTATGAGCAATTACTGACATACTCAGCATTTGCATCTTGCCAGACTCAAGCATACACCAGGGCAGATCTCACAGAGGTGCATATCAACCACTGACCCCACAGACATAGGTATATTGGTTGTGTCACGAAGAACACCCTTGAAAAGTTTGCACCAGTCTCCTATTGTAATGGATATTGTTCCTGTAACCTGCAGTATGAAACCTTAAAAGTGTGGCCTTCTAATTGTGCTCTGACAAACCTTAAAAGTGTGGCCTTCTGATTGTGCCAGGACAACTTCCTTTGTGTAAGCCATTCCTGTCTGCCTCAGTTACCTGACAGATAGATGTTGCAAGATTCAAACCCCTGCCTGTCATACTATACACTCTACAGAGTTGTGTCTTCATTGCATCTTTATTTATTTATTTTATTTCGCAATTGTTAACCAGATTAGTCCAACTGAGCAGAAGTCCTTTTTCAGAGGTGGTGCGAGGTAAAAAGCTCAAAGTCATTACAAGTAACGTATGTATAACAATAGTAATACAATGGTAAAATTAAGCAATTAACATTTCAAATTTAACAGAAAAATGCAAGCTAGAACATATCAAATATCTTAAAATAAATTAACTTACAGAGGGTATATACTATGCTGAGAGGAAATAGTTAAGTAAGATTATCACATACAGGCATAACAAAGTGACAAGCACATAATTCAAAATAAAAATATACATTATATACAGGTGGAAGTCCCAAAGTAGGGTCACAGTCCAAGTCTGCAGTGCAGTAAGCTGTGACAGAGAATTGCCTGTTAGTAGTTATATAAGAGGAAGGGTGGAGACAGTTGTTAAAGGAGTAATGAGAGGAGTTTTAGGGAAGTGAAGAGCAGGGGAGAATAGTGTTAAGCTGGATGATTGCATAAGCATGACCATGAGTTATGAAGGGTATCCTTGAGAGTGGTTTTAAAGGTGTAAGGGTTAGGGATGGATCTAATAAAACATGCAAGTTTATTCTATGCATTTCCCACTGAGTAGCTGTAGACAAGTTTGCCGATATTTTTGTTGGGAGCAAAAACTTCCAGAAGATGCTGTTGACGCCTACAGAGGGTTTGCTTGGGAGTGTAGGGACAGATGAGGGAAGAAAGGGAAGGACAGGAAGAGGGTTAATGTATGACAGAATGAGCCATATGAAGCTAGGGAAGTTGGATTTGATGTTGAAATTCCAGCCACTGCAGTTTTTTAAGGTTAAACAGTGGTGAGTTTGGCAGGGGAGTTTGGAAGAAAACCTTCCAATTTTATTATAGGTAAGTTCCAGTTTAGAGAAAAGTTTGGACTGGAGGAATGTAAGAATATGGGGCACAAGAGATAGCAATGGAGCTAGTCATAAAAAACAGAAGTCAAAGTGTGAGGTAGGAAATTACTTTTGATGTACATTTATACCATATAAATATGTCAGAGTGATGATAAGGCAGCACCTATGTCAAGATACATAGATTTGAACCAAATCAAGTGTGTGTGTGTACATGACCTATAGGTAAAGTGTAGAGCTATATTTTGAGAGCAGTGTTTTTTGTGAGATATGTGCCTTTATATATATGTACACACAAACACACACACACACACACACACACACACACACACACACACACACACACACACACACACATATATATATATATATATATATATATATATATATATATATATATATATATATATATATATATATATATATATATATATATATATATATGTATATATATGTTAGAGACTACTATTGGGGAAGGTGCTTAAGAATAAGAAGGTCAGATACATAGGGTATGTTACATAGACATAGCAGGCTGAGATATATTGGACTTACAAGATAGAAAGACAGAGATTGTGACTGACCAAATTTTGGGGAACACAATGATTGGGGATACATAGGCTGCAATGGAGACACACCTGTGTTCAGCTTGAGCACAGTGAGAATCTACTCCTCATCCTTAGAACTCTCGTCACTGTCTCCTGTATCAGTTTTCTGAGTCAGTAATGGGAATTGCATTGATTTGGCAGTCTGATGCAGGACCTTTTTTACTATGCTGATTCAGGGACTAAGGTCCCTCTCCATTAAGTCCTGCACCAGACTGTGAGCTCTTAATGTGATTTTGTAACACTACACTACTATGCTCCTGGTGGGTACCACTGCACCAGGAGCCAAGCCAGTACTACCTGATGCAGGCGGAGCAGGGGGGCAATGCTGGCAGGTTACGACTCAGATGTGCTGGGTGTCTGTGCTTCCTGTGCTGGTGCCACCACAGCCACATGATTAGGTATGGAGGACTGAGCCACAATGGTTGGTGTAGGTCCCTGTGCTGATAGTTATTTTGGTTTCAACAGCAACGTATCTCAGAAAAAATAAATAAATACATGCATACTTACATACATACAAATAAAGAGAAACACAGTGTAGGGGAAACAAAACAGACAGAATAATGTTAATGCCATGTAACATGTTTCTGGAGCTTGCTTATAGCCGTCCAGTAGGCAGACTTTCGTACATTTTCTCCATCCCTGTGGAATCAGCTCCTTTCTGTGTAACATGTCTGTCAATTGGCTTAGAGGATTAAGGAGACATTAATTAGCTGTTTCCTATGGTCCTGTTGTACAATGTTTGATTCCCTCAGTCTCCATTGCCCAACTATGTGACTCTGACAGCTCACTTAACCAGACACCATTCTGTGGCTGAGTCTGAAAAAGGTCCATGGAGATCAATGCTATACCCCAAAAACAAATACATATAAATTAAATTAAAATAATGGGGTATACCGTACTGAGGTCACCATTTTACAGTCTATAAATGACTAAGTTTTAAGCAAAGATCACTTACATAGTTGCTAAGTGTGTTTTCAGTTTTCATATATCTTTAAATTATTTGTACTTTTAACTTTTCTTTATGATTGTACTAATTTTCTGTTTTATATATGCAGACAGTTGTATCTGTATTGTTTTTATGTACTGATGCATTTATTTATTTATTTTTGTTTGTGTTTGTTAGAAGTCCAACTGAGCAAAAGTCCAGAGGAGAAGATCTCCACAAGTAAACAGCAAATACTAGATCACATATTATGTGTATAGAGATAATAAACAGATTAGCATATCAGCTGAAGGCTACTACGCAGCACAGAGCTACAATCAGGAAGTCTGTTTACATTGGTATGTACACCAGGGTCTACTTCATATGATCGACAGAACATTTGATCGAAATTCATTTGGTCGACAGCCCATTTGTTCGACAACCAGTATTCAAGGTACTTAACAGGGATTTGCCCCCTTCCCCAATGCTGTGCAACCCTGGAGTTGTTATATATAGTTACGGGGTGTGGGGGGCACAGCCCCCCACAATGGGGGTGTGGGGGTGAACCCTCCCATCTATTTTTGTTTAAAATCATGAAAATACCAGAAAAACTACACATTTTAAACGAAAATAGGTGGGGGCTTTGCCCCCCCACCCCCCCCAATGTGAGAGTCTGTGCCCCCCACACACCCCTAACTATATATATAAACTCCAGGGTCGCACAACATTGGGGAGGGGGGCAAATCCCTGTTAAGTGTCTTGAATTCTGGTTGTCGACCAAATGGGCTGTCGACCAAATGAATGTCGATCAAATGGTCTGTCGATCTTCTGAAGTAGACCCATACACCAATATGGTATTATTTAAGATTGTGACATAAGTTTCATAGGTTCATAGGTTCATAGTTTCATACTAGGCTATCTGCCCTAGGGCATTTAAAAGCCTAGCCAAAGTGTGTTTGGCTTTCGCCACCCATTTTAAATTAATTTTGCTATGCCCTTTTTCGAGGTTAGTATACTGTGCCTCTGTCTAACAGTGACACAGAAGAGATACCCGGGGTAAACCTATGATCTCCCATCCACTCATCAGGATTCCTCTTGAAGAGAGTCAATGAGGGACTCTGCCTAACCTGGACTAGGATTTTATTCCAGAGTGAAGGGAGCCTCTGGGTTATGAAGCGCATAGCTCAATGGGATTTGGATTTTCTGAGGTGCAGCATGTCCATTAATTCTGGATTGGACATGGCTTTATACGTCAGGCACAGATCGCCTCTGAGCAGGCTGTATGCCACTGAGTAGAGCTGGAGTTTCTTTAACCGGGCAGCATATAGCATCTGTTTGAGCCCTTTGATCCTCTTGGTGAGGTACTTTTGGGGTCTTTCCAGTTGCTGCAGGTGTCTGGTAAGGTACATCCCTAAAGGGGCATTGTACTCAATTATGGGCCTGATGAGGGATGAGTAAAGAGGCACGATGACCTCCCCTGTTCTAGATGTGAATCCTTTCATGATTACGTGGGCTATATAAAATGTTTTTCTAACCACTTTGGCCATGTGGTTGTCAAATGAGAGATTGCTATCAACTTGGGTCCCCAGGTCCCTAATTACTTCTTCTGTACTTAATGGATTACCACCTATGTGGTAATTTGTGGGCACTTTGTTTTTGCCAAAGGGGATGACTATACACTTTTTGGCGTTTAGCTTGAGGCCATGGCTCTGGCACCAGTTGCCTGTTTCTATGAAGCCCTTTTGGAGGATGCTTGTGTCGGCTGGAGAGTCTATTATGGCGCCCAGTTTGCAGTCATCTGCGAACTTGGTCAGCCACAGTCCTTCCGTGTTGGCCTGTACCTCCGAGAAATATATACTTAACAAGAGAGGTCCCAGGACTGAGCCTTGTGGGATGCCACTTGTAACTGGTTTGGAGTCCGACATGGCTCCAACAATTCTAACCATGTGGGTTCTGTCCTTGAGCCAGTTTGCAACCCATCTAGTGACATAGGGGTTTATATTTAAGCTGGTGAGCTTATCTATAATGCCCGAGTGGGGTATTGTATCGAAGGCTTTTGCGAGGTCCAGGTAGGCTGTGTGGACCACCTTCCCCTTGGCAATGGCCTTGGTGACTGTTTCAAAGAAATTGACCGGGTTTAATAGGCAGGATCTGCCCTTAACAAAGCCAGACTGGGTAGGATCCAGTGTCTGTAGGTCCCCAATATCTTTATTTATGAGGTCCATGATGATCCTTTCCATAGCTTTGCAGACCAAGCTAGTCAGGCTTATGGGGCGATAGTTTCCAGGATCCGTTGAGGCACCACCTTTGTGGAGAGGGACCACTGTTGCTGTACACCACTCTTTGGGTACATATCCTGTAGTACAGCTGAGACTGAACAGTAGTTTTAGGTTTGGGTTTAGCTCTTCTTGGAGTTCATGTAGGACGCAGCCCGGGACACCGTCTGGTCCCATTGATGCTGTGTTTTTTGCTTTGGAGAGGGCAGCTCTTACCTGAGCATCTGAGATGTCAGGGGGGCAGCACTCTGCTGGGATAGATATTTGCCCTTTTGGTGGGGACAGGGGGGAGAAGTTTGCGCTGAACCTGTCAGCTAGGATGTTGGCAATGTCTGTGGGTTCTGTGTATTTTTTTGTCATTTTGGACTAATTCTGAGCATATCTGGGAATTGCCACCCAGGTTCCTAACATAACTAAAGAAAGCCTTGTGATTATCCTTAGTGTCCTGTGCAATTTTTCTCTCGAAGCTGGCCTTAGGCGATTTTATGAGTGCCCATAGTTTTTTGCTAATACTGATCAGAGATGCCTTCCCTTTTTGGGAATTTGCTCTATCATGTAGTAGCTTCCTCCTTCTATTGCATAGTTTGTTTATGGCTGGGGTCCACCAGACAGGACGTCTGCCTTTGGAGGATTGGGTCTTGGTTTTGTTTGGGATTGCATGATCCATGCATTCCTGAAGGTGTTCATAGAATGCGTTTATAAAGAATTCTGTGGTCTGGGCCGTATTTTCCACAGGCCCAGGGGCTTTGAAGGATTCCACCTCGGTTTTGAGGAGTGTGAAATTTGCTTTAGAGAAGTTTTGAAAGTCAAAAGGAAAATAGATATAATACATTGCAGTCTTTATTGTTTAAATAACCTTGAAGTTGTTGTATGACAGTTGGAAATGGACATGGAAATAGGAAATACAGGCAGAGAGTAAACAATAAAGTGCAATACTTGATATACAAATAAAGCTAAATGAATGAAGAGAGGGAGATCATGGAGGGAAGAAAAAACTGCTGTATTCTTTGTTTAGTGTACATCCTCTGAAAAGGAGTTATAAGAGTGTATGAATTATGAGGAACTGTTTTTTTTATTATGCTTTACTACAAATATTGGACCAGTTCATTTACTAGCTAGCTTTTCAACTCTTTTTAAAAGAGTTTCAGATTGTTTTCATCTCTAATGTGCAAGAGAACAGAATTCCACAGTTTAGCAATGAATGGTACCATGGCTTAGGTATCAAGATACATAAAATACATGAACTCTGTACACTCTCCTCTTGTATTATGGTTTTTCCTTACATATCTCTTGTCTTCCTCTATATTTTTATGTCCCTTTTGTTCTCTTTTCCTTTTTAACAGAGTGCTGTACCTTTCAATTCAAATTCCTTTACAGACTGCATAACCCAGCTGAGTCTATAATGTACTTCACTTTTAGGAACTGAACAGTTTCACAAAGAGGAGTCTTATGACCTGTGACCAATCATGACTGATTGTGTGAGCTGATTATTCTGCAAAATAACTTAGCCGCTTTCTCTAAAGTCAAGCAGCCTCATTAATGATTACTGATCTGTTCAAGGGATCAGGGTTCTCTACATGTTTAATTATTTTGAGGTGTGAGAGTAAAGAATCTGCAAATGGCATTTGAAATGGAGTGACTGGTGGATACACTTCTTTTAAAAAAGCTGCAAAAGTGGTAGACAGTAATCTAGCTGAGCCAATAAGATACCTTTATCTATAGCATTTCTTCAGGGTCTGGATAGAAAAGGGGGCATCCTATTAACCCAGATCAGGAGAGACTTGAGTTTTTTGGGGGGTTTTTTGTGTGTGTGGTCCAGGTGGAGTTGGAAATTTTGGAAGGGGTCAAAGCAAATACCTAGATATTTGAATGAAGTTGCATTTTCAAAAATGAAATTAATTCAAGTTACCTTTATTCTACATCCAGTTGTTGAAATTTCATTCTAAAGGTTCCTGGGAACCCATTTGTCATGTTCCTCTTTAATAAACCACTCTGACACCCAAAGACCTTTGATGACCTTTATTGTATAACATAATATATGATAAAGCATGACTTTATTTCACACAACACAGTTTCAATTCCAAGTAAAGAAAACATAAAATAAATAACCATAAGGGCAGTGTAAAACTTCACCCTTGGATAAGCAGCATCCCCCATTTGCTCACTTATCCTTGCTCTAACAAGGCAGCATTCCCCATTCGCTTTCAGCATATCTTCATCAATCCAAACCTTCAAGTCCAAAACTTCCATCATCCAACTTTCACCACCTCAAAATCCTACCACCACTTATCCAACAGAGGAGGAAAGAAGAGGGGCAAGCTTGTCCCTCTTCTCCGTCCAAAATGCAAAACCTAAATGGGATGGGCTGGGAGGGCAACAAGATCACACCAAATGTGACTTCCCACAAACAAATGCCACCTCAAAGCCTACAAGACCCACACCCCACCTTACCTCACTTCCTCCCTTAGCCTCCAGCCTGCTTAACCCTTTCCTGCCTATTCCCTTTAAGTTCACTTACTACTGCCTTACCTACTTCTTTCTTAAATCCCAACCCCTCCACCAGTAAAGATGTCCCGTGACAACTTTGTCTGTTCCAAACTTAATTTCTTTTAATGTCTGTTTTAGTTGCATTGAAAAAGCATGCTGTATACTGTTTTTTGCTTCTATACCTGAATGTGTATTTTACTTACAAAAGAAAATTTTCCTGATGGAGGGGGCCTCTTGGAAAAAGAAACTGCATGAACACATGGAAAGAACATTCACCTGCCTGTAATGCTTGAACTGGTTTTATTCATGGAAACAAATGTCTTTCTGAAGGGTTTTGCATCATTTAATAACAGGACCGTCCATAAGCACCCGTGAAATTTATATTAAAATGACTCTATATACATATAATACTATGTTTTACACAAAATAATATATGCTAGATTTAAATAAAATTGGTAATATATATTCCTGTGGTGGTTGATCTCAACCATTTTCTTTCCTTTTGGCTTTATGTTAATACAGTTTTTGAACTGCACATTTCATTAACTTCTAGGTTGCGGAAACATGTGCTTTATTTTTAAGTAAGGTTATTTTTCTTATTTAAATTAAGGAATATTACTGAATCATATATGATATCAATGAATCTGGATTTGAATCTCAGTACTTTCACTAACAAACTGATGCTAAAATATTTTCTAGCGTGTGGTTAAACCAGTAAATCGTTAAACAATAAAAGAAACTAAACAATCAACATGGCTTTGAGATTTAACCAATTTAAGGAGAAAATAAGACATCATCTTCTGTGGTGAGGCATATATTATATGCTATAGAGAATATGTTTTAAAGTTTATACAGTCATTGTTTCTGCAGAACGTAATGTTTTCTGACAGTTTATGCATGCTTTTGTCTTAACTTTCTTGTGAAAGAAAGACAAGGCTTATTAAGTATACTTATTCACTTTTTAATTCATCAGATTCCAACTTGGTGTTTACCTTTGGGGTAGAGAAAGATAAATATTGAGGAACAACAGGCATTTTGAAATTCAGAACTACTACTAGCTGATAAAGAACATACAGAGCTAAAAATAGCCTGGTGAACTTTTGTAGCTATCCCCAAGGTAGTAATTAGCATTATACCTCAGGAATGGTTCTCCAGTTCTTCTTGAAACAAAGCTGAAACAAAGGATTTCTCTGACTGCTAGGAGTTGTGCTTTAATAGTCAGAAAAAAATGCTTAGCCATCAAGATTATTAAACAGAGAAAAAGATAGAAAGAGAGAAGTAAAAACAAAAATTAAGTCATGACAGAAGTGATTCACTAGGTAGGCAGCATATGCTTAATGCATATATGAAAGTGGTGGGGAATGATGTGATGTGTTTGCTATAAAGAAGACAGAAATTGTATCATGATTTCAAATTCATTCTTTTTTATGAAACAGTCTAAAGTAAAGCCACTGACAGTTCTGGCACTTGGTATAAGCTAATACGGAATTTTAAAAAGTGGGGGGAGAAACAGAAACAAGGTTTTAATTTTGTAGTAAGAAAATCTGTAAAAATATAGGTATTTGCTGCATTATAAATGAATGCACCCAACAGTGGCAACATGCTGCATTGAGGCTACTCAAAAATAATTATTAGTTTCATACATGATGATGTCAAGCACCTTTGATTTTTTTTACAGAATCAAACCGATTTGTTGATGTTCTTCACCAAAGGAAAGTTTTTTTTTTTTGCTTATGCTTAACATATAAATGGTGCTGCCTATCCCAGTGTGCTACCTTAATGATATTTTCATGTTTTAATTTTACATATGCCGGGGAGGAAGAACAAATTTAGTTAAACAGAGGAGAAGAATGACTTGCCTGTCAGTGCCCTGTGCTTTGATAATGCAGTTTTTAGAGCTCATGATGGCGATAAGTGATTGCACAACTGCTGGCTGGTAGATGCTACTTCAGCTGTCCATGCAGACAATGCATAGCACTAGGTATGCTATGAATGAATAAAATGAAGGTCATCAAACCTAGAGCTACTTATTCTGCTGTCTTGTGTTGTTCTTCTATCTGGTGCCCCATTTAACTGTAAGTTGAAGAGAAAAAATAGTCCAATCATACTTCTTTAATAATTAATACAAATGTAGTAAGCAGCTTGCTACAGCTCAGTTCCACTCACAAAGTACTGAGCATTTCAGCCCTGCTCACAATTGTCACCAGTATGTAGAATGGATGGACCACTGAAACACTTTAAACAATTCCACAATTGTAGATTATGATGTGCACTTTCATGTGTGCAATCCCACTTACAGGTCTAGTGGAGCACTCTCATGCCTTTGACAGATCAGCTGGTAGACTTGTATGAATGGCATCGCATTCACACTTCATGTGGTGTGCTTTTATGTGTACCATCCCACTCGCAGGTCCTTTGTTACACTTTTATACGTACCATCTCTTCACAAGTCACATGGTACACTTTCATATGAACCAGTCACCCTACAGGTCATGATGTGCATTTTCTTGTGTACCATCCTGCTAAAAGGTGTTTGAGGTACTTCTGTCTACTGTTGTTATAGGACAAGCCAGTGGCATAGCTAGAGTTTGTGCTGCCTTGGGCTGCCATTGTGTTTGCTGCCCCTCTGCCCTCACAAATCATGGTCAAATGGGGCTCCCCCATACACAGACCCCCCATCCATTCCAGTGTCCCATTACTTGGCTATTTCTCTCCATTTATCATAAACACTGTAGTGCACATACTGCTTTATGCTTTACTTCTACAGTGATTATTTGGATTTTATTTAAAACTTTTTATTTTAAAATTTTATAGCAAACACTGACAGACATCTGCTAAACAAAGCAATATAGTCTCACAATGAAAACAGACTTAGCATTAAAACTTCTCTGCCCTTGAAACTCACATTCATTGAGACAGCATTGAAGCCCACATTCAGAAAAAATTAATCTGGCCAGTGAAGTATAAAGTTTACCTATGTGCTGTTTTCAATTCATTGGCCCCTTGCACACATATTTAGAACCATGTAAACATACATGTGTTCTTTGATTCACCTTCCTGATTGTATTAAATTATATTCCTTGTATAATACAACACACTTGTTAGAGTATGGTTTAAATTAATTTTTTGAGCATTTTTTCCAGTAAGCAATGAAACAAAATGTATGGACCAATAATGACAAAACTGCACAATTCAGAACATTTCCAGCATAAAAGTCTACACAAACTTTTGTCATTAAAATCCACCAATATCAGTAAACATACACAATCTCTGCAGAAGTAAAAGTCATCTAAATAATTCCACATTAGAGAGATCTGTAACTAATGAAGAGGTTGCTGCTAGCAAACAACTTTATATTTCATTGTTTCATCTACAAATAAAGTGCCTGTTGCCCTTGAAGAATAAATTAAAATAAACAACCACAGAAAAAGTAAATTTATTGTCGCTAGCGCCTCAGCCATAAGGCCTTCAAGGAGTAACAAACATCATAAAACTACACACACACACACACACACACACACACACATAAAACCAGTTATTATGCAATTAACTAATTAAAAATTAAATCAAACATTTTCAACTGACATCACAATTCAAACGTGCAGGTATTAAAATGTTATACTTTAAAATAAAAACATACTCTTTATAAAGAAGTTGATCTTTCAATGAAAAACTTTCTCCTGCTGTAAAACTGATTTTTTCATGAACAGTACCTTGCAATAACATAAAATCACTATTATGGTTTTCTTTAAAATGCAAAGCCACAAGCTTATCCAGTTTTTGTTTTTTAATACCCCTAATGTGCTCAAGCAACCTCACTTTAAACATCCTTTTTGTTTCTGCAATATAAAATAGGTTGCATGGGCACCATATAACATATTTAATCCCCCTGGTATTACAAGAAAGCAATCCTGTTAAAAAAATTCATATTATTAATTGTCTTAAAAGAACAAATCACATTTCAACAAGAAGCACAACTATTACATGGAATAGTACCAGTAATGACTGGTTGTCTTATAATGTCAAAATTAGGGGAAATAAAAGTACCATGCAGCAACCTATCCTTAAGAATGATAAGCTAGTAATAGTCCAATAGGGAATGTATGGCAAAGTGATAACAGGTTCATAGTTACTAGGTATCTTCACAAAATGAGGACATTCTCAGGACTGCAGCATCCACTCCCTTTAAAGTGCAACACAATACAGTATCAGCAATCCATCTACATAGCGTGGGAGTAGAACCCACAACCTTTTGCATCAAAAGCAAGTATACTGCCTGTTGTGCTCCTAACAATGCAAATAGACTTAGCATAAGCAGCACTAAACATCTCTTCCCTTGAAGCTCTCAGCTCATTGTTAAAATCCACTTGACATTCAACCATATCTCCCAACTTTGCAGCACAAGAAATCTGGAAAAAGCCAAAATTTATTGGGGGAGGGGACAAAGTCCCAAAACCCAGGACACATTTTAAACATTGCTTATATACTCTTAGAAAGTTGCTAGAATAAAATGTTTTGTGTTACCATGCATTTCACAGGAAGACTGAAACTTAAATGTCTACCATTTAGTGAATTAACTTCTAACTGATTTGCCGGAAAACCCATTTTTGTGTTACCATGCATTTCACAGGAAGACTGAAACTTAAATGTCTACCATTTAGTGAATTCACTTCTAACTGATTTGCCGGAAAACCCATTTTTAAGAGGAACAGACCAAATGTATGAGCCAAACATTCCAGACATTCTGTGAAAATTTGGACATTTGAGAGCTATGGACGCAACTCCTTGAATCACAAGTTGTGGTAGGGGTAGAGAATCCAGGCTCTTGCTTCTTGTACCCAAGGTACAGGGTTTGGGCCTGAGTAACACTAACTACCAGGTATACCTAACAGGGGCATTTTACATTTTGCACACACACACACACACACACACACACACACACACACACACACACACACACACACACACACACACACACACACACACTTGAATGAAGCAGCCACTGGGAATAATTCCCTTACACACACCCATCTGTGAATAATTTCCTTGCATGAAGCAGCACCTTACCCAGCTTAGAAAATGATAATTCTCTTTACTGGAAGCAGCAACATCTGTTAATCACAATTCCAAATTGCTGGTGGACAGGACATCTGTGCGTTAATGCACAGATGTGTTCTTAAAGAAGAAGAAGTCCTTAAAACTTTTTTTTTTAAATAACTTCTCCCCCCCCTCCCCCCCAAAAGGAGAGATATCTATTCCAGAGGATTGTAGCCCCCCAAACATCTCCAACGCCCAGGTGAGAACTGCCCTCACTAAGGCAAAAAACACAGCATCCATGGGACCGGATGGTGTCCCCGGCTGTGTGCTTCATGAACTCAATGAGGAATTAAACCCACAGTTAGGACAGCTGTTTAATCTTAGCCTCACCTCAGGATACGTACCCAAGGAGTGGCGCGACTGTGGTCCCACTTCATAAGGGCGGTGCCTCCACAGACCCTGGAAATTACCGCCCCATTAGCTTGACAAGCCTTATCTGCAAAGCCATGGAGAGGATCATAATGGAACTCATAAATAAAGACATAGGGAACTTGCAGACTTTGGATCCAACTCAGTTTGGCTTTGTCAAAGGCAGATCCTGCCTCTTAAACTTGGTTGACTTTTTTCGAGACAGTCACCAAGGCCATGGATGAGGAAAGGCAGTCCATACAGCCTACCTCGACCTGGCAAAGGCCTTGACACAATACCCCACTCAGGTATCATCGAAAAACTCATCAGCTTGAATGTAAACCCATACATCACAAGATGGGTTGCAAACTGGCTAAGTGACAGAACCCACAGGGTCAGAGTTGCTGGAGCCATGTCAGACTCAAAGCCTGTCACAAGTGGTGTCCCACAGGGCTCAGTCCTGGCTCCACTCTTGTTCGCATCTACTTTTCTGAAGTACAAGCAAACACAGGAGGGTTATGGCTGACAAAGTTTGCAGATGACTGCAAACTGGGCCATAGTCGAAAAACACATCTGACACAGATATCCTGCAGAAGGGCCGCACAGAAATGGATAACTGGTGGCAAAGGCATGGCCTGAAGTTAAACGCCAAAAATGCATAGTCATACCCTTTGGGAAAAACAAGGCTACCCTAGCTACCATATAGGTGGCAATCCACTGAGCACAGAAAAAGTCATCAGAGATCTGGGGACCCAGGTTGACAGTAGCCTTCGTTTGACACTCATGTTGCTAAAGTAGTTAGGAAAACCTTCTATATCACCCACCTGATCATGAAGGGATTCACATCTAGATCAAGGGAGGTCATCGCCCCTGTACTCATCACTTATTAGACCTATGATTGAGTACAATGCCCGTTCGAATGTATCTGACCAGACACCTGCTGCAGCTTGAAAGGCCCCAAAAGTTCCTCACCAAAAGGATAAAGGGTCTCAAAAATATGTCTTATGCTGCCCGACTGAAAGAACTCCAGCTCTATTCAGTCTCATACCGCTTGCTCAGAGGTGACCTGTGCCTGACATATAAGGCCATGTCAAACCCAGATTTGATGAATATGCTTCACCTCAAAAATCTAGATCCCTCAGAACCACAAGGGCGGGAGACTTAAACCTTGACACGGTTATAAATAGAGCGTGCTGGAGGGACAGATTCATCACCCAGAGACTCCCTATGCTGTGGAACAAAATCCCGGTACATGTGAGGCAGAGCACCTCTCTGGTCTTGTTCAAGAGGAATCTTGACCAATGGATGGGAGATTGCAGATATACCCCAGGGATTACTTCAGCGTCACTGCTTGACAGAGGCACAGCAAAATGATAGGCATAGTTTTTATTCAAACTAAAGGGGTGGCGAAAGCCACATAACTATGGGCTAGGCTTATAAATGCCCTTGGGCAGATAGCCTAGTATGAACCTATGAACCTATGAACCTATGAACCTATGTGACAGTCCCAAAAAATGCCGCCCAGGGCAGAACTCCCCTCCCATCCCTACCTAGCTATGCCACTGGGACAAGCAGGTACACAGAGAGGGAGAGAGAGTCCACCTGGTCTGTCATGGCATTTGTGGCACATGTTGTATTTGAGTCAGATAAAGCTCATGTTATGATCTTCTGGTGGGTGCTTGTTTCAGTGTCTTACACAGAGCTTGTCTTCCAGATACGTACATATGTTCTTAAGTTGTGTATCAGTGGTAAGGTTGTATGGCAGTGTAATAACAATGATTTCTGGATTGAACACATTGTCTCCCAGCCCAAATATTGGTTGTTTCTTAATGGATTCTAAGTTCTTACTGTCCATAATTTAAAGCGTTTATTTACTCCATGATATCACCAATCTTCGAGTTCTGCAAGAGTGACTAATTGTGTTCTCATAGTACCTAAATCAAACTTCAAAGCCTGATGCGCCATGTTAAACTACAGCTGGAAATTCTTATGTCCAAGATAGCATGTAAACTACAGTTGTGAAAGACTTTGTAGACAAATATTAATCTACCATGGATTTAATTATAATGAACAGCAATTTTATTGAGGCATTTGCATGCATCATTGTAGCTATAATCTTTGTGAAGTAAAATCCTCTTTATGAATTTCATTTGCGCTCTTTCAAGATGATTCAACTGGTCTGCCTTATATATACAAAACATTTTATTGTACTAATATTGGGCCAATATATATTTGAAATAATAATGCAATTGTCAGCAGCCATGATGGTGATAAATAATTGCAGAACTGCTGGTAGGTGGCTGCTGCAACAGCTGTCAGCGCTGGTAGTACATGGCACTATTTATGCCTTGAATACTATGCTTTCATTACTTCATACATCTCACTTTTGTACTAAGATTTTTAAACATAGCTTCATTACTTGTCAGCTGAACACATGTCAAAGGAAATATTAGCAGCCATGGTCACTCCCCATCCTTTGTATTGGATTACCTCCTTTAGTTGGTATTCTAGAAGGTACTCAAGTGAATGAACTGCTGCCTTTCCAAAATATATTACATTACATTTGTCATAACTAATATGTATACCTATGCTGTGTGCCCAATCGCTGATTCATCTCATTTAAAAATTTAGATGTTCAATATCAGATTCATTTTGTGCAATGATCCCAGTCTTACGAGATGTATGAACATTTAGCACAGCCATGTTGTCACAACAGCTTCAAGCTAACAAAGCAGGTGTTTCTGAGTCTGATTATTTCCTGCTTACATAACTATCCTGATATCAGATGGGTCATTAAAAATGTTTGCCACAGTCAGCATCAATGCATCATCACCACTGCCTCCCTTATTTTTAGAGTACTACCTCCTTCTGTCATTCATAGTTATTCTAAGGAAATCAGTTCTCTGAGTAAAAGACATCATGCTGGATATACAGTTGGAGCATTTCAGAGATAAAACAGTAGACTGGTTGCACTGGTGTGTCAGCAATTATCAGTTGTCAGTGCCCATAAAAGCACTGCTGCTCTTGGATATCAGGGTAGGACCAGCTCTCTTTTTTTTTCATTTCTATTGCATTTAATGATGTTCATTTAAATCTATAAACAAATGTTATCATAAATACACAGCACTAGATATCTCACTGTTCCAACAATAATCCATCCTTGCAGAAAATACATATGACTAGATGAATACATAACAAGGAAATATGACTAACTATAAAAATGTTCTTTTAAAGCACATCATAGCTTCATGGTGCTTGCCTGTTGATTGCCTATATTAACTCTTTCACATCAAGATGACCCTACTGGCCATCTATATCCCTATGGGTCATCCTAATTTCATCATTGACTATTTTCTCTTGTTTCACTGTGTTGTCTGTCCCATCACTGTGATCCCTGAACCTCTAAACCAATGTTTATAGAGTAAGAAATAGCTTACCTGATTCCTATTATATAGAAACATAACACATACTAACAGTTTTTATGACATTTCTAGTCTCACTTTCCAGCTTAACCCTTTTATCACCTCCCTGTCCAGGCCATTGCTGAGGCACCAGTTACAATTAGTACCCATATTGTATCAATCCAGATGCTGATCTCCCTTATATAAGACTGCAGATGTGCCCTATTGTCTTCCTAAAGATCTTCTCCAACCATTTCTAAGCTCTCCTCCTCCACCTCCTGTGGTGTTTATATTCCCAGAATCTAACCATGCTTCACTTACAGCCAATACCTGTTCTCTTGCTTCCTGCCCTCATGTGTCATCCTTACTAGGGTTAACACTCACCTATATAAAATCTACAACTGCTGGTCCCAGTCATTGGACCACCTACCCAACAGTTTATCTGCTTTCTACATCTTACCCCATTTTTCCTTCCCCCACCTAGCTACACTTTTTGATTTCTTTTGCATAACCAAAATTACTGACCCAGCCTTTTAGGTTATTATATCAATATACACTTTCTGCACACATTGTCATTTGCCATATAATACCTGACTTTTTTCTTACTGTTCTGTTAACCTTCAATACATTTCTTAAAATTTTAAACTTCACTATGGCTGGTGTCTCCAGGCTTCTGTTAAATTACCTTTCTTCTGTATATGCCTAAGCATCTTAGTCACCACCTGTTTTTTTCTGCTGTCACTTCTCCCCATCCATTTTCCACATTCCATTTATCATTTCCTACCTTGAAAAATCATGTCTGGTAACCCCCTTTGGTAGGCCTGTATAATACCTGTCCTTAACAACTGGTAACACCCCCTTTGGTAGGCCTGTATAATACCTGTCCTTATTGACTGGTAACCCCCTCTGGTAGGCCTGTATAATACCCATCCTTAGCGACTGGTAACACCCCTTTTGGTAGGCCTGTATAATACCTGTCCTTAGTGACTGGTAACACCCTTTGGTAGGCCTGTATAATACCTGTCCTTAGTGACTAGTAACACCCCTTTTGGTAGGCCTGTATAATACCTGTCCTTAGTGACTGGTAACACCCTTTGGTAGGCCTGTATAATACCTGTCCTTAGTGACTGGTAACACCCCCTTTGGTAGGCCTGTGTAATACCTGTCCTTAGCGACTGGTAACCCCCTTTGGTAGGCCTGTATAATACCTGTCCTTAGTGACTGGTAACCCCCTTTGGTAGGCCTGTATAATACCTGTCCTTAACAACTGGTAACATGCCCTTTGGTAGGCCTGTATAATACCTGTCGTTAATGACTGGTAACCCCCTTTGCTAGTCCTGTATAATACCTGTCCATAGCGACTGGTAACCCCCTTCGGTAGGCCTGTATAATACCTGTCATTAGTGACTGGTAACCCCCTTTCATAGGCTTGTATAATACTTGTCCTTAGTGAATGGTAACCCCCTTTAGAAGGCCTGTAGAATACCTGTCCTTAGCGACTGGTAACACCCTCTTTGGTAGGCCTGTGTAATACCTGTCCTTAGCGACTGGTAACCCCCTTTCATAGGCTTGTATAATACCTGTCCATGTTTTCACTGTGATATTCTGAATGCAAAGTTATATCTCAGAAATTGTAGAAGTTCCTTCTGTATTTTTGTGAGTAATCTTTGCTTGATATTCTAACAGCTGTTCCCCACACCATGATTTTTTGTCCCTTCTGTGTTCTACCTAGTCTTTATTCTTCTGTTTTATATGATCCCAGTTTTGCACCTATTTTCTGTAAAATGTGTATTTTATTAATTTCTATCTTGTCCATATTCTGTCATACTGTTTCCTGAAATAAGTTACTTACCTTTAATCCTAGATATTTTACATAACAACTATGCCTATAAACAACTAAAAGGATTCATATTCTAAAATAATACTGACAGATTATTTATGCTGATTTCTAATTTTACCTTTCCCTGCTGCTTATATAGACATTGATGCAATGTTTTAATTACTTCTGTTGCCCATTCTCTATGTTATTAAAATACTACTAAGTTACACGTAATATCTGATTCAATCCATCAGTCTACCATCTCTATTTACAAAAACAAACAAACAAATAAATAAATGTTTATGCATTTTTTTCTGATTTTATTATTGAGTTTTCTTTAATAATTATCTTTTCACCAGGCTGTGGTTTAAGGGCTTCTTTTTTTCTACCTCATCCAGACAACAAAAAGAATAAGCAAATAAATGAATGTTGTTACAACAGCTACAAAGGGTGGCTGCTTGCTATTGATTTGATCATTCCACTATTTCATATATTTATTTTTTAACTATCTCTTCTCCTATTATTCAGTTGTCCAAACTGCCTGTCATTTGTATTTATTCAGAATGCTCATCACTCAGTTTTCTGTGCTCCCCTGACAAATGCTGGTTTGGTATATCTGGGTAAATCAGCAAGAGCAGAGGCTTCCACGTGACAGGTAACTATAATTAGCTCCCAGTAAATAACGGGAGTGCCTTTTTTTGACTGGCTAGCTTCCACTGGGGTGTTGGCTGTATTTTGATTGGCCAGCTTTTGTGGGGTCAGATGTTTAAAGATTTTAAGTACTAGGATATTTGCTCATTTCAGTGCCTTCACTACTACTCTAAAGACAAACAGACTACAGAGAAGTAGAAGGAGAAGACCCCAAAGCACTTTTCTATCTAGTTTCCTGTTTATTCAATGATTTCTTCAACTTCTTAAGCCTTAGTCTGCAATGTTCAAATCCTTTGGTGTGAGAAGAGGCATCTACATAACATAACAGCAACCTACCAGAGAAGGGTTGTAGTGCTTGTTTTGATTGGACAGCTTCATCTGTGGTGTTTATAAGATTTTGATTGGCCAGCTTCTGAGGCAGCCTTACAAACATTAATTGAGGAGGCTTGTTCATTTCTATACATTTTTATCCTATTAGGTAAGAAATGCAAGGGCCTAGTCTATAACAAGCAAGGCAGCTTCTTCATACAACATGTTTATGATACAAATGTTAATACTTTCTCTGTCTCAACTAGGCTGCACTGCTGTGATTCATTTTACTATTGCCTTATTACATACAGTCAGCTCAGTATCTCTTTTTAGTTTATAGACTTACTGACTGATTGGGATGCATTGCTGATCTTAACGTTTTGTTCTGTTGACTGTAGTGTTATTAAGTTTCATAACATTTACACGGTTCCACCTTGTTGTTGTTATATTGTTTTTCACTACTGGCAATAGCTAAGATAATACTGAGGTATTGAGAGTTACACGTCTAGGTAGTAGAAACAAATTACATTATTATCTTAGTTTCTGACTGCACATTTTGATCATTGGTGGTGTTACATTTCTATTTATTACTGGTTACTGTACTAAGTAATTTAAAGGTACTGCAATAGTGCTGAATTACCTTATGTGATATTCTTATTTCTCTACCGATGCTGCATTCAAACTATTTACTTTATAGTTACTGGATGTGCAACTGTTTATTTAGAATAGTTGTAGCTGTTGCTCTGTAGTTACTACACCTAGATCCATTTGTTGAATCTATCTTTAGCTCATTGATACTACTCATTCCTTTAAGAGTCAGAAAGAGTGCATACTCAAAGTCCTTAAACGCACTGAACCTTTATCTACCCACAGTAATGCAGTAATATGTAACTATTTTTGACACCACTTTTACCAGGCTGGATAAAAATAGGCTGACAACTGTCTTTCTGGAGCCAGGAACTAGGACATAACAAGGGCTATTAAAGTCTGCCATCCTGACAAATATGATTATTGTCTGATAGTAGTACAAGAGGGAGAGAAAGTATATGCAGAGGTATATCACTGAGGTTGTTCTGTACGTGTCTCAGGGAGAAAAGGCACTGACCTTGAGTTGTATTTTACCATTATCCAGAATAGCTCTGATATTTAAAGATAGAGTTGCCACCTTTCATCGTGGCTAAAACCAAAGTAAGGCCAAAACCCTCGCATCACCAGTAACCCCACCCAGCCCACCCCTCTCCCACCCACGTTCTGCCCATTTTATGACTTCACTGTGACATCGCCTGATGAGAACACCCTTTTTTTCCATTCCTGATGCCTGATTTCAGCTGATTTACTATGCTTTACAAACTCTGATAGTCTATTTCCTTTTTTGAAACAGAATACCGTAGCTTATACAGTGTTTTCCACACTACCGGACAATCAGTTTAATTTCTGGATAGTCCGGAAAAAAAACAGAGGGGTTGCAACCCTATCCAAAGATGAGATAAGCAGGCAATAATGCCTGACAGGGTGTGTGTTTATGCATAATTAACAACCACCCGGAGGTGTTAAGAGGCCTCTGGAGGGCATTATTGTGCTTAGAAAATGGGCTCTGTATAAAATTGTTGTGTTTTAATTATTAATATATATATATATATATATATATATATATATATATATATATATATATATATATATATATATATATATATATATATATATATGGGTCTATTTCATATTACCTAAATTTCATATGATCGAAATTCATTTGACTGAGACCAAATGACCTAAACTTCATTTGACCTAAATTTAATTTGACCTAAAACTCATTTCACTGACAATGAGCACTGGCAGTCTGCAGAGTACTGTAAGGCAAGTAAAAGGCATATGCCCTGTTCCCCACTGCAGTGCGACCCTGGAGTTAGAATATATAGATAGGGGGTGTGGGGGGTGTAACCCCCCACAAAGTTCAGTTTCACAGAACAATATAAAATCAAACCAGAGAATATATAATCAAAGTAGGTAGTTGGCTTTGCCCCCCACCCCCCCCCCAATGTTGGGGGGATGCACCCCCAACACTCCCAACTATATATTCTAACTCCAGGGTCATACTACATTGGGGAACAGGGCAGATAACTTTTACTTGCCTTACAGTGCTCTACAGACTGCCAGTGCTCATTGTCAGTGAAATGAGTTTTAGGTCAAATGAAATTTAGGTCAAATGAAGTTTAGGTCATTTGGTCTCAGTCAAATGAATTTCATTCATATGAAATTTAGCTCATTTGAAGTAGACCCATATATATATATATATATATATATATATATATATATATATATATATATATATATATATATATATATATATATTTATAGGGGTCTACTTGAGTTGACCAAGACGCCAGTTCGCCGACACACAGAAGACCGAGACCAAACGACCAAAAACGAAGGTGATCGACAAGGTGAAATCCCGACAGCCGAAAGACCGACATGGGGAACGTGTGAGCACGACTCGGTAAGTGTGCGATAGTGAGGGATTTAGGGTTAGGGAGCAGACAGGTAAGTGTGCGATAGTGAGGGATTTAGGGTTAGGGTGCGGGAAAGGTGAGTGTGCGGTAGTGTCGGACTTAGGGTTTGGGTAAGGTAAGTGTGTGATAGTTACGGAGTGTAGTTTAGGGGCGGGTTAAGTGAGTTAGGGTTAGGGTGCAGGTAGTGTGAGTGTGCGATAGTGACGGGCTTTATGTTTTAGGGTGGGTTAAGTGAGTTAGGGTTAGGGTGCAGGTAGGGTCTGTGTGCGATAGTGACGGACTTTAGGTTTAGGGGTGGGTTAAGTGAGTTAGGGTTAGGGTGTGGGTAGGGTAAGTGTGCGGTAGTGTCGGACCTTAGGGTTAGGGTTTGGGTTAAGGTTAGTGGATATGTAGTTGTGTGTAATGTGTAGTTTACATTTTGTGTGTCAGTGTTATGGTGTTTGGTTTTGTGAGTTGTCGGTATTGTGTGTTTTCGGTCGTTTGGTCCCAGTCTTCTGCGTGTCGGCGAAGTGGCGTCTTGGTCAACTAAAGTAGACCCATTTATATATATATATATATATATATATATTTTTTTTTTTTTTTTTTTTAATTAAAATATATCTTTTAGTATATTTTGGATGTAAAATAGTTTCTCTGTCTAGTGTTTCAAACTTGCTGTAGTATATGATAATGGTGTTGGAAGAAACATTTTACCTCCAAAATATAACATTTAAAAAATAACCTGGTTATTTACTTTA
>NC_056728.1:799195675-799270675 GCF_019279795.1 Protopterus annectens | reverse complement strand
ACTGTTCCTGTACTAATTTATTTATTCTCGTCTACCAACACCTTTACTGCTCTCTCCTTTTTCCATTTGTAAAATACTACAGGATACTCCTATAAACTATCTTGCTCTCCACTTCAGGCACATGATTGCTTATGCAGTTATTCTATCCTCACCCTTTTATTATTACTCTGATCCTTCCCATCTGCTCAGAGAGTATGCGTCTTATGCTTCTCTCAATCATCACCCATCACACTTTCTATTCCTTGGAGTCCATTTAGAATTACTACCTGATTGTGTTCATCTATTATGAGCATCCCTTCCTACTTATTACATTCATTTTTTTGGCCAGGTTTGTTCCAATCACTTTGTCTGCAGCCACCATAAAACCATCTAATTGGGTATACTTTGGTTGACCTTTACTGAAATGAACATTTCTTGAACTCCCAGCCACAAGTTTCTGTTCTTACAGTATACTGCTGGACTGAGTGATCTTTGCTCAGCTTAACACTCCATTTGCTTTGCTGTGGTACATATCCATGTGTTAGAAATCAGCCAAACTGCTCTGTTGTCAAAGTGTACATTGCTGGAAATTAACATCAGTATCCAAAATGCTAAAGTGTGACAAGACGTCATTAAGCAAACACATGTATGAGTTCAGCAAACAGTCACTCTGCAGCAGCTGATAGCATAAAGAATCTGCTTTGGGATTTTCTTTTACTCTTTTGACTAAATGGAGACTGCTCTCAGATGAGTGAGTAAGTAAGCAAATAAGAAGAAGAAAAAATACAAGCCTACTGATGTGAAATGGGTGCATAATGCTTGTGTGTGTATGTGTGTGTGTGTGTGTGTGTGTGTGTGTGTGTGTGTGTGTGTGTGTGTGTGTGTGTGTGTGTGTGTGTGTGTGTGTGTGTGTGTGTGTGTGTGTGTGTGTGTGTGTGTGTGTGTGTGTGTGTGTGTGTGTGTGTGTATGTGATACATATTGAGTCAAGCAATATTCATATCATATACACTATACACCTCTTTACCAAATTAACAAAGCTGGGATCTTTTAGGGGAATGAGGTTGTCATAATAGTTAGGGTATTTGCCTTGCAGATGCAGGGTGTAGGGTTTGGTTCTCACATGGGGTAGTTGTCTGGGCTTGAAATGGCCTACAAGATCAGTTAGTCTAGTATGGGGGTGGTAGTGTGGCCAAGCAGTCTAAGGTGCTGGATTTAGACTCCAATCTCTCCTTAGGCAAAACATATGTTTGTGTTTGTTTGTTCTGATTTCCTGCCAAGGAGTGTGTCATCTAACTGATTTGTTTGCAGTTAAAAGCATTCTCTAGAGTCTACTTGCTCCTTTGTCTGTTTAAAACTTTAATTTGAAGGCTCACTGCTGCTTTTCTGCTGTGATAAACATTTCTGTAGTGTTTTCTACCTAAGTAGTGTAGGTAGTAGCTGTAGCATTGTGTATATTCAGCTTTGTGTTCTGGGCCTAGTTGTTTGTTTGCAGAGGCAGTGTGTCTGAGCACATGTTCCAGGCCATCTTAGATTAGCAAGAGCCATTTTGCATTTCAGTGAGAGTGAAGTGTTTATGGTCATTGGCTGATTGGGGTTGCCTCGACTATGACTTGTAGTAAGTACCTCATTGGTTCTTTCAAGCTTTTTTTTTAAGATGTTTCAGGTTTCAACTTTCTGTTACTTAAGAAGTTACCTTGCGAGTGTTTCTGCCATTTCACGCAGAGCTAATTGGAGGAAGGCAAAACTCTGATCTGTGATATATAACATTAAGTATCCTGGTTTTGCTTATTTTTACTAGTTATTACTTATTACAGATATTTATAGCACTTTTATTGTCAGCTGCATACTTTTTACTGTATTTTATAGCTATAAATTAATCTGCATGGTTGTATTAAAATTATCTGCCTCACAGGGCCTCATAAATAAGGTTTTTACTGTCACCCTGTTTGTAAATCTTTTCTAGCTAGTTTCACTGTGTGTGAGGTATTAACTGGAAATTTTCTCCATTTGTTAAACATCTGCTTGTGTTTGTTCTGATTTGCTGCCAAGGAGTGTATCATATAACTGATTAAGTTTCTTACCCTCATTCCCTATTGGTATCCTGTTCATATACTTGATTGCTTTGCAGTTGCCCGCCCCTACTCTAAATTTGATTTGGGACACTCCTCCCATTCTAGTGTCATTAGCTCATTCTACCTAAAACAGAGAGACCACTTGAGAAGGCCAACCCACTTAGTTTCTTCACCTTGAATTAGCTTCTGCTCCTCCTTTCTCCCTTTCAATTTTACTAAAAAAAATTCTAAACTTGTTTCCTGCCTTTCCTGTAACTAGTCTAGTCCAGATTCAGATTTTCTGTATCCAGGACTGTTTGTAGGCTTCTGAGGCCCCCAAGCCTTTCTGTGTTGGAGGGAATCCTTCTAGCTTATCAGTGGGAGTGGTAAGCACTAGGTAGCCTATCTGCCACACGAGGAGTGGTTTCTGGCCCAGACATTGTAGTATATTGGCTGTTTGGGTAGGTTTTTTCATCTCTTTCAACATTCTGGTTTAAAAGCCCATGTTTGTGCTTTTCACGCCTTTCCTGTAACTAGTCTAGTCCAGATACAGATTTTCTGTATCCAGGACTGTTTGTAGGCTTCTGAGGCCCCCAAGCCTTTCTGTGCTGGAGGGAATTCTTCTAGCTTATCAGCGGGAGTGGAAAGCAATAGGTAGCCTATCTACCACAAGAGGAGTGGTTTCCGGCCCAGAAAAGTGTAGTTTATTGGCCATTTGGGTAGTTTTTCATCTCTTTAAGTTTCTGGTTTAAAAGCCTGAGTTTGTGCTTATTTGCCACCTCTCCTGAAACTAATCTAGTCTAGATACAGATTTGTTGTATCCAGAGCTGTTTGTAAGCTTCTGAGTAGTGCTAAAGTCTGCTCTTCAGTGTTTTCCCTTAGATCTACTAGTTCTCTGCTATCTTGCACTTTTAATAGCTTATTAGTCCAGCACTTTATCAGACTTCTTGTAGAAATTATTGTAGCACACAAAAGTGCTACCAGCAGCAATTTTTCTACAAGGAAACAGCTCCAGTACTTATTATTTATGCCCATCCCTCCAGGTATGTCTAAAGGTCAGTTCCCTGTGCATTCTCCTATTAATGTGGTGAACTTGGGCATCCTAAGGCAATGTAGTAACTGCCTTATTGTACAATGACAACCCTCTCCTCTTACCTCCCAACACTCAGACTTGTGAGAGATGCACTTATATATACAAATTGGAAGCCAAGCACTCCCCAGCCAAGACCGGAACAGCTGGTCAAGAGGAGAAGGTCAACACTTGCACCACAACACATGGGACACATAGTCCTCCAAAACACATACCAGTACGCCTTCTCATAAAAAAAACAAACCACACACCCACCTTCATGGAGGATCTCAATAAAAATCTACCCAAACAGCAGAGACCTCTGAAACAGAAACACACTCAACCACCACAACACAACACTAATCATGAGACACATAACTCTCCTAAACAGCATACAACTCAAACAAAGCCCCAAAGGCAAAACAGCATGCCCAACACACTAGTCATAGGTGACTCAATAGTGAGGCATACTGATGTCCCACTCACTAGGTTGAATAAGGAGACAGTAACAGTCAGCTGCCTGTCAGGCACCAGGATCCACCATATAACACATGCACTCAGGTTCCTCAACAACAGGTACAAATATGACTCTGTCATTGTACATGTGGGTATGAATTACCCGAGACATACCTCCCTGGACTACATGAAAAGAGACACGGAGGAGCTCTTGGACTATGTAACCCAGGGGGTATGACCCTAGCCCTGAGCAGCATCCACTACAGTACAAGCAGAAAATGACTGATTTCAACAATTGGCTAAGTTTCTGGTGTCATTCTAAAGGGATCTAGTATCTGTCTGCCTGGGATGACATGACTGACAGACCTGAATGCTTTGCCAGAGATGGCCTGCATCTGTCATCCCTGAGCTTCCGGACACTGAACAAGGCTCTTGCCACCCCTGTAGTGCCTTTTTAGGTGGCATTCCAAAGACCAAATTACCACTGTAACAGCTACAAACAAATACAATCTGAGGGTCATACTGCTCAGCGCTAGAAGTCTAAATCTCAAAATGCACTCGCTCAAAGAACTCCTTAAAATGGAGAACATCTACACTTGTGCCATAACAGAGACATGGTTCAAGGCAGCAGAAAGCACCCCTGCACTACCAGGCTATAACTCATTCCACACCTTTCGGCCCCAGAACTTGGACCAAAGCTCCAAAGGCCGTGGTGTTTCCATATTCATAAAGGGCGCACACCTTCAGACTAGTACCCCAACATAATGCATCTGAGCTACTTCAGGTGCAGCTAACATTGGGTAAGACAGCGATTCAGGTTGTAGCCTGCTATAGGTCCCCAACCATGTCCCAAGACTCACATTCCATGTTCCTAAGCACCCTGGAGAATATTAGGGTCCAACCTAACACTCTCATACTGGGCAACTTCAATTACCCCTCCATTAACTGGGAAAACTACTCATGTACCAATCCACTTACCCAACATTTCCTGGAATTCATTAATTCCAATGCCCTGGACCAGCTCATTCTTACCCCCACTAGAGGTAGCAACATCCTTGACCTGGTCATTACTAACATGGGTGACCATTGCTCTACACCAATACTAAACTCCTCCCTTGTTAGATCCAACCACAAACTAATCACCTTGGAAATCCACCCCCCCCCCCAGCAAAGATAACCACCATGAAAAACTTCTCCAAAGCTAACTTTGGGCTCCTCAAAACAGAGGTGGCTAACTTCATGGCACGCATGCAAATGGAGATCAGTTGCATGACCACTGAATCATACACCAATGCACTGTATGTACACGTACACAAATGCATGGATCTCACCATACCCAACAGAATCAAGACACTCTCCTCCAAAAAAAGGAAGCCAATCTTGTGGCCCCGTGCCACAAAAAAACTCTACAGCAGAAGGAGGAAACTGATGTGAAATAAGGTGAAGTGCCAAGACTGGAAAAACTCCCTTTTCAGCTTCAACAAAAAGTTGAGATCCCTCATCAAATCCTCCAAAGCTAGCAATGAAAACAGAATTGCAGCAGATAGTAAAGACAACCACAAGGCCTTCTATAGTTATGTAAAGAATCCCCACAGCAATGCCTAGATTTGCTCTGAGCTACTGCAAAATGGCACTGCCTATACTGAGCCAACAGATATTGTCAATATTCTGGCCGACAGATTCAATGCCAACTTTACCCCCCCCCCCCAGGGGCCAGTCCCAATACCAGTAGATTGCAAGGCACCCAGTATTACTGCTGCACAGGTTAAAACAGCACTGTCCAAGGCCAAGAATACAGCTTCTATGGGACCTGACAATATCCTTGATTGTGTTCTACATGAACTACAGAGTGAACTGGCACTTCACCTGTGTGCCATGTTCAATCACAGCCTCACCTCAGGCTTTGTCCCTAATAAATGGCGCACTGCTACAGTCATCCCTCTCCACAAAGGAGGAGCATCTACAGACTCTGGGAACTATCTCCTCATTAGCCTGACTAATCTGATATGCAAAGCTATGGAACACATCATCATGGATATAACAAACAAGGATACAGGGACTCTCCAAACTCAGGATTCCACACAGTTTGGTTTTGTGAAGGATAGATCATGCCTGCTCAACTTGGTCAACTTCCTTGAGTCAGTCACAAGAGCTGTGGATGAAGGCAAGGTGGTTCATACAGCCTACCTTGATCTGGTCAAGGCCTTTGATACCATTCCCCACTCATGAATCATAGAAAAACTCACTAAACTAGGAATCAATCCCCATATCACTAAGTGAGTTGCAAACAGGCTCACAAATAGAACCCACAGTGTGAAAGTAGCTGACTCCAAGTCAGACTGCTGACCAGTCATGAGTGGAGTCCCACAGGGTTCACTCCTTGGTCCTCTCTGGTTGGGTATCTACTTTTCTGAAATCCAGGCCAACACAAAGGGACTCTGGCTAACAAAGTTTGCAGATGATAGCAAGTTGGGAGCTATTATTAACTCCCCGAGTGATGGTGACATCCTACAGAAAGGCCTCACTGAGACCAACGACTGGTGTCAGAACCATGGCCTTAAGCTCAATGCCAAAAAATGCATTTTCATCCCCTTTGGGAAAAACCTGGTTCCCATGAATTACCACATCATTGGGAGCTCACTGAACACTGAAGGTGTTATAAGAGATCTGGGGACACAGCTTGACAGCAACCTCTCTTTTGACCACCACATTGCCACTGTGGTCAGAAAGACCTTCTATGTGGCATATCTCATCACTAAGGGTTTTGCATCCAGGAAGAAAGAGGTCATTGTCTCCCTCTACTCTTCCCTCATTAGGTCAATCACTGAGTACAATGCCCCATTTGACATGTACCTCACTAAACACCTGCAACAACTGGAGAGGCTGCAACAGTACCTCATAAAGAGGATCCTAGGCCTTAAACATTTGTTCTACATGGACAGACTAAAAAAACTCCAACTATTCTGTCTCATATTGCCTACCTAGAGGTAATCTCTGCTTGGCTTACAAAACCATGTCTGACCCAATTCTGTCAGAAATGCTACATCTAAAGAAATTCCAATCCCTCCGCACCACACGCCCCAGAGACCTCAACCTCATTACTACAATCAACAGAACGTGCTGGAGGGACAAGTTCTTAACCCAGAGACTGCCCATGCTATGGAATAGACTTCCCATACATGTCAAGCAGAGCACCTCACTGGCCCTCTTCAAGAGAAATCTTGATGAGTGGATGGGAAATAGAAAATTAACCTCAGGGATCACTCCAGTGGCTTTACTCGACAGACACACTAGGAACTAAGGTTGGGTGGCACGGTGCCAGGGTAATCCTATGGGCTAGGCTTATAAAGGCCCCAAGGCCATTAGTCTAGTACACACTTATGAACCTATGAAAGTAAGGTTTCAAAGGATAGTTCAGCAGTTTCCAAATGCATTTCATTTTGATTCAGGTTGCTGTAATATTTATGCTCAACAAACAAGACTTGAATTTTATTTTTTTCTTATATTTCTCCTGTATTTATCATAATATTACTAGCACTGCCTAATGTCTATCTTTGCCTTACTGTCAGTATTTTTATTTGTCACTGCGAAGGAACAGACAGTTTCAGCAATTATAGTGAACATAGTGTATTTCCATAAAAGGATATGTTACTTAGATTTTCAAGAAAATATTAGGGGAAAAACACTGTGGGAGGTGGCACTTTATGGCTCTCAGTTTCATTTACTTATTTATTAAGACCCTATCATAGTGCAGCTATCATCAGTGCAACATACTGTCAGCTATGAGAGGACTTTAGTGCTCTAACCCCCACATCTGGCTCATGAGCACAATCCTGGATGTGAGGCATTGTAATAACTTACTATTAAAGTGTGCACAAAAATGTGACTTATGAAGGACACAAATTGTACATGGCTTGACAGAGCCAAGCACACAACTAAAGTGTATACACTGCATGTGATGCACTTCTCTTTAAAGTAGCTGACAGCACTAAAATGTACCAGACCATTTCAGTCCCCTCCAGGAAGGATAAGCTAGCATCAGTCAGTCATACCCACTCTCCAGCCATATTTCTTATGGCAACCAGCACTCTAGTCAATCCCAGATCATCTGTGTCTCAGTCAAGGCTTTACTTCTCTATGCCACCAAATTGAGTTAAAAAGCAATTTGTTTTCTTGTGACTTCTTCCTCTAGGATTTGACCCCAACACATTGCTTTTAAAGTCACCCTGAACCTAGCAGCCACACATTTCCTCACAGGTTATCCTCTGGCATACTTTATATAGGCAGCAAGAAAGAGTATACAATATAGATGTGCTATTTGGAGAGGAAACAAGGAACAGAGAAGATATTGCATGGACATATAAAGGTCACTGTCACTGTAATGCATGGTTTAAGGAAAGGAATCTGCGCATTTCTTAACTGGGTCCAGGTATTTATAAATTGTTTTTTTACTGATGTGAACATCTGAAGATGATGTGCATAAGGAATTAATGCTTCCTCTGTTTGATGGAAAGGTCCATAATATATGATGCTGTATTATGTGAAATATGATGGACGTTCTCATGAAATGCCACGTGTCAGTAAAGTTAAACAATTCTATATAATTGCTTTCATCAAAAAATTGTATAAAACCTGAAGAATATATAATAAATCAAAACAGAATAAGTAAATAAAAGACTTTGCATACCACTGTTGATGAAAAATGTTGGTAAACAGCTGCTAGATCATTAATGTAGACAGATAGATAAAACATTTAGGTCCACCCAGGTCTTTGCCTCCAAAGAAGCTTCTAATTGATGGATGCAATCCATGTGACCTTTGGTTCTGAGAGCAAGTTAGTTTACACTCTCTTTTTTCCCCTCTGTGAATTCTATTTTTTAATATGAAACTTCTTTCTAATCTGGAGCTTTTCTCCTTGTGTCGCCACTGAAAATGGGCTACTAGCCTAGTTGGACCAACCCGGTTAATAAATCTCAATAAATAAATAAATTGATGTATTCTGTTTGAGAAGAACATTGTGCACCTACACCTGGGATGACTTGATATCTGCATAAACTTCATCTCTTCTCATTTTTTTGTGGTGATTATTAAGCACAGTTAAACAAGATTCATAATTAAATGATGATATATTAATGTGCATTGAAATATTTAATGAATTATTTTCTGACATTTCTTAAGTATCACTTCTTGTACTTTATTGAAATAATAATAGAGAAATGTTATCCATTTTCCATTTGGACCATTTCATGATAGTACAACATTTTATATTCAGTTCACATCTTTATGCTCACATGCAAACACAATCATTTAACTTTCATGAAATACTTCATTTGCTTGCTAAAATTTATCATCCTGCATGTATCCATTCATTAGATTAATAGAGCACAATCACATTAATAGTGCACCAGATTGCAGCACATACATTTGCCCTTTCAAATTAGTTTGTTTGCAAGTGTTTGCATCAAAAATAAGGGAAATACTTCCATTATACTGCTCGCTTATAATATACTACTTGCAATTTAAGCTGAAATTTCCTTAGGGAAAAGCAAAGTCATATTGTTCTGGGCTTTGATCCATGCCATCAACTGCTCAGCAATCTTTTTTTCCACCAGTAAAATCAATAGATAAATGTATATATTTAAACCTCACTCAGCAGTTGTAAAGCTGCTTTTTTTAGCAGCTACAGAATTTATTAGTTTTCTGTTCTTCATTTCCTCCAAGAAAATGATCACTGTTTTCTTTAAGTCGATGCATAATATTGATAAATTCCATTAGCATCATTATGGCAATGCTTCTTTATTTCAATTTTGACTGGAAACTCCTAGTAAAGCAGTTTTACAACTGGTGGTAAATGAACAGGAGTACCAAAACTGTACAACAGAAAAGTGCAGCAGCTATTTCATAGCAATATAGAAACAACAGTATATGTACAAACTTTTAAGGATAACTATGCACAACATTGTCATGCAAGACACAAGGAGGGAAGGAGAAGCTCTTTCAACGTAGTGCAAAGACAGCAGAACATCTATTTACTTTTAAGGATAACTGTGTGAAATTGCTATGCACGAGGGAGGGAGGAACAAAATAGTGTAGTACCAGCCTGAGGTATGTAATGACGGGAGCATGAAATATGAAGCAGACAGATTACATTGAAGTAATTAGATTATGATAAATCTAAATAGAGCAGATGGAACATTACTTATGAGGTGAAACATTTATTCTGTATGGGTTTACTCTGTTTAGCTAACACCTTGATATGTTTCTGAAGATATTACTTAACTTGCAGTTTACAGTTTTTTTCGTGATTTAACTGAAATCTGCATAATACCCTCACCCTTATGAAATATAAAACTCAATGGCAGGCTTGAAGTAATATGGACTGGTAGTCTAGGGTAGGATCATGTTATTAAATTCTGGTCTTTAATCTGAGCTCATAATGACCAGACCACAGACAGTATTTATTTACTTGTCTTTGCTGACAAGGGAGAGTCCAAGTGGACAAAGCCCATTTTCAGCAGAGGCCCAGGGACTAAAGCTCCACCATAGTACATTTATATGAACAAGTGAATTTCAGACCATTCTCAAAAAAAACACAGTTACATTTCTCACGAAATAACAAACATAATTAGAAGATGGGTATATACAGTAAAGTATTTACATCAACAATTATAGGCCTATACTGTTCTTGTAGCTCTAAAATTTTGCAGGAAGTAAATGGATTGATATTGTAGGAAGGGAAAAGATTGTTGTAAAGAAGTTGTGTTCTTACATTTCAGTAAAAGGTTTGCAAGGAGTTCAAGATACACAATGAAGTAAGTTATAAAAATATGTAATAAGGGAGATTTTACTATTGGATAGTTCTATAAAAAAGTTCAAGAGATATAATGATGTAAGTTATAAAATTATGTAGGCTAGGAGGGGGAGATATTAGTAGTATATAGCAGGATAGTTGCAACAGCATATGACTGAGACAGCATGGTACAGAGCTGGTGTTATTTAGCCTGCCTACTCCAATTTGGTGTATCTGCAATGTTTATAACTTAGATATGCAGGAGATGCATGAAAGGGGTATAGCTGGGGATGGGGGTAGTTGGGAAAATAGCAAGATGAGAAGTGTTGTTTAAGAGGGGTTTGTGAAAATGGATGTATTAATTCAAGTTCAGGAGGGAAGGTTGTTAGGGGTATAATGATTCATGTAGAGGTGGGCAAAAAATTAGAGATAAGCAATAAAAAGTTTGTAGTTTGACTAGAGGTCTCGACTTGGTGCTGAATATTAGCATGACCAGGATTAGGTAATGTATTGTTTGAGATGGATTTTATAGCTTGGGAGTTTGTTAATCATTTTTATTTGTGTAGGGATGGTGTTCCAAAGTTTTAGCAGGAGTATAGTGAGTCCCCAGATGAATTATTTGCTTTAGTAGTCCTTAGTAGAAATTTATTACCAGAACAGCGGTCCCTTGTGGTTGTGTAGGGCAATAATATGTTTTCTAATGCAGGGCATTATTTAGGAAAATATATCAGTTTATATGCCATAACTAGCTAATTGTATGTTATGTAGTTAATAAGCTCTGGACAGTTTAGCTGCTTTAAAGCATTACATCTGAGTAACAGGGAGTCCATCAGTTATAAACAGGAATTCTGCAGTTTATGTTGTTCATTATTTGTAATCTGCATTGGTTTAGGTTTGTCATGAAAGTCTTCAGAGAAGAAGTGAGAAGTTTCTTTTTTTATTTTTACTTTTTTCTAAATTATATCCATGGTGGTGGTGCTGCGGTAGCGTTGTCGCCTCACAGTAAGACACTGTCCAGTTCGATTCTCAGCTAGACTGTCTTCTGCATGGAGACATACGTGAATGGGCATACCTGCATTGAAGGTTGTGCGTCAGGGCTGGTAACTTGGCACGTAAAAATCAACAACCAATCATTAGTGTACCGGACTTCCGCTGTGGTGACCCCTAACCGGGAAAAGCTGAAAGACACAACTTTTTTCTAAATTATGAGGATTGTTCAGCAATAGTGTTTTGTAAGCAGAAGTCTACCTACAAAGAGCAAGACTTTTCTTTCCATGGTGTTTCTGTTTTTCCAAACATAATGTATTTAACATATTTACATTAATCAATATTGGAGTGCAGAGGGGTTCTCTCTTGTAAAAATGCTTATTTTTGTTACTTTCTTTTGTCTTTTTTTGTGGTTAATGGTTGTCTCTGTTTTATCGTCTTCAGTTTTATGAACTCAGTGTTACTAATGGTAGTGTTTCTGGTTTACTATTGGCATTCCAAATCCACGTTGCTCAACCATTTAGAATGTTGACCCAAAATACTGAATCTGGAATACCAGAAAGTAAACCAATGTGAAAATGAATACATCGACAACCGTGGTTCGATGTATTCGACATAGTAGGAGGTGACATCAGTCACCCATGCTATGCCCATTAATGTACCATTACACTTCAGTCAACAGTGCATTAATTCTACTATTTTGCAGGGGGGAATATCAACTACAATAGCGCACTACAGTGAGGAAATGGCCTAATTCCCCACTGAGTCGTGATCTCCTAGCAAGTCAAATCAGGAATGATCGAGTGTAACATGTCACTCAGTCATTCAAAATTGAGCACTTTTGGTTTGATTCACTGCTGTTTTGAAAACAGTTATTTGACCAGGTGTCATTCAATACCCTACACTTTGGAAGTTTCATTGTAAACCAGCGCTGTTGCCATCACTGTTTCATATAGTGTCCACCTAGTTTATTCTAGAATGCATGCATTTCCTTCCTTCTCTCTCCCTCTGTGTATATATATATATATATATATATATATATATATATATATATATATATATATATATATATATATAGGTAGATAGATTGTTCATTTAGATGGCTGTCTGCTCTGGAAGTTGTGAGTGAAACACTATAAACCCTGTAGCAATTTGATTTATATATTCATAGCATGTGGAGAAAAGTGATTTCAGGCAAATAGAGCATATGTGAAGGTTCACTGTATGAAGCACTGAAAAACTAATGGTGCTCTCACCACTTAATTTATGAGTTTGCAACACAAGAATAGGCTACTATGTCCTCATTTCTTCATTTGTCCCACAATGTGTATCCTACTACCTGCTCGAACCACTTTGCCGCCATCAACTCAAGCTTTCTCAGCTACTCCGCCTTCGTTGTCCAAGTTTCTGGGCCATACAAAAACACTTTGCACCACTGTTTTGTACACTTTACTATTCAGCTCCTTTAGTGTTTTTTGTCATATGTTACCCTGATACATTCTACCAGATGGCTGTAGCACCTCTGATTCCAGCTTTGACTTTGTCATCCAGACTTCCCTTCTACTCATCCACAACTTCCAGACACTTGCAACTGTAATCCTGTTCCATTATTTTCACGTCTGTCACAGTTTTCACTTTCTTCTGATCTCCCACATTTGCTGCCATGACTGGTTTCTTTCAGTATTTAGTTTCAGGCCATATACCTTCAGTTCGGCATTCTATTCCCCTTCCATTTGCTGAAGCTTCTGTTCAGAGTCTGCTTATAGCACCATATTTCTTTTCAACCAATTTTATAATGCAGTCCCTCAACAATATGAACCCTGATGCATGCCCTCTGCCACTGTGAGTGGAAACACTGTTTATACTTGTGTCACTGGGTCTTTGTACATAGCTTGCCCTAATTCTACCTATGTTTCCAGGACTTTGAACCATCACAGAACTATCCAAGTTGCCTTTCTTGTGGGTTTTCCTATGCTTCCTCCAAATCTTGGAATATCCTGTTGAATTCTTACTTTTTCGACTTCTCCATTGTCTGCCTAACTGCAAATCCAGGGTCAGATGTATTCCATCCTAATCAGAATCCAAAGTGCTTATTTATCATTTTATTTTCTGCTACACAGCCTATTCATTTATTACTCACCTTCTCCAGCAATTCATGCATTGTGACAGGAGTTTCATAATTTTGTTCTTTTTAGAGTTATGAATGTGCCCTTTGTTCTTGTACAGTGGCACATAGATTCTTAGCCTCTGGGGTATGCCTTTTGTTTTCATACTGCAACGACTTCCTTAACAATCCATTTCACTATAATACAACTAACATCTTGATCATACCTGCTATGATTTCATCTTTACCTCCTGCTGCTTTCATTGACACAATTTCCATAGTGCTGTTCTTACTTCTATCTTGCATTCTAATTCCTTTTCCAACTTGTGCTGTACATGGGATGGTACATCTTATGTGAGGTTTTCTTCATTCAGAAGCTTTGTAAAGTACTCCTGCCATTTGCCTTTGATGACCTCTGAACTGGTATCTGCCTTTGATGACCTCCGAACTGGTGAGCAGGTTGCTGCTCACAACCCTTATGATTAGGGTCTGACGATGATCTTTAACTTTCGGTCTTTTCTTTGCAGTGTGATAGCCCATCCTTATGCCATCTACTGAATCACTGTTCAGAAATTGGTAAAGCTTATCTGATGGCTTATTGTTTGCAATTGTGACTTCTCTCTTAGCCTCTTCGTTAATCACCCAGTAGTCCTTCATGGCTTGGCCCATCATTTCTGTCTCACACTTCTTCCTGGACTCCATTTTTACTGTCTTTATTGTTTTCAATTTGCTCATGTCTGTAATTCTTCCATTGAACTGCTATTTTTAAATGCCATTGTTTTAGAAAGTAGCATTCCAGATTTCTTGGAGTAATGCATGGAGCTCTTTCATAAGCTTTGTTTCGAATGCCTTATAGTATTTGTGTTTGGCACACAGAATTACAAGCACAATTCAGGTCAAAATGTTTTCTAAATAGTGTCACACAACATATTAACCAGTACACCTGCAACTTTATTGACTACAAAGAAGGCATTACAATCACCCCTTAATACACAAAGAAGGCCCTAAAATGTAATCTTCACTTACTTTACAACTTTATTTTTTTTATTTCTCTTCAACTGCATTTTTATTGTGCTTGTGTCATTTGTTACATATACACAGTAATATAATCTACTGTAAATGGAAGCAGTGGTCCTTGTTGCTATAATACGTATACATGTATTTATTAATTAACACTTCTGTTTTCCTAGTTTGCTTGTTTCTAAGTACAGTATGCTACTTTAACAGTGACCACATTTGTATTTGTACAATAGCGCAATAAAGATCATTCATATCCCCATACTGAGCATTGCATAAGAAAATGCAGATAGTGCAATAAGGACAAATTCTCATCATTACAATATGCTGTGCATATTTTAGCATACGATTTAGTGCCCAACATGCATGCTACATACTTAATAGCAATATTATAAAAAACTATGGGCAGGATTCACGATGGCTTGCACGGAGTCTAAGAGTCGTGTAAGACTCCATGCAGCCATTGCGATCCAGGAACAGCCCAAAATCCCGTGTAAGAGACCAGCTAAAACGACTCTTACTTGGGCAGGGTGTGGATATGTTAATCACCACACTTGTAGCCAAAAGGCATGCAAATGAGGTAGATTAGCAATCCACGAAGCTGAAACCAGCACGTGTAAGAGTCGTGTTAGGTGCAGACAGCTCCAAATAAAGTGTGCAAATGTTGCATTCAGCATGCCAATGGCCAAATATGTGGCCATTGGCATGGTAACCCGATGCAAACATGAAATAAAATATATTTTTTTGGGGGACGATCGGCGAGGTTTAAACGCAGCGCAGCCCCGTGCAAACGGGCTGCGCTATATAAAACAGAAAAATAAAGGTTTGAAACCCACAAATGTGGGTTTTAGGTAATGTGTGGATTTGCAATGCAGGGACTAGCAAACCAAAAACAACATGGCCACCGTCTAGTGGTTGCTAAGGGGGGAAGCTGAGTGTAAGACATGTAACTAAGCATTAGTAGCAAATCCTATGTAAATGAGTGGTAGGATAGTGAATCACACTGTCACATAGCAAATGAGCACATTCCGTGTAGTGTAAGAGTTAGATAAGGGGGAGTAACAGAGTAGGAGATAGGTGATATCACAGGGAGGACTGTCAGGAAGGAATCAAGCTAATTGGAGCAAAGTGGTATGTGAAAGATGTCAATCACACAGCATAAAAAGAGGAGTGTCAACAGATAAGCATGGGAAAGTCAAGAAATGGAAGATGTACACTGTGGCCAACACCATAGTTTCTTGCTGTACATGCATGCGTGCGTGTGCGTGCTGGGAGCCGCGAGTAAGACAGAGTGCGCGCGTGTAAGACAGAGTAAGCATGTAGGAGCCTGTTTAAAGATCTGTAAACCTGTTTGCGCTGTTGTGCACGTGGTTTAACCCGAATAAGCAGATTCTAGTCCATGTAAGCATGTGTGCGTGTGGTAGCCACTGTGAGCGTGTTTCCGCTGGTATGCGCGCTGCTCCCCCCTGAGGAAACAGAGAGGAAAAAGGAAGCAGAAGAAATAGTAGGAAACTAGCAGGGAATACTGGTAGAGGTAGCAGGTGAAAACAATTAGAAGCAGGCAATTACACAGGCAGAATACAAGCCCAGCACAGCACTTAAAACACTGCAAACAGCATTGCAGTATGTTTCTCTCAAGAGACACTGCAAGACAGGAGTAAGCTAGTAGAAGTGAAAACTGAAAAAGCTGCACTCAGACCAAACATGCTAGGGGCTGCCATAGCTGTTATAAGGAGACATAGGAGACTTGCTGAGGGTGGTGACAATGCAAATGCTACCAGACAACCCACATTGAGGAGACGGAGAAGAGTGTACAGGCCCAGGGTCACCTACCAGGGGTAACATGAGCTGGAGATAGTGGAGCGCTATAGAGTGGACAGAGACCTCCTGCAGCAAATTGTTGAGCTGTGCAGGCCACGCCTCACACACAGAACCAACAGAGGGGAACCCATCCCAGTGGAAACCAAGGTATGTGTTGGCCTAAGAATACTAGCAACAGGTACCTTCCAGAGAACAACTGGTGATATGATGGGGATATCACAGGCATCAGCCTCCAGGGTATTGCACCAGTTCCTGGATGCCATGTCAGCACATGTCAGTGAGCATGTATATTTCCCCAATGCCCGTGAGGTATTGGCCAGCAATATGCGTCTCTTCCAGCAAATAGCGGAATACCCTGAGGTAGTGGGTGCAATAGACTGCATGCACATATGCATCAAAGCACCAGCCGGTGAGCGGGGCAGGGCCTACATTAACCACAAGGGCTTCCCCTCCATCAACTGCCAGGTTGTGTGTGATGCCCAGGGCATAATAATGAATGTGTGTGCTGGCTGCCCTGGGAGCTACCATGATTCCCATATCTGGCATTTGATGCAACTGTACCAGACATTTGCCAATGGGGACATCCCACATGGTCACCTAGTGGGGGATGCAGGATATGCACTGGAGCCGTGGCTGATGACACCCATCAGAAATGCACACACACCCAAACAGGAACGCCATAATGAGGCACACGCACAAACACGTAATGTAATAGAGCGTGTGTTTGGGCTGCTCAAGTCATGGTTCTGGTGCCTGGACACATCTGGTGGAGCCTTGCAGTACTCACCAACTACATGTACCCAAATTGTCATGGTATGTGCTATGCTACATAATATGATTCTGCGAAAACAGCTGCAGCAGGACTAGCATAGGGCCGGGACAAACAGCCCCCCACCATTGCCAAGGCCATCACAGGCAGAGCGTGACTCGGAGGAGGAACAACCTGAGCCTGCCCCAGTAGGAAGAAGGAGGCGTGCCCAGTATGCCCTGGCCTTGGCAAGGAGGCAACGCATAGCACATACACTGGCTCAGTAGGAACCCTGGGAATGATACCCCTCTCTGACTCACTCATATAGTAACAGTGATGCCTAACATGACACAACCTGCTCTCAAACATGTACAGGGAGTGTTGTATGTGCATCCGACAGAGGCAGCCCTGCATCACCACCTGAGGCATGATTGTCATGTGTTAAGCAATGTAACACCATCTAGTATATGCAAACATGAAGACCCTACCTAACACCCCACCCTCACCAAGCATGATGCCACACTATGAAGACAACAAGATCAAGTACAATAATTGGCTGAGGTATTGCTGTTAGCAAGGGGGAACACATGGCTGACAGCCTGGGCTGACATGCTGAGCAAGACATGATGCCCCACCTGCTAGGGATGGCACGCACCCAGCACACTTGGCTGTGTGGATATTGGCAAAGGCTGTTGTCACCCCCACTGTGCCTGGAATAGGTAAGTTTGGAAACACAAACCCACCACCATAGGTAGCACAAGGGATAATAACCTGGACGTAATGCTACCCAACGCCAGAAGTCTAACCTGCAAGGTGCATGCAGACCAAACACACCACAGCATGGAGAATGGTAATATGTGTTCTGTAACAGAAACCTGGGTCAAGGCCCAGAAGAGCACCCTAATACTACCAAGTTATACCTCATACCATGCTCTACAGCTCCAAAACATGGAACACACGACAATAGGAGTGTGGCTACCAGTAATTATCAAGGATAACCACACCCCCAGGTTGGTACTACAGCAAGAAGCAGCATGGACTATCCACTGGCAAGTAACACTGGCTCAAACTGTGTACCTGTTTGAAGCCTGCTACAGACCACACACACAAACCCAGGTACCCCAGCCAGCCTTCCTGGAGACACTGCAGAGTATAAATGTCTCAACAAATACCAAACAAGGCACACACAAAGTATGACATAGGTGGCAATCCATTATGTATGGAAGAAGTAATCAGGGACCTAGGGACACAAGTGGACGGTAACCTGTCATGTGACACTCACATTGCCAAGGCGGCCAGGAAGACCTGCTATATTGCCCACCTTAATATGAAAGGATGCACATGTAGAGCTAGAGAATTCACTGTGCCCCCATACTCTTCCCTTATCAGGCCCATACGTGACAACAATGCCCCAGTTCGGATGTACCTTACCTTACACCTGCAGCAGTTAGAAAGACCCCAAATGTACCTCACCAACAGGATAAAGGGTCGAAACATTGGACATCTGCAGCCTGGCTGAAGAAACCACAGCCCAATTCAGAAGCATACTGCCCAGTCAGAGGTGATGTATGCCTGATGTACAAGGCCATGTCCAATCCAGAATGAATGGACATGCTCCACTGCAGAAACCCCAAATCCAGCAGGCACACCACAGTGTGATATCTGAACCTCCACACATAGATTAATAGGATGTGCTGGAGGGACAGATCCATAACCCAGAGGCTCCTGACACTCTGGAACAGAATCCAAGTCCATGATAGGCTGAGCTCCACATTCAAACTCAACAAGAGAAATCTGGTGAAGTGCATGGGAGATAGTAGGTGTACACTGGGGGGCATTCCTGTGTCACATCTAGTAAAGTAAACCCTACATGGGCATGATATGCACATTGCAAGGGGTGTCGAGACCCACACACAGTCTGTCCATGCTCAAACAAGGCCAGGGCAGATAGCCTAGTATGAACCTATGAACCTATGATGATACAAATTGTGCAGGACACAAACGATTATCACACAGCTGTCCTACCTGATGGTAGGAACCATGGTGATAATCCACAGATATGCTCTGCAGTACTCAAATATCACAAACAATACACCAAATCCACACACATGGCCAACAGCCTACCAAACAGATTCCTTCCAAACTCCCCACCAGCACCTAACTGCCAAATATCTATCCCAGGAGAGTGCTGGCCCCCTGGCATTGCAGATGCTGAGGTAACAGCCAGCATCCACAAAGCACAGCACACAGCATCACTGGTACCAGATGGTGTCCTGGGTTGTGTCCAACAAGTACTGTAAGAAGAATGGAACAGCAAATAGCAGTACTGCGCACTATCAGTCCTACCACAGGATATGTACCCAAAGAGCAGTGTACAGCAACAGTGGTCCCACACCACAAAGGGGGTGCATGAATGGATACTGCAAACTATCACCCCTCAACCCCGACTATCTAGGTTGGCAAAGTAATGGAGAGGATGATCATGGATCCCATGAATAACTAGATTGGGTACCTACAGACATTGGACCCTACCCAGTGTGGCTGTCATAGGGCAGATCCTGCCCCTTACACATGTCTGACTCATGTGAAACATGCACCAAGGCCATTGATGTGGGGAATGTGGATCACACAGCCTATCTGGACCTTGCTAAACCCTTCCATACAATACACTAGTTGGCGGTACAGATAAGCTCACCAGCCTAACTATAAACCCCTATGCAAGTAGATGGGTTGCAAACCAGCTCAAGGACAGAACTGACCTGGTCGGACATGCTGCAGCCATGGCAGACTGCAAACCAGGTACAGCTGGCATCCCACAAGGCATGGTCCTGGGACCTCTCTTGTATGCTATATATGTCATATAGGTACAGGCCAATATGGAAGGACTCTGTCTGAACAGGTTCGCAGAGGACTACAAACTGCCCACCATATCGGACCCTCCAGCTGACACAAGCAACCTACAAAAGGCACACATAGAAACAGACAAGTGGTGCCACAGCCATGTCAACAAGCTAAATGCAGAATAGTGTATAGTCAACCCCTGTGGAAACACAGTACATGGCCAGAAATTACCACATAGGTGTTAACCCAGTAAGTACATCAGGAGCAATAAGAGACCTGGGGACACAAGGTGATAGATATCCTGCATGTGACAACCATGTGTCTGTAGTGGTTACAGAAACATACCATATACCCACCTAATCATGAAGGTAAGCACAGCTTGGTTAGGGTAGGTCAATGTGTCTCTCCAGTCATCCATCAGCAGCCTCACAATTGTATACAATGACCCTTCAGGGATGTACCGTAGCAGACACCTGCAGCAACTGGAAAGACCACACAAATACCTCACCAGGAGGATCGCAGAGCTGTAACAGATGCCATGTGTCGCCTGATTAAAGAAACAGCAGCTCCACACAGTGCCATACTGCCTGACTGGAGGTGAACTGTGCCTAATTTATAGAGCCATGACCAACCTGGTATCAATGGACATTTGGCACCATGTAAACACTGAATGCTGGTGACCTATGCAGCTGACAGGCCTGAACCCCAGCACAGACATAAACAGGACATGCTGTACCGATTGGTCCATAACCCAGAAGCTCACTCCACTCACGACTAAACTCCCACTACAGGATATCCAGAAAGTCCCTCAGTGACTGTCATCCAGAGGAATCATGATGACTGGATGGGAGATGGTAGGTGTACCCTGGATATCACCTGTATGTCACGGGTAGACAGAGGCACAGCACACAAACCGTGACATATGTCATGGCAAACACCAGTAACTGTGTGTTGAAGGCCAAACACTCTCTGACTAGCATTACAAATGGCCTAGGGCACATGGCCATTGTTTGTCACTGTCCACACAAGTTGTGGAATACATTAACAATGTCGGACAATCATGTACTATGCTGTCCATATCTGAACAAAATGCAACATGGTCATATCTGCACAACTGGCCCTCAACCAGACTGGTGTGCTCACTATAAATATTACAAGCAGTGATAGGACTGAAACCGATTATACTGTCCACCACAGTGAAAGTTCTGCACCAGTACACTATACGACAATACAACTGTTTCATCAGCAGGAAAGGATGATGACAGCTGTATGCAAACTATCCCATGGCGACCCTGCAGGCACAGCATAATGCCTGTAGGTTCAGACACAAAGCAGTTGGGCAGTAAGAACACATCCTGATGTCCAACACTCAACTGTACATGTGATATATAGATGGCGTCCACACACAAACACAAATGTGGTGGTCCACAGATCTGAACATAAGGAAAGGTCACACTGGGCATGCTCACACACACAGATAAATGAGACGTGTCACTCAAGAAGCCATACAAACTGCGAACTGGGCATGCTCACACACTTAGGCCATGTCACAGTTTAGCAGTTGCACACACATATCTGGCATTTCTATGTGTTAACACAGGAACCTCCCACAATACAGACATCTGCCCAGTGCACACAGTGAAGTTACAGAGACATAAGTAAAGTACTGGATCCCACTCATATGCAAACATCTCCCACAGTACACATGTTGTTTATAGAGATAGGGAAGGCTATGGCAATGAAGACCCACAAACAGTATATGAGCAACAGATACTTGCATCTGACAGGTAAACATATGGCCGTAGAGTGCAATACTAGTCTGTTGTCCCTAGGGAATACAGAAGGCTATCCACAGTGTATTTGGTGTCTACCTTCACAGTACAGTAGGCCACTGTACCTGTGCAAAGTTAATGCATAGATATGCTCTCCCCTATACTGATGGATAGCAACAGATGTACATACCTCTTCATCCATAATGATGTCAGCACAGTATACATATGTCAGGAGCAGAAATTATACCCAGTAATGTGAATAGTGCGCTCCGCTACTGTGTCTCTCACAAGTGTCATAACATAGTTAGGTAGGGGTTTGAATCCTGCAAGTGCGCAATGTGTGTGGGGGAGTAGTATGTGCAATTCCATGTGTAAGAGAAATGTCCCTTTTGGCAACTATTACTACACAACACATGCTGCATATTCCACTGTCGAAACACTGATGATGTCAGCACCCTATAAGTACAGCAGGAGAAAGCAATCCTCCCAGTAATGCAAATAGCGCGCTCTGCTACTGCGTCTTTCACAAGTGTCATAACATAGTTAGGTAGGGGTTTGAATTCTGCACGTGAACAGTGTGTGTGGGGGGGAGTAGTGTGTGCAATTCCATGTGTAAGAGAAATGTCCCTTTTGGCAACTATTACTACACAACACATGCTGCATATTCCACTGTCGAAACACTGATGATGTCAGCACCCTATAAGTACAGCAGGAGAAAGCAATCCTCCCAGTAATGCAAATAGTGCGCTCTGCTACTGCGTCTCACACAAGTGTCATAACATAGTTAGGTAGGGGTTTGAATCCTGCAAGTGCACAGTGTGTGTGTGAATGTGTGGGGGAGTAGTGTGTGCAATTCCATGTGTAAGAGAAATGTCCCTTTTGGCAACTATTACTACACAACACATGCTGCATATTCCACTGTCGAAACACTGATGATGTCAGCACCCTATAAGTACAGCAGGAAAAAGCCATCCTCCCAGTAATGCAAATAGCGCGCTCTGCTACTGCGTCTCTCACAAGTGTCATAACATAGTTAGGTAGGGGTTTGAATCCTGCAAGTGCACAGTGTGTGTGTGAATGTGTGTGGGGGAGTAGTGTGTGCAATTCCATGTGTAAGAGAAATGTCCCTTTTGGCAACTATTACTACACAACACATGCTGCATATTCCACTGTCGAAACACAGATGATGTCAGCACCCTATAATTACAGCAGGAGAAAGTAATCCTCCCAGTAATGCAAATAGCACGCTCCGCTAATGCGTCTCTCACAAGTGATCAAACATAGTTAGGTAGGGGTTTGTATCCTACAAACGCCATGTGTAGTTTTGTCACACAGTTTGTCCATGTGTGTGGGGTGTTGTTCCCAATATTGCACAACATACATTATATCAGTAATGTCAATGCACACATGATGTATGTGTGTGCCACCTACACATATGTACCTGTGAACTGCAATAGTCCCCATGTCCGAAACCTGCCTCATGTGAATACATGGATAATGCATCAGACAACTGTATGACTGTGGTGTTCTGTGCAGGGGCTGCATGTGGTATGTGACTAGACAGTGTGGGTTGTAGATGGTGTCATCCCACCAGCGAGGGATACATGTCTGGTCTGGAGCATATAGTCCACATGTTGGTGATGAACAGGTGAAGCATGTTCTCACCTCTTGTGGGAGTAGTAACAAGTTGTTCCATAGCAATGCAGGGAATGAATGCTAAGAACCCTTCAGATAGGGTCTTGGAGCTAGAGTAATGCTCACACTCTATGTTTGGGTAGTCGCAGTACAGCCATATAATGGTGTGTGTAGAGACCGTCATATTCCCAGTGTTGTCAGGAAGACCACGTGGGTTTCCTGGGTATGGGAGTGTGGTGTGTGCCAGGCTATGAACCTGAAGGCAGTCTAACCCACTGTTAGTTGCACATGGATAGGCTCTGATGCTTTGTGCAGTGCCACCAACCTGGGGGTGTGTGTATCTGAGGTGCCTTTGGATACATCCCCCCTGTTCTGGTTTGGTGCATGTGTAGGGGATGACAAGCATGGTATCAGGAATGACCTGGCACTGATGGTGTGCACCTGGGAGCCTTGTACCAGGAGTCTGTTACTGCACAGATATTGCTGTACCCCATGCTAAGGACAGTTTCACTGCATGCATCTTGAGGTTTACACTGCTGCTGTTGAGTAGCATTTCTATTAGTGTCCTATCCCGTGTGATACCTGTGTAGGTGGCTATGTAATGTCAGCCTTGCATACAAAGGCACTATGTGTGTAGCAACAGCCTCTGCCAATATACAACGGCCCATGGGTGACAGGTGCAAGCTGTCCCAAGCAAAGCAATGTGGCTTGTCCAGCATGTAATCCCACACTGAAAGGCATTGGATCCCCTTTGAATGGCACTGAAACATACGTTAATTGCAGAAACAGATGATCCTGTCTACATATTGCGGCAGCATTCTTGGTGAGGGTGAGATGCTACTCAAGGCCAGGGTCATACCAGCCTGTGCCACGAGCTCAGACAGCCCCTCTATGTCCCCTAACATGTAGTCCAGGGAGGTGCATCAGAGGTCATACACACTGGCACAGACAATGACTGAGTCATACTTCTACATGCCTTGGTGTGACCGGTATGCTTGTGTTATGTGGTGGATCATAGTGCCCAATGGGCAGCTCAGCATGACCATCACCTTGTTCAGCCTGGTGAGCAGGACCTCAGTGTACCTGACGATAGAGGTACCTCATACAACTGTAGCAGGTGTGTTGTCAAGCCATATGGCCTGTGACTGTTTGGCACACAGACTTTGTGAGCTATGTGTTGTACGTGCTCTGCTCTGGCTTAACGTTTGCTTGTGTGTCTGCTTTGCAGGTGTCAGCTGCTCAGGCAGGATGCTATTCTGAGAGTCCAATAATGTATCTGTGTGTTTCTGTGTTTGGATTGCGGTCGTGGCAGGTCTATGGGAAACTGGTACTGTATTCACTGTAGTATCCCACTCCACCTGACAGGGAATGCCAGTACTGAGTTAACAGAGCTTAGCCCCCAGTTTGGCTATGTGGTTGCATCTCTCACATGTGTTGTACATGTATGGGAAGGGGAGAGGGTTGTCTGTGTACATGAGGCAGCTGTAACATTGCCACATGACTCACAGATTCACCAACTGGACCTGAGAGTAGATCAACAGGTGACCTTTGCACATGCTACCATAGCATTGTGAATCCCATACTAAGTAACGACACATAGGGCCAATGGGGAACAAGGTACTCAAGGTGACTATGTGAGGGTGTAGTCCTCCTGATTTGTTAGTGCTGGCATATATTAATGCTGTCTTGAGCAAATGCGAGGTAAGTCATATGCAATGTGTTACAGGCAAGCTACATGCAAACAGGACAAACAGTGTCGTTCTGTCAAGTGAGACATGGTCATCAGTACAGTAAGCAATACAGATCTCACTAGGGATCCACAGAGGCACTGTAAATCTGCACTGCAGGTGGAATCAGTGTTTCAGGAACATAACAAGCAAACATGCATACAAACAAAGCTACAGTCAGCAGGCCTGTATATAGACTATGCTACAACAAACAAGGTGTATGACTTCCAGTAGGTAACAGTGCATATATGCAGGCACTATAAGCCAGTACCCAGACATTCACAGGTCAGACAGGCTTGGTCCAGCCGCACCCCCCCACAAGTGTATAGACCACGTACCTTCGTAATGTTGAATAACTGGCCTGATACCCAAGTGCTCATACCTGTAATAATACACATGTCAAATAACAGACACTGAGCCCTCACTCAGCAGTTCCAGACTTAGTATGATGTATGCTACCTGTCCTGGCACCACAGTATCCTTGACATGTATGGACGCTCTCCCTCCTGTCATAGTTAGTTCTGTGTTTTGGTGCTGTCATGCATGGTATGAGGTGTGCCCTTGTAGTGCTAGTGTGCTCTTGTGAGCCTTGAACCTGTTGTGTAGTACTGCACAGATATCAACATCCTGAAACATCCGCATTGCAGAGTCGTGTGTGGACAGCATGCAACTCGCAGTTGACATGACCATCATTAAGTATCAATATGTACATTGTTGTATCCCCTGTGCTACCTATGTAGGTGGCCATCCCTTGACAGCCTCACCACCAGTATGCAAAGATGTGCAGACAGAACACTGTGGTAATTACTACGGGTGTACAAAACAATACAATGACATCCATACTGTAACTGCATCAGGCATGCTGGTATATACCCACAATGATATCATTACACTGTACTGTTGTCAACATCATATTGTTACAACACGTCTATGTAGTCACCCTGTGCATCAGCACCATGTTAACCTGTTCCTGCACCGATTTTACAGATTGCAGGAGGTGGCACAGTTTCATCATATGCACAGGGTGTGTACCTGGTATGCCTGAGTCTGCCACTGATAGAACCAATTGACATGTGTGTGTGTGTGTGTGTGTGTTGGTGAGGGTCAGCAGTACAAGATGGGGCAATGTTGATGCAGTGTGTGCGTGTATGCGTTAGCCCTAGGTGTTATCACTTTGCATGTGTGTATGAATGCGCACAGTCCCACCTCATGGCTGCCATATACAGGTGTTTGTGGACAGCCACAGACTGTACCTGCCAGGTCATACAGATCACTGTCTGTGGCCACGGACACGGTACCTGTGACTGGCAGGGGTGCTACGGACTGTATCAGGTACTAAGCTAGACTGGGTACTGTCATCAGAAGCAGGTGGTTGGTGACTGGAGACAGGTCCCTGTTGGGACTGTCCAGCGCCACGTGCACGTGGTCTCCTGGGACGGTCTGATGACAGCACAGACCCAGCATTGCTGGGGCTGCTGCTGGCAATATGTGAGTGGCCGCGGGCCTGTTGTCGTCCTCAACGGCTGCCAGCTGCTGCTGTTGCTGGCATATGGCCACGTCGACTCCTCAACTGTCCACCATTGCCCTGGCTCATGGACATGTAGTTGTGGAACAGATCTAATGTGTCCCCCCAATGTCTGTCAATGACCTCGGTGAAGTTACGGATGGCAACCGCAACATCATGCATACTGTCACTCATGGCTGTGCGACATGCCCTCAGCTCCCTCAGACCCTGTCTGGTGTATCGTTCCATACGTGACTGTGCCTGCATTACAGCCCGAAACATAGCTGAGGTTGAAAGACCTCTGTGGGCATGTCTGACAGGGGCAGTACGCCCACGGATGCTCCCACGAGAACCCCTGGACGTCTGCCTGTGTGGTACCATGTCAGGACCCTGGCCATGGCTGCTGTGTGGGGATGGATGTGCCACCGATACCACATTACCCTGGTCAATGCCCACTGTATCCTGTCCATCACCTAGGGACATTGGTGACAAAGGATGTATTGGCAGGATGACTGTGCGCATTGATGGGGTCAACAGCTGTGTAGTGTCAATTGGCTGACCAATGACGGACCCTGGCACACCTACCTGTGCCATTACACAGGTATCATCATTATCACTATCCACAGCAGATGATTCAGGTTCCCTGCTGCACAACACCAGAGCAGCACCAGAACCTGTGGGAGTAAGACAGGAAACACAGTTTACAATGTGTACACAATGTCACCACTGATACACACATGCACACATGCACACATGCGCACATGCACACATGCACACATGGGCACTTGCACACATGCACACATGCACACATGGGCACATGCACACATGCACACATGGGCACATGCACACATGCACACATGCACACATGCACACATGGGTGCACATGCACACATGGGCACATGCACACATGCACACATGTGCTCATGCATACATGCACACATGCACACAAGCGCATATGCACACACCTCAGTATATGAGATATCAACCCACAGACACAAACACACCTGCAATCAAACACATAGCACTACTGCTTCAGCCTATTATTACTGTTAGTATCAAGAGTTTTGAAGGTAATGGTATTACACACTCACCAGCATGGATAGGCTGCCTTGCTGTTACACCAGAAGGACCTGCAGAAAAGAGACATTTATTGTCAGTGGGCACAACTGTGCCATTGATACTGTGGGCATGATACAGTTCAGTAGTGCAACACAGGTGTACTGCTGATATTGAGGATATCACTCTTGCACAATAATTGCCAAGATTACAGCTACAAAACGAGGACACACCTCACACATGCATAACCTAACAGTGTACAGAACGGTCAACTATACACATGGCATGTTACCTGCACGCTCCATGTCCTGCTGCTGTGTGGCTCCAGCCTCCATCATTACACATGTATGCTGCTGCTGTTGCTGTTGGGCTGGAGCCACAACATTTAGGAGTAGTCCCTCCAGTCTGGTGAGGGGAGGATGTCTAGACACCCCACCACCTGTGGCAAGCTGCTGCCTGTGGATATCCGACGCACGCTGACGGACATTTCTAATTAAATCACTGCAGTGATGGCGTACCTGCTCATATGTCCGGTTATGTGTGCCTATGTCATTTACCCGATGGACCAGGTCTTGCTACAGTGCAGCCATCTCCTGCTGGTTCTGGCTGGTGCGGGAAAAGAGTGCAGCAAAATCCCGCACCAGGCTCTGGTGTATCTCTTCCTCCTCTGCAGCGGAGTAGACAGGGTTCCGCTGGTGAACCATAGCCCTGAAAAGGAGAAGGAAAATATGTCAGCAATATCTGTCAGCAAACTATGGCACACATAATACACATAATACTCGACTGCAGTGATATAACTTAACCACCATATATAGCATCTGTCTGTCAATTGGGGGATACACATGTAAATGACCAGATATCAGTGCTCATCCGACAACTGTGCAACAGTACCTGGCACACTCCATACGACAAACTAGTATGCTGCAGCAGTCAACACACTGTTTCAGGTACAATACACAACCTCACACTGGGGGTTTGTATCAAGGTACTGTATGGGGAACATTATCAGCCCATGCACTGCACACAATGCACGTTACATATTTCTCTGGTAATGCACACTACTCTTACTTGCCATAACCCTACCTACACCACAGTGACATACAGGGTAACACAGCACAACATATGGCAATGTAGTATGTGTTGATCGCAATACCTCACACACCTGTCTCTGGCCTCACACCAAGGACACACACTAGCATGACAGACAGACAGTCATGGTGAGCAATCACACATGCACCCAGTCACTGGCACACTCATTCCACCTCACATATTTTGTTTGCAATGTGTTCATGGGTGTGCATTGTGTCTTAGGTAGGTAGTGTGCTTTTGGCCCTGGGCCTACAGCAGCATACTCTTATGCTACCCTGCCCCTTGTGACACATGTGTTATGATCGTACCTGCTCCTTACAAGCAGTTACACAGGGTGGCTCATATGACATATTACCTATCTGCATAACATTCAGCAGGGGTATGTCTGACATCTACTCATGGGGAGCCTTGCTTCTTAATTCTGTGTGGTCTACTACAGGGTATGTCGTATCTGTGGGTAGGGTCCTGTACCTCCACCATGTGCTCTATACTGCAGTGACAAGGACGACAGACATAGGTAATTTGTGTTGTGGATGTTGGAGGTGTTACCATGTTTGTTAGACAACTGTCATGGGTGTGACCGAGCTATGTATATCCAACAGTGGTAACCTCTATGTAGGTAGTCTGTGTGCGCTCTGTGGTCTTGTCAGTCACTCTGCATAGGTACTGTGTTTGAGTGCATTGACACAGTTACTTGCATATGTCTGTGTCCTTCTCCATATCTGTAGTTGTCATGGGAGGTACATACCATGTAGGACATTGTGGGGTGTGGAGGGGTACAGTGACCTACATGTCCATAGCTGACACACCATGTTCACTGACACATTCCATGTACAGGTATTACAGGACTAGTGTGCCACTGTGTATATCAATGGGGAGCCTATTGTACACTTGTTGCCCCTGTTCCCCCCTGACACATGCAGTGGTGGGCAGGCATGCACATATGTGGTGGTTACTGGTGTCAGTGTTTTTGAATGGGGTATGGTACTCCAGTATCCACACTGTTGTTCACTCCATGCCTTTGACACCAGACACCTGTTGCAAGACAGCTGCACACATGTTCCTCACACAGTATATATATATATATATATATATATATATATATATATATATATATATATATATATATATATATATATATATATATATATATATATATATATATATATGTTTGTATATATGTATATAATATGTATATATAGATGTAGATATATACATATAGATGTGGGGAGAGAGGGGGAGAGAGTGAGAGAGAGACAGAGGGAGAGTGACAGTGAGAGGGGGTGGGACAGAGAGAGAGAGATAGTCATATACAGACATATCCGTTGTCAGTCAGATCTATCTGTATATGTATATGTATCTACATATATCTATATATGTATGTGTGTATTACATATATCTGTACATACATATTCTACCAATCTCGATGTCTGTGCAGTAAGTGAAAACCTGGTTCAAGGCTCCTGAGAGCACACCAGCGGTACCAGGCTATACCTCGTATCATGCTTTTTGGCCCCAGGACTCGGGACAAAACAAAAAGGGAGGGGGTGTGTCCATATTCATGGAGGACACCCACACCTCCAGGTTAGTGGCAACACATGAAGCATCAGAGACCATCCAGGTGCAGATAACCATAGGCAAACCTGCTATATAACTGGTAGCATGTTACAGACCACCCTTCAAATCTCAGGAACCACAGTCAGCCTTCCTGAAGACATTGGAGGATATGAATGTCCCACCACACACCATCATATTGGGAGACTTCAACTACCCTAACATACACTGGGTGCATTATTCTACCCCAAACACCCTAGTCCAAAGGTTCCCGGAATTCACTAAGTCAAATGCAATGGAACAGCTAGTCACCACTCCCACAAGGGGAGATAATATACTAGACCTGATCATCACAAACATGGGGACAATGTGCTACACACCGGAAGTATACCCCTCACTAGTCAAATCTGACCACAGACTAATCCCCCTGGATATACATATCCCACCTCCCCCACAACACAAAAGACTACAGTGGGAAACCTCTCACATGCCGACTTTACACTTCTTATAACTGAGTTGGTATCCTTTATGCCCACTGGGCCAGTGGAAACCACATCCCACAATGCAGACACCTTCACATATGCTTTCTACGGACATCTCCAAGAATGCATGGATCATGCAATCCCAAATAAAACCAAGACCCTCTCCACCAAGGGCAGGCATCCTGTCTGGTGGACCCCAGCGATGAACAAATTGTATAACAACAGAAGGTAGCTACTGCACGGCAGAGCAGAATTCCATAGAGATAAGGCATCTCTGATCAGCACAAGTAGAAAGATACGTTCTGTCGTACAAACATGCAAGGCCAACAATGAGAGGGACATCGCTATGGACACTACAGATGACCACAAGGCCTTCTTCTGCTATGTTACACACCTGGGTGGGAACCCTCAGATATGTTCAAAGTTAGTTCACAGTGACAAAAGCTACACTGAACACACAGATAATGCTAACATTCTGGCAGACAGGTTCAGTGCAGATTTCTCCCCTCCCTCACCCACACATGAGGAATTACTTATCCCAGCTGACTGTAACCTCCCTGTCATCTCAGATTTCCAGCTGGGAACCACCCTCAGCAAAGCTGTAAACACAGCATCAATGGGACCCGACGTTATGCAGGTTGCATGCTACGTGAACTCCAAGAGGAGCTACACACGCACATTCATGCTATTCAACCGTAGCCTTACTACAGCATATGTACCTGGACACTGGCATACAGCAACAGTAGTCCCACTCCACAAAGGAGGCACCTCTACAGACCCTGGTAACTACCGCCTCTTAAGCTTAACCAGCCTGCTCTGCAACGTTATGGAAAGAATCATTATGGAACTCATACACAGAGACATTGGGGACTTAGACACTTGATCCCACCCGGTTTGGCTTTGTAGAGGGCAGGTCCTGCCTTATGAACCTGGTTGACCTTTTCAAATCAGTCACTAGAGCCATTGACGAGGGCACAGCGGTCCATACAGCCTACCTGGACTTGCCTACGGCTTTCGACACAATACCGCACTCTGGCATCATAGACATCATCAACAGCTGAAATGTAAATCCATATGTCACAAGATGGGTTGCAAACCGGCTAAAGGATAGAAACCCTACAGTCAAACTCACTGGTGCCATGTCAGACTCAGAGCCAGTCACAAGTGGTGTCCCACAGGGCTCTGTCCTGGGACTGCTCATGTTCGGCATATATTTCTCAGATGTGGAAGCAGACATGGGAGGGTAGTGGCTGACAATGTTCAAAGATGACTGCATACTAGGTGCCATAGTCGATACACCAGCTGACACATACATCCTACAGAAAGGCCTCACGGACACCGACAACTGGTGCTGGAGTCATGGCCTTAAACTGCATGCCATGTAATCTATAGTCATACCCTTTTGGACGGACAAGGTACCGACATATTATCACATAGACAGTAACCCACTGAGTACAGACAAATTAATCGGAGACCTGGTGACACTGATCGATACTGACCACTCATTTGACACCCACGGTGCCAAAGTGGTTGGATAGACTTCATACCTTGCCCACCTTATCATGAAGGGATTCACATCCAGATCAAAAGGGGTCATTGTACCCCTATACTCCTCCCTTATCAGGCCTATGACTGTGTACTATGCCCCATTTGGTATGTACCTCACCTGGCACTTGCAACAGCTAGGGGGACCCCATAAGTACATCACCAGGAGGATTAAGGGTCTCCAACAACTTTCATATGCTGCCAGACTAAAGTAACTCATGCTCTATTCCATAGCATACTGCCTACTTAGGGGTGATCTGTGCCTGATGTACAAGGCCATGTCCAATCAGGTATTGATGGACATGTTCCACCTCATACAATCAAAATCCATCAGAACCACAACAGCTACAGATTTAAACCTCAGCACACATATGAATATCACATACTGTAGGGACAGATCCATCACTAAGAGGCTTCCAATACTGTGGAACAGGATCCCAGTTCATGTTAGGCAAAGACCCTCACTGACACTCTTCATGTGAATTCTTGACGAGTGGATGGGAGATCATAGGTTTACACCAGGGGTCATCTCTGTGTCACTACTAGACAGAGGCACAGTAAACTAGTGCTATTATGTGCGGGGGTCTTCACTGTGTCACTACTATACAGAGGCACAATTTTCTAAATCTATTCTATACACTGTCTGCAGATAGCCTAGTACTAAACTATGACACTGTGAATCTATATATGTCTATGTATTTCTACATCCCTCTCTATCTATGTATACACATATATATATATATATATATATATATATATATATATATATATATATATACATATACATACATATCTCGATATACATACGTATACACATGTTAGATATATTTATATATATACTCCTTTTTAGTTCCACATATGTATACACACAGTAACGTACTGCTGAACATCCATTACTATACAACCTACTTGTACATTGCACTACAACCTACATTGCTATGTGCACATAGCTACCTTCACATACGTATGTATGTAGAGCCTTCAGTGACAGTTGCAGTATGTCCCCGGCCCTATGCACATCTTCATATACATAGATACAGACCAATAACACATCTGGAGGGTTCACAGCATGTAGACTATTATAGTAGTACTTTACATTACCTGTGTTTGTTGCAGCTGTTTGCGTAGGCAGCCTCTTTGTTTTGTTGTTACAGGTTTTTTTTTTTCTTTCTCTTTCTTTCTTTCTTTCTTTCTTTCTTTCTTTCTTTCTTTCTTTCTTTCTTTCTCTCTCTCTCTACCTCCAGCGGGTGCAATGAAAGTATCGCATGTGTGGACTGGGAGTACAGGATGCTTTTGTAGGTATCTGCACATGTCCATGTGATGGCCTCTGCACCAATTGTTAGCCAGCATTTACTAATTGCATGCAGCCTGTTGTGTAGTGATTGCAGTTCTCACTGTGATTATAGGACTGTGCTATAAAAAGGTCTGTTAGGTAGGCATAGCCCTTTCAGATTATCAGGGTGGGGACCATGCTGGTTTGCTGTGGACACTGTTCTGTGAGTGTAAGGGTTGGTATGTCTCTCATATTTCAGGCTGTGTTGTAGACACTGCAATGCATGTTGTTCTGTAAGCTGAGTATTCCTTCCTCCAGTGTCCTCTTCTCCGTGTGTATGTAAACTGACACCTACGACTAGTAATACTGTGTATATGGGTGTGTGTGCTTTCCTGTGGGGATTGTGGTGTAACTGGTATATAGCAGTGGCTCTTGCAATCTGTTGCTATGGCTTCAATATTTGGCCTTTACATTCACTCCTTGTACGCCTGCTAGGTGTCTTTCCTGTAATGTGTTGCTATGGCTTTCTTATTTTCCATTTACATTCACAGCTTGTAATGCTTGCTAAATCTGTTTGGGCAGCAATTCCCTATGTGTTTGTTATGGTAGGGTGTTACTGCATGCAGTGTGGTCTGGCCATGGTGTGGGCCTTGACACTTACAAGGGTATTTGATCATGCTGCTGAGCAGGTCTCAGATACTGTCAGGTGCATCTTTTATCAGCCTCATGGAATGGTACGTAGCAGTGGGATACTCCAATGACATATTCTGATATTCTGCAGTTGTGACTGTGGATTATTTCAAGCATATGTATTAGTACACCATTTGTGACGTGCAGGTGGTGCATACCTTCAGTCATTCATAGTTACCATTGCATGTGTAGTTACACCTTTCTGCCTCCTGATAGTACATTTGACAGGGTATCAGTGGGGTACAGTTGACATTTGTTTTCACATCAGGGACATCCCTGTAACTCAGTCACAGTTGCTATGTCTGATCTCTTAACTATTCAACTATGGCAGTGTTTATCCTGCTCTGAGTATGTGTGTGGCTTGCCAGATGCTACTGTGACATTATTACCTAGTAGCTACCAACTAGCATGACTGTTTCTCAGCACACAGTACTATTTTACAAATCCACTAGATTTGACAGTAAATATACATGACATGCTTTGTGTACTAGACTTGCTACATTCCCTTTACATTAATTCCTACTATTTTATGATATATTTATTTCAGCACAATGTTCTTGTATAGCAGTCATGGCTTAGTGGTAAGTCATGCAGACTAGAGTTTCCAAGGTCCTGGGTTCGACACTGACAGAGGTATTTTATTTTGCTGCTGAGAAAACTACAGGCCTTGTCATTCAGAGTGACTAAGGCACTTTTAAGCAGTTGTAAGCGGGTTAGCGCTGGTTTGCGTGGAGGTCACGCATGCGCACTGCCGCAACTGCGCTGCAACAGCTAAGCACACAGAAGCGCACTCCTGCTTACTACTGCTTAAAAGTGCTTACTCTTGCACACACCCACGCTATTTTCTTTTAAAGAAAAGAAAATGGGGAGATAGGAAAGTGGTGAAAAGGGGGCACAAAGAGGGTAGGACAGTAGGAAAACAAGCTCGGGTTTTGCAGGAGGGATGTAGGAAAGGCCCATAGCTGCCCATTTCTTCATCAGCAACAGCTGTGCATATGTTTGTAATTTGGTGTGAAATTTGAAACCTTCCACCCCTGAGAGAGGTGTGAGGACAACAATAATATTTGTTGTACAGCCAATTGTAATTGCCAGTTTACATGTCCAGCAGACATGTGTGCAAAATGGGCAGCTATGTATGGGGCATCATTTTTTTGTGGGTACAGAGTGCCCTTTTTTTTTTCCAGGTGAGAGTGGTATGTCAGGTACGGGAAGTCGGTATAGCTGGGGAGGTAGGTAGGCGAGGTTAACAGACAAGACAAACAAGACGCATACAGGGGTGGTGTATGACACATGTGGGGGGGTTACACAATTGACGGGGATGGATGTTTGGATATCTCGAGCCCATGAGCCCACAGATGGCAACAGTGGAACTGATATCCCCACCCATGGGCAGTTGCCACTGTGCCTTCACTGCCCAGGATGGGGCTGTGCTGGGGGCTGTGTAGGATGGGCAGCAGGCATGCCTGTGAGTTGTGCCACCCGTGCCTCAAGCTGATGTAGGGGCCCAAGCACAGCATGCCGGATCTCCCTACGCACCACAGTCCGGACACTACGGAGGGTGAGTGGATGTTCTCCTCTGGCCACGCTTGCAGAGGGGGGATGAGCCCCATCCCCTGCAGCGCTTCCACCTGCAGGTGGCACAGGGCCACTGGAGGAGGGTCCGGCATGGGCACTACTGCCAGGTGCACTCGCCAGCTGAGGTGGGAGAGGTGGGTCAGCTGGAACCCGCCTTCCCTGTCATCCTATGTTTTGCATTATTTAGTGACAGTTTGGGTTAGTAACATGCAATACCATTCACAATTAGTTGTAACAGCATGCATTAGTATTCCCATTAACCAAACACCCATAAATTCAAGCCGTTGAACAGCAAGCATAACACATGCATAATTTGAACAACAGTACACATTCCAACAACATGCAGGGTTGAGTGATGGCAACAGGCCATCAGGTTTGGATGTATGAACAGGGCACATGCATCAACGTACATGCAAATATGTATGAACCAACAGGACAATTGTCCAGGGGTGTTAATTGTGAATACACATACCCATTTCATGTGGAATGGATTATTTGTGGTTATAGGGTAGGGTGAAGAAATATTTCATTAACAACTTCAAATACCTATACATATGCTGTACATTTCTACTAGCTGCAGATATATACACACTACAGGTCTGACTACAGTTTCCTATGTGACAACTTATGCATGTTGCTGATAGGAATGTTACTGCTACATTAATATACATTTCATTTTTATTTATACACATTCATATCTGGCTTTGTTCAGCTACATCATCCTGCTACATTTGCTTTATATGGCTCTAGACAACTGTGGATGTTTGGTATTTCATACAACCATACTATCTGCATATTGCAAACTGAGAGCAACATATCCAGATTTTGGGACACACATTCCAGCTTCAGTACTTTTTTCAACACATGTTGCTGTTTGGTTGTGCCTGTCACATTCATTTCATTCTGTACTGACTGCAGTATACTTTATTCAGGAGTTATTACTACTTTATTGGTGGATTCATACCTCTTTCTCACACTCTCTCACTTGTTTTATTTTCACAATTCATGATGGTACTTAATTCTAGGCTTTATTGACATGTTTTACTTAGTTATAACAATCCTTTCCAACAGACTCACTTGTGTCATGTTTCAGAATTTAAACAGGGATATATTTCACACGTGTTTTACTCAGCTTCTGTAGCTGTACTTTTCAGCCTGCTGCAGGTTATGTACTATTATATTACAGGTGGAACATCTTTATTTCAGACTTGTTTCATTTTTATTTTTGGATTACAGGCTGCATCACACTTATGTAATCAAACAATACTAGCAAAATCCCTCTTACACTGTTACTTGTACTTTTTATTAATAAGTGACTACACTGCACTCTTTTTCAAGCTGTCATACTTATATTTTTTTACAGTTACAGGGAGAGAATTACTGACCTGCCTGGTGGCACAACTGCACCAGCCTATCGGCATAGGCACGACGGTTCATGGAACGGACACCTGCAGCTGTAATATAAATGCAGTAATATTGGAATACACATCTCCATAATATCAGCTAGGTTAATTTCTTACATAAATAACTACATGTAACTTACTCAGTAGTGGGGCGTTGGGCATTTGCCGGGCCTCCTGGATCCAACGGTTCAGTTGGTCCTGCTTCCATCTCTTCAGGTCCGCATGGTGGTGATGGACCTGTTCACCAGTCCTTGGTATTCCTGTGGCACTGGTGAGATCATGTGCCAACCGGTCCCACGCCTCAGCCCTATATGCTCCCCACAGGACCTGGCCCTGCATGAGTTGGGCCTCATGATCATGGACAAGGAGCCAAACCATATATTTGGACTCCTCAATGCCCCACCTCTGTGCTCAGAAGCAACTACCCTCTCCTACACCTGCCATCCTGACTGCAACTCGATTCCACAATCGGTTATGCTGTGTATTCCCACCTATGGGGCTTATATATGCCATTTTTACCGTACTTATCTGTGAATGGCCATTTTGGAATTGTATCAGCTTCACAAAACCTGCTTTGTCATGCTCCTCTTTCCATTGATTCCTATATATATGCTATTACTGCATTTCTAAGAGCAACTGTCATGGCTTAGTGGTTCAGTACTTTGACTATGGTGCATGGTATCCTGAGTTTGTGCCTGGCCATTGCTTTTTATATTTTATGACTGTCTACACAAGCCAGGAGGTGTGTCTGTGTAAAGGCAATTTTGATACAGCTTGCTCAACGTTGCTCATAGGGTTAACTTGTTGGCTCGGTGCGCAGCTCCGCACAAACGGGTCACGCTGGCTTACGTGCCGTTTGGCTGTCAACACGCATATTACGCTCAGCTCAGCTACGGGCACACAGTTTCAGTGTGTTGGAACTCTGCTCAACCCCGGCCACTCCTTCTACACCTGTTAAACCACTACTCACCTATGGGCACTCATTTTACACCTGTTAAACACTGCTCACCTACGGGCAGATATACTCAGCTTGTTAGAGTGTGGCTCAGCTATGGGCATTTCTGACATTTCTTCTTTTTTTATTTCACACATTTCTTCACAATACCTGGCCCATTTCATTACATTTTACATAAAAATAATTTTATACATGTACATATATGTCAGAGTATTGTTTCGTGCTTATTTCACTAAAAATAAAAATTGATGTTGTGGGGGCTCGAACCATGACTGCCTCCTCTTCAGGCAACGTCTCTACTGCTACGCTATTGCTTCTTGGTTTACTTTGCATATTTAGTTCTTATATGATTTTTCACTGACTGCTAACTGTGGCTGAGCGACGGGCACGCCCGCGCAAACGAGCGCACTCACGGGCAAACATCTTTACAACTTATAAAAAAAAATATAACATGTTCATATTTACATTTTATGTTCATAGTCTGTGGGGGCATGTGTTGTGCTGTGTTTATTCACATTTACACGGACTCTGTCGTGGGGGTTTACTTTTGGGACTTTTACTCTTCTGGGGGCGTGTCCGTTTGCAGGGCTCACCCTACGGCCACGCCCCCTACTGTCTTACATGGACTGTGTTAACCTTAGGTGTGATTCAGCATGCCCTCATGCATATGCATGGCATGCTGAGTTCACACCGTTTAACTACAGCCTCCGTGTAAGCCTTGTAACTCTTACACGGAGGCTTTGTGAATCCTGCCCCATGTGTCTATGACATTGCATTGTTTGATGGGTAATACTTGTGTTAATGGTTAAGTATAAACATCCAGTAGAAAATGTATTTATTGGTGTTAACTGTACATGTGCCTAAAATGCTGAACATGTAAAAATTAAAGCACATATGACATAGTAGAGTGAGTGACATGTACCAGTATATAAATGTGCAGCAAAACTAAAATATTTAGTAGCTGTAGTTGTTATAGCAGGAATGAATGTCATATCCATAAATCTGGTGCTATAACATACTACAAAATTATATGAACATCCCTTTCGATTTGCCCACCACTTTTTGTTTTTACTGAGCCCTTGTTTGTTTTACCAGCTTTTCCCAAGCCAGGTGTCCTTCCTGTGCCAGTTCATTTATTAAGTAAGTGTTCATTTTGCATGCATTTTCTAATAATACTGTCAATTCCCAACCAGTTTGTGATGTATGTCAAGTTTCAAGTACACCTTTCCTCCACCCATCTTACTTTCATCTTAATGTCTGCTCTTTTATAGCTTGATCTCCAAAATTATTTAGAAATTTGTTTTACTTGCCCCACCAAAAAAAAAAAATATATATATATCTACGACCTCTCAAATACATTCTTCATAACTGATTGTGATCCTTGCATTGCATCCTGTTTTGCAAACCATACCTTTGTTTGCTTGAAAGCATTCCATTTTTGTTTTTATATTGCTGTAACCTACTTGAGATGCTTTTCTTATGCACTGTGACTTGCCACCCAATGCACTCAGCACCATATTTTCATATATATTCAAAATGTTTATATTGTTTTGTGAACTACAGTTGTGTACTTGTGATTATAGTCATAGATTCTGTGCCACTCAGCTATTACTTGATATTCAAGACATCCTGTACACTCTCACCATGTATAACACAGTTGCTAACATGCTCCTTCATGAAGTCATGTGATTCTTTATTGTGATGTACATTTTCTTGCTGTTCATGATGTTATTTGGCCCACATGCAGTAGATGTACTATACATTACATTTGTTAAGCCATGTACCTATCACATACATCAAGTCATAGCATGGTTGTATATGTTTCCATGTATGATGCTGCCTGTAGTGATGTGATTTCAGAGATGATAATTTCTATTCGTAGTTTTCACATGCATGCCTTGATGCTTTTTTGCTGTTTTACACCTGTCTTTCTACTGATGGACTGAGACTGTGACAAAAGTTCATCTCAAACAGCTAGTACTTAAGTCCACTGTTACCTTACATGAGAGTCAGACAAGCACTATGTAGGTCATATTAAAATAATTTGAAAATCATTGTATCAATAATGGAATGGCTAACTTGTATACATTGCAAGTAAAGCTTTTTTTAGTAACACATATGTTGCACAGGCATTCACATTTTTGAAAGTGTGCAAATTCAAATCATTTAGTAAATATATTTTGTGGAACTATGTTAGACTATTGCTATATATGAATGACTTCATGTATGTCAGTGAGTGTCCTAGTGTTGATACTACGCCAATCTTTGTATAAATCCATTTTTGGTGAAGTGCCATGCTAATGTACAGTTTGAGGTGTTTTTATCATCTGCATGTAAAGTATAGCAGACATTATGTTTACTATTGTCCATACATTAATTCTTTGTTATCCAGCCACAGTGTGTAGGCAACAATGATGTGTTTTAAATATATTCTTCAATGTGATTATATATATAGTCCATTTTTACCTGGTCCCCCTCCTTGGGTTGCTGCCTTTTTCATACTTAGCAGCCTTAGGCAGTCCTTCCAATATCTTAGTCAGTCTGACAGTCAGTGTTTGAGCTGTCAATCAAGGACTCTTTTATCCAGTTCTGCACAAACCTTGCCAGGTCCTTCCTTCCAGTTTTTCCACCAATCCCTTTATTCAAATATATTCTCTGTGGTTCCAACACTCCAGTTCTTCACATTGTACTATTAATCCATTTGCTATTGGTTTCAAATCTTGAACATCTGACTGTAACATTATTATTACCCCCTGCAACAGTGATTCAACTCACACAGTAACCACTGGAGCCATTAGCTCTGATGCAGCCTCCTCCATTCTCACTTCCTTTAGTTACTCATAGCATACCTCTACCACCTCTATGAGGTTTAGTAAGTAAGCTGATGGTCTGTCAATTTCCCTTCTATTCTGGTTGCTAGAAACTAACTTTGCTGCACTTCAAAGACTTGTCATGTGTCTGCACACATGCTTGCACCTACACAATGCATCACTGCCCTTACTTATATGACATAAAAAAATAATATTGCACTGATGAAAGAGCTCTCTTCCCAAGTGACCTTCTTGTTCATGGATCTTGCTGGCAGCTTTCCATATTATAGGATGTCTACTCACACAAACTATCAGGAAGAAGTGATGCTAACTCAGCTACTAAATGCCACTAAGTGCTTGCTGCAGCTGTTGATGATATCCAGAGCATGTTTAGTGCCAGCAGCTCCAATAATATCAGCAGGCTTTTCCCTGTTATAGTCAGACCCACCTTGCTTCATAGGTTCATAGGTTCATAGGGAGGTACTAGGCTATTAGCCCTAGGGCCTATATAAGCCTATCCAAAAGATACCCTGGCTTTTGCCACCCAAGAAAATTATTTTCCTGTGCCCCTGTCAAGCCGAGCCACAGAAGTGATCCCAGGGGTGAATTTCCTATCTCCCATCCAATCATCAAGATTTTTCTTGAAGAGTGCTAATGAGGAGCTTTGTTTGACATAGATAGGTAGTTTGTTCCAGAGTACAGGAAATCTCTGGGACAGGAATCTATCCCTCCAGCATGTTCTGTTTACTGTCGTGACAAGGTTTAGGTCCCTAGAGCATGTAGCTCGAGGGATTTCTTTAAGTGGAACATGTCCAACAGCTCTGAGTTTGACATAGCTTTGTATGTTAGGCAGAGATCGCCTCTGAGTAGGTGATATGCAACAGAGTAAAGCTGGAGTTTTTTGAGACGGTCTGCATAGGGCATCTGTTTCATGAAGGTAAACCTCTTTGTGAGGTATTTCTGTGGCCTTTCCAGTTGTTGTAGATGTCTTGTGAGGTACATACCAAAAGAGGTGTTTTACTTTATAATGGGTCTAATGAGTGATGAGTAGAGGGGAACAATGACTTATTTTTTCCTGGATTAGAAACCTTTTGTGATGAGGTGTGCCACGTAAAAGGATTTCCTGACTACTGTGGCAATGTGATTATCAAAGGAGAAACTACTGTCCACCTGTGTCCCAAGGTCTCTTATCACACTTTTGGTGTCAAGTAGACTACCGCCTATATGGTAGTTCATGGGTGCAGAGTTTTTTACCAAAAGGGATGACAATGCACTTTTTGGCACTGAGCTTGAGGTCATGGCTTTGACACCAGGTATCTGTCTCACTGTAGCCCTTTTGTAGGATGTCCACATCATTAGGAGTTTTGATTATGGCTCCTAGTTTGCAGTTATCTGAGAACTTTGTTAGCCAAAGACCTTCTGTGTTAGCCTTTACTTCAGAGATGTAGATACCAAACAGGAGAGGACCTAGGACTGAACCCTGTGGTACTCCACTTGTCACTGGTCTGAAGTTGGATTTAGAATCTGCTACTTTCACAGTGTGGGTTCTGTCAGTGAGCCAGTTGGCAACCCATCTTGTGACATAGGAATTTATACCTAGTTTAGTGAGTTTATCTATAATTCCAGAGTGGGGATGGTGTTGAAAGCCTTGGCGAGATCTAGATAGGCTGTGTGAACCACCTTACCCTCATCTATGGCTTTGGTGACCACTTCAAAGAAGTCTATCAGGTTTAGGAGACATGATCTGCCTTTTGGAAACCCAAACTGGGTAGGGTCCAGAGTTTGGAGATTACCAATGTCATTGTTTATAAGTTCCATGATGATATGTTCCATAGCCTTGCAGACCAGGATAATTAGGCTAATGGGGTGGTAGTTCCCAGGGTCCGTGGTGGCTCCCCCTTTGTGGAGTGGGATAACCGTTGCTATGCGCAATTCAGTGAGCACAAAGCCTGAGGTGAGGCTATGACTGAACATGGTACTTAGGTGGGGTGCCAGTTCGTTCTGTTGTTCATGTAGAAAGCAGCCTGGGATGTTGTCAGGTGCCATGGATGCTGTGTTCTTCACTTTGGAGAGTGTGTTTTTTACCTGTGCAGCCATGATTACAAGAACTTTGCATTCTTCCGGTATATGGATGGGCCCTTTAGGGGATGAGAGAGGGGTGAAGTTAGCAATGATCCTATCTGCCAGGATGTTGGCAATATCAGTTGGTTCTGTATATTAAGTGCTGTTGTGCTGTAACTCAGAGCAGATCTGAGTTTTGCCATTGAGATTCTTGACATAGCTTTAGAATACTTTGTGGTTGTCTTTAAAATTAGTGGCAATTTTGTTTTTGTAACTAGCTTTGGTGGATTTTATGAGGGATCTCAGCTTCTTACTGAGGCTGACCACAGAGTTCTCCCAATCATGGGATTTTACTCTTTTTTGCAACAGTTTCTTTCTTCTGTTGTAGAGTTTGTTTATGGCAGGGGACCACCAGATTGGCTTCCTTCTTTTGGAGGATAGCATCTTGGTTCTGTTAGGGATTGCACAATCCATGCACTAGTGTAAGTACTTATAGAGGGCAGTTATATAGGATACAGCAGTCGTACCTCTATTGTCCGTCAGCATGGGTGTCATGAAGTTTGCCACTTCTGTCTTAAGAAGCGTGAAGTTGGCTTTGGAGAAATTATTTACGGTGGTTTCCCTAATGGGGGGTGTGGGTGGGATGTGGATGTCTCAGGTGATTTGCTTGTGGTCAGATCTGACCAACGAAGAATTGACCTCGGGTGTGGAACACCGGTTGCCCATGTTGGTAACGACCAGGTCGAGGATATTACTGCATCTGGTGGGGTGTGGATAGGTTGGTCCAAGGCATTGGAATTTATGAATTCCAGAAAACGTTGAGCACAAGAGTTGGTACATGAGTAGTTTTCTCAGTTAATGTTGGGATAGTTGAAATTGCCCATTATTACGGTGTTAGGTTGTACCCTAATATTTTCCAGTGTATCAAAAAATGAGGAGTGTGAATCCTGGGGCATGGTGGGTGATCTGTAGCAAGCTACAATTTGGATTGCGGTCTTGCCCAGAGTTAGTTGCACTTGGATAATCTCGGATGCATTATGCTGAGCAACTAGCCTGGAGGTGTGGATATCCTTAATGAATATGGACACCCCTTCACCTTTTGTGCTTCATTCCAGGTTAGATGGCCAAAAGGTGTGGTATGAATTATAGCCTGGTAATGCAGGGGTGCTCTCTGGAGCCTTGAACTAGGTCTCTGTCACTGCACATATGTTGATGTTCTCCATTTTAAGGAGTGCATCGAGTGAGAGCATTTTGAGGTTTAGACTTCTAGCATTAAGTAGCATTACCCTCAGATTTTGCTTGCTTATACCTGTTACGGTGGTGAATTTGTCATTTGAATCTTGCCTAAAAAGGCACTATAGGGGTGGTAAGAGCCTTAGCCAGTAATTGGAATCCCAAAGGTGACAGGTGCAGACCATCTCTGGTAAAGCATCATGGATTGTCGAGCATTTCATCCCAGACAGACAGATACTGGATCCCCTTAGAATGACAGCAGAAGCTTAGCCAATTGTTGAAGTCAATCATTTTTTCCTTGTACTGTGGTATCATTCTGGGTAATAGCAGGATGCTACTATGGGCTAGGTCATACCTGCCTGTGTTACAAGATAGGACAGCTCCTCCATGTCTCTTTTCATGTAGTCCTGGGAGATATGTCTCAGGTCATTCACACCAACACGGACAATGACAGAGTCATATTTGTACTTGTTGTGGAGTGACCTGAGTGCATGCATTATGTGGCAGATCCTGGCACCTGACAGGCAGCTGACAGTAACTTTCTCCTTGTTTAGCCTGGTGAGTGGAACATCAGTGTGCCTGATTATAGAGTCACCTATGACTAGAGTGTTGGGTACGTTGTTATGCCTTATGGGCTGTGGTTGAGTGGCACACTGAGTTTGTGGGCTATGCGTCATTTGGGTTGTGTTGTGGGGTGGTGGTTGCTTGCATTTCTGCTTTGGAGGTTCGTTTTGCTTGGGTAGATTTTCTTTTAGAGCCTCTGCGAATGTGGGTGTGTGTTTTGTGTTTCTATGTGTGTGTTTTGATGGTGTAGATTTTGAGGGACTATGTGATGAGTGGGGTGTGGTGCAAGTGTTTACCTTCTCCTCTTGACTGTCTAGTCCAGTCTTGGGTGAAGAGAGCTTTGCTTCCAGTTTGGCTATATAAGTGCATCTCCCACAGGTTGTAGAGTTGGGTGGTAGGAGGAGAGGGTTGTCTGTGTACATGAGGCAATTGCTGCATTGCCCCAAGATGTCCAGATTCATCATGTAGACAGGAGAAAACACCGGGAGCTGACCCTTAGACATGCCTGGATAGGTGCTTATTTATTAAGTACTAAAAACTGTTTACCTCTAGACAAGTGAGGAAAGTTGAGTCCTGTAGCATTTTGTAGCTTATTTAGTGCTTACAATGAGTTCTGAACAAGGGCTGAGCTCAAAGAAACAGATTTGAGTGCTGAAACTAGAAAACTGGATAATTCTTAGAAACAAAACTAAGCTGGAAGGCTTCCCTCCAACACAGAAAGGCTTGGGGGCTCAGAAACTTGCAAACAGTCCTGGATACAGCAAATCTGTATCTAGACTAGACAACTTACAGGAAAGGCAGGAAACAAGCTTAGAATTTTTTTTTTTGTAAAGTGGAAAGGGGAAAGAAGGAGAAGAAAGTAACTGGGTTAGCCTTCTCAAATGTTCTCCCTGGATTAGATAAAATGAGGTAATGACACTAGACTGAGAGGAGAGTCCCATATTAAATTTCCAGTAGGGGCGGGCAACTGCAAAGCCACCAAGTATAAGAACAGGATATCAATAGGGAGGGAGGGTGAAAAACTGAATCAGTTATATGATACACAACCTCCACCAACAAACAACTAGGCCCAAAACACAAGCCTGAATATGGATAATGCTAGACTACCGACACTACTTAGGTAGAAAATACTGCAGAAATGTTTAAACAGATAAAGGATCAAGGAGACTCTAGAGAATGCTTTTAACTGCAAACAAGTTATATGATACACTCCTAGCAGGACATCAGAACTAACAAACCTAACCAGATGCTTAACAATTGTAGAAAATTCTAGTTAATACCTCACACACAGTGCAACTAGCTAGCAAAGTATATGTAGACAATACAAGTGCTATAAATAACTCAGAACTAAGCAAAAAACAGGATACTTAATGTTATATATCCCTGATTAGTTAGCTGAGAACACTTCCTCCGATTTCCTCCAATTAGCTCTGTGTGAAATGGCAGAAACATTCAAAAGTTAACTTCTTAAGTTACAAAGTTGAAACCTAAAACAACTTTAAAAAAAACTTGAAAGAACCCATGAGGTGCTTACTCCAAGGCGTAGTCCAGGCAACCCCAATCAGCCAATGACCACGAACAATTCAATCTCACTGAAATGCTATACTGGCTTTGGCTAAGCTATGATGGCCTGGAACATGTGCTCAGACACACAGCCTCTACTAACAAACAACTAGGCCCAAAACACAAGCCTAAATATAAGCAATGCTACACTGCCAACACTACTTAGGTAGAAAAAACTGCAGAAACGTTTAAACAGATAAAGGATCATGGAGACTCTAGAGAATGCTTTTAAATGCATACACATTATATGATACACTCCTAGCAGGAAATCAGAACAAATAAACCCAACCAGATGCTTAACAATTGTAGAATATTCTAGCTAAGACCTCACACACAGTGCAACTAGCTAGCAAAGTATATGTAGACAATAAAAGTGCTATAACTAACTCAGAAATAAGCAAACAGTCAGAATACTTAATGTTATATATATCACAGATTAATTAGCTCAGAGTCCTTCCTCTGACTTCCTCTGATTAGCTCAGTGTGAAATGGCAGAAACACTCACAAGTTAACTTCTTAAGTAACAAAGTTGAAACCTGAAACAATTTAAAAAAAAGCTTGAAAGAACCAATGAGTTGCTTACTCCAAGGCGTAGTCCAGGCAACCCTAGTCACCCACTGACCACAAACAATTCACTCTCACTGAAATGCTATACTGGCTTTGCCTAAGCTATGATAGCCTGGAACATGTGCTCAGACACACAGCCTCTACTAACAAAGAACTAGGCCCAAAACACAAGCCTGAATAAGTACACCACCAACACTACTTAGGTAGAAAAAACTGCAGAAATGTTTAAACAGATGAAGGATCAAGGAGACACTAGAGAATGCTTTTAAATGCAAACAAGTTATATGATACACTCCTAGCAGGAAATCAGAACAAACAAACCCAACCAGATGCTTAACAATTGCAGAAAATTCTAGTTAATACCTCACACACAGTGCAACTAACTAGCAAAGTATATGCAGACAATAAAAGTGCTATAAATAACTCAGAAATAAGCAAAAAACAGGATACTTAATGTTATATATCACAGATTAGTTAGCTCAGAGCCCTTCCTCTGACTTCCTCCGATTAGCTCAGTGTGAAATGGCAGAAACACTCACAAGTTAACTTCTTAAGAAACAAAGTTGAAACCTGAAACAACTTTAAAAAAAGCTTGAAAAAAACAATGAGGTGCTTACTCCAAGGCGTAGTTCAGTCAACCCCAGTCAGCCAATGACCACAAACAATTCACTCTCACTGAAATGCTATACTGGCTTTGGCTAAGCTATGATGGTCTGGAACATTTACTCAGACACACAGCCTCTATTAACAAACAACTAGGCCAAAAACACAAGCCTGAATATGCACACTACCAACACTACGTAGGTAGAAAAAAACTGCAGAAATGTTTAAACAGATAAAGGATCACGGAGACACTAGAGAATGCTTTTAAATGCAAACACGTTATATGATACACTCCTAGCAGGAAATCAGAACAAACAAACCCAATCAGATGCTTAACAATTGTAAAAAATTCTAGTTAATACCTCACACACAGTGAAACTAGCTCGCAAAGTATATGCAGACAATAAAAGTGCTATAAATAACCCAGAAATAAGCTGTACAATTCCTCCCTGTACAATTCCTCCATTACAACTATAACTTTTGACATTTTGTATACATTCGGATGTCATTGTGGTTTCTTTTCCATACCCACAATCATTTGCATGTCATTATGCTGTTGTGTGCACATGTTCTTTGTGTAGGACTTCTACTCACTGCACCACAGTACAATATAGTACTGTGATTCATCCGCACACAGCCATTTCCCATGCAAATGAGCTTTGTGTAGTATGCAACTTGCCTATGAATCTAAGCCTTTTTCTAAAGGAGAATATAACATACACAGAGTGTTTTCCTAATAATGTGGTGACTTATCCCTAGTGTGTTTAGTAATTATATAAACTGACCTGCTGTTATCTGGCTAAGCTTGAAATATGTTGATAAAGATTGCAGCACACCTCATGAGTTTGTTTGATCATTTCAGCTATCATGGTATATCAAATGTCATACATTATACTACAATAGCTACTGCATGATGTAAAGACATCTGCCTTTGTATCACATGTTGGTCATTTTTCCAGCACCCCCCTGTAGCCAGCCTTCTTCTGTACATACATTGTGTACCCTGTGTCTCACCTTTACTTCTCCTGCCATATGTTTACATACTTGCTCTCTACATTATCTGATTATTCTCAAGTATCCTTATCATTGTTGTTGTTGCTTCTGTTAAAACACGTTCTTGAAGTATTTTCATTCTCTACTTATGGCAACTGTGCACTTCTGAAAATTTATTTTCTGAACAAGTGTTTGTATTTAATTTACAATGCTTTGTTTTGAGTGGATTCTGTGACTATTGGTAACCCTTTCCATCAGATGAGTATCCTAGCAAGCCTTTTTTTTTTTAATAGTCAGTTAGCCTTGCTAGCCTGAAGCTCATTAAAACTCTCTGTGTCTGATGTTGAATCCAAACATGGTTGGCTAAATTTATTGTACAAGTACACTGAGTACCTCAGTGTTGAACGATAGCACTGACATATTTTTGTGTGTGTGCTTGTATTTGCATTTCTGTGTGTGTGTGTGTGTGTGTGTGTGTGTGTGTGTGTGTGTGTGTGTGTGTGTGTGTGTACGTGCATGTGCATGTGTGTGTGTGTGTTTGTTATATGGATATTTGCCCTCCTGTTTTTTATAAATATATGTGTGTGTGTGTGTGTGTGTGTGTGTGTGTGTGTGTGTGTGTGTGTGTGTGTGTGTGTGTGTGTGTGTGTGCGTGTGTGTGTGTCTGTTTGTCTATGTGCATGTATTCATGTGTGTTAGACATGCAGATATTTGTATGTCTGTTTTCTGAATATATGTGTATATATCATCCGTTAAAGAATATCTACCTAGGCACATACAAGTGCACATGTATGCATATATGCATAAAACACACTTACACATGTACACACAAATATACATACACACAGGGTCATAGGTTCATAAGAACTTATTAGTTGTTGATCTGTAAATATCTTAAGAACCCTAACCTTACATTCCCATGACAGCTTCTAGCCCTTATATTTTAAATATGCATAATCTAGAGATGGCCAAACAATGATATATTGGGACATTTTGATGTTTCTTCCAGTTATGACTGACGGGGTCAGTTTGTGATTATCTGTACATTCATCCAAAATACATATGAATAGAGTAAGGGAAGTACTTTGCTTTACATGGAGTATAACACAATTACACAGAAGTAGTATTGTCTGTGACATCTATCCCTCCAACATGATACATTTATTTTCAAAACAGACTGATGTCTCTTGAGCATGGGTTTACAATACCATTGGAGTTATGAATGTATAACAGGTCAGAGAGAACACATGCATGCACTCATCCACATACATGTATCATCGTCTTTAACTTCCTTTTTCCCTTTTTTCATGGGGCCACAGTATCACATCAACATTAGGCAATGTGATCAAATCACACAGAGCCATTTTTAAACTGCCACATCCATGTACAGCTATACAAAATATTTGCTAATACATTTATTTATTTATTATTTATTTATTTACATTTGTTGACTGGGAAAATCCGACTGGACACGGGTTCTTTTTCATCGGAGGCCCGGGGAGAAAAGCTCCACAATAAAAACAATTAGAAACAATTAATTACAAGTTACAAGAAGTATACATAGGTTTTGTTTAACAATAGTAGTAAACAGTTATACTTCAAAATTAAATTAAGCATTTAGTTAAATGGTACAACACATATCACTGGTGCCATAAAGACTAGCAAGTATTTTAATAGCTGAGCTATTACCCTTGAAGAACAGTGGCTAAGATTACAGCTGAGATATAGGTTTACAAGTGATGTATTTGGCTGCAATCCGAGGTAGTTAGAGGGATGGAAGAAAGGGATTAGAGAGGTTGGGGTAGAGATGTTAGAGAGGTTTGTTACAGGGGCATGCCTGGTGCTCTTTTAGATGAGATTTTAGAGCAGCTTTGAAATTAGTGCATGATGATACAGAAGTTATAGTGTGAGGAAGGGTATTCCATAATTTTGCTATGGAGTAGGAGAAGAGAGCTTCTCCAGCAGAGTTCCTGGTTCTAGTTACCTGTAATTGATTTTTGTTGCTGGAGCATAGTGGTGTGGTGGTAAGATAGGGCTGGAGTACATTTTGGAGGGAAGGGACTTTTAGAGGATGATTTAGTAGTTTGCTGGTGAGTGAGAGTTGGTACCATTGAAGGAGGTGAGGGAGTCCTAGCCAGCCTAGTTCAGTAAGTGAGGTGCAGTGGTGGCTACGGTAGTTTGCACCAGTGGCAAACCTTGCTATTTTGTTGTAGCAAGCTTCAAGTTTACCTAACTCTCTTTGCCTTAGGTCGGTTCATAGGTTCATAGGTTCATAGGTAGGTACTACGCTATCGGCCTGAGGGCCTATCTAAGCCTAGCCAACAAGTTTCCCTGGCTTACGCCACCGAAGAAAGTTATTTTCCTGTGCCACTGTCGAGTAGACACACAGAAGTGATCCCTGGGGTGTATTTCTTATTTCCCATCCACTCATCAAGATTTTTCTTGAAGAGTGCTAATGAAGAACTTTGCTTGACATAGATGGATAGCCTGTTCCAGAGTATGGGAAGTCTCTGGGATAGGAATCTATCTCTCCAGCATGTCCTGTTTATTATGGTGATGAGGTTTAGGTCCCTAGAGCATGTAGCTCAGAGGGATTGGGATTTCTTTAGGTGTAGCATGTCCAACAGCTCTGGGTTTGACATAGCTTTATATGTTAGGCAGAGATCACCTCAGAGTAGGTGATATGCTATGGAGTAAAGCCGGAGCTTTTTGAGACGGTCAGTGTAGGGCATCTGTTTGAGGCCAGTAATCCTCTTTGTGAGGTACGTCTGTGGCCTTTCCAGCTGCTGCAGATGTCTTGTGAGATACATTACAAAAGGGGCATTGTACTCTATAATGGGTCTAATAAGTGTCGAGTAGAGAACAATGATCTCTTTTTTCCTGGATGAGAACCCTTTTATGATGAGGTGTGCCACACAGAAGGACTTCCTGACTACTGTGGCAATGTGATTATCAAAGGACAGACTACAGTCCACCTAGGTCCCAAGGTATCTTATCACGCATTCAGTGTTAAGTAGACTGCTGTCTATGTAGTAGTTCATGGGTACAGAGTTTTTACCAAAGGGGATGACAATGCACTTTTTGGCATTGAGCTTGAGGCCATGGCTCTGACACCAGGCATCTGTCTCAACGAGGCCCTTCTGTGTGAAAAGTGTGGTATGAGTTATAGCCTGGTAGTGTAGGGGTGCTCTCTGGAGCCTTGAACCAGGTTTCAGTCACTGCACAGATATCGATGTTCTCCATTTTAAGGAGTACCTCGAGTGAGTATATTTTGAGATTTAGACTTCTAGCATTGAGTAGCATCACTCTCAGTTTTGGCTTGCCTGTTCCTGTTTCGGTGGTGAATTTGTCATTTGAACCTTGCCTAAAGGAGGCACTATAAGGGCGGCAAGAGCCTTAGCCAGTATCCGTAATCCCAGGGGAGACAGGTGCAGGCCATCTCAGGCAAAGCATCGTGGTCTGTCGACCATGTCATCCCAAGCAGACAGATACTGGATCCCCTTAAAATGACATCAGAAGCTTAGCCAATTGTTGAAGTCAATCATTTTGTCCTTGTCCTGCAGTAGTTATCTTCTGGTAAATATGGTAAATATTGGAGAGGCATAGAGTAGGGTGGAGATAAGCTGGCTATTAGCAACTGAAATATTGGCTGTTTTGGTGAGGAATTGCTTATTTCTGTATAAAGCTCCTAGCTTTTTGTGCAATTTTTTATGGTTAACGAGATGTGGATGTCAAACTTGAGGTTACTGTCAATTTCAACTCCAAGTAGTCTGGTGTGGTCTGTTGGGGAGATAATGGTGTTGTCATTGGCTTTAATATTAAATTGCTGGGTGTTTAGATTGTGTTTGGTGGGTTGGAAGATGAGGAGTTTTGTTTTGTTTGGGCTAAGTATTAACTGTGCATCTGAAAGCCAAGTTTCAACTGAGGAAAAGGCTTCCTATGTGGTCTTTTGAAGTACAGGTAGGGAGTGGGCTGAGCAGATGATGATGGAATTATCTGAATACTGTATGAGAGTGGCATGTTTAGTAGTGGAGGCTAGATTATTAGTGAATATGGAGAAGAGTAAGGGTCCAAGGATGGATCCTTGGGGAACATCTATTGAGACAGGGAGTTGGGGGATATATCATTATGCCAAACAATAGATTGATGGCAGTCAGTCAGGTAACTCTGGAACCAGTTTGTGACAGATTGAGAGAACGATAGAGTATTGAGGACAGTGATGAGTTGTTTATGAGAGACCATGCTGAATGCTTTAGATAGATCTAGGAAAGTTGCAGAGGCGAAATAACCATTGATTGTATGTTGAAGGATTGTATTAGTGAAAGCAAGTAAGGCAGTGGTTGTGCTGTGGTATGGTCGGAAACCATGTTGTGTGTTAGATAGGAGGTTGTTAGTAAGGAGGTAGTTTAGAACTTGACAGTGAATGCATCTCTCAAGTATTTTTCATAGGGGAGATAGAATTGCTATGGGCTGGTAGTTGGTGAATTCTGTGGCGGGCCCACCTTTGTGGAGGGGGAAATGAGGGATATTTTTCATTGTAAAGGGACATAGCTTTCAGATAAAGATTGGTTAATCAGGAATGCAACTGGGTAGGCTAGGGCTTCAGCTGCAATTATAAGGTACTCAGCTGGGTGGTTGTCAGCTGCTAGTTTTGTGGGCTTTATTTTCGATAAGAGTTTTTTTATAAAAAATATAAAAAAAACAACCCAACACCAACCAGGTATCTTTGCTTGAAATAAATAACAGAAACGTTGAATAAATAAAGAAGACTAGGCTCTGCTTTCAAAGGCAGACTGTTTTAATGGTGCACACAAGCGTGAAAGCACTTGTGTGCACCATCAAAGCAGTCTGCCTTTGGAGAGAAGCTGGAGCATAGTCTTTGCTTTTTTATTATTTATTCAAGAGTTTTTTTTATGTTGGAGGTAGGGATAGGGGAGAAAGTGAATGCAGTGGGAAGGTTACTAGGTGTAGCTGGAGGGAGTAGGGGAGAGGGATTGTGTTGTCTTCCTAGTGATAGAATGTATTTTGTGAAGTGAGTGTTGAAAGAGGTGGCAATGTTTTCATAGGAGTTTGTTTTGTTTGGTGGAGGGGTTCTTACTTTTCCTGGGAGGAGGATGGAGTTGAGGGTTGACCAGAATGGTGTAGAGTTGTTTTGGGTGGAGTTCAGGGCAGACTGGTAATATAGGATTTTGTCCTGTTTTATTAATTTTTTTACTTTTTGTTACATAATTCACAGAATTTCTGTCTATCAGAGGACGTTTTTGTCTTGTGCCAGTGATTCCAGGCTCTATCTCATTTTTTCATTTCTGACCTAGTGGCTTTTTGTAGCCATGGGGAGGACTGGGCTTTAACTCTAGTAAACCTTGTGGGCACATGGGTGTTTGGGACTATAAGGAAGATGGTATTGAAAAATTGGACAGCATCATCAAGGTTGAGGTATTTTAGTGGAGTCCAGTTGCAGTTTTTTTAGGGCTGAGATGAAGTTGTCAGGGTGAAAGTTTACTTTATTATGTATTTGCTGATAGGTAATGGGTTTAGCCTGATATATGTGTTTTTTGAGTAGGAAAGTTGGGGTATGATCACTGAGGCTATCCAGTAGGCAGCCAGCTGTGTATGATTGGAGGGCTCTTGCTGACTAGTATCCAGTCAAGAGTAGAATGCTTGTTGGAATTCTTATTTATTCTGGTGGGTGTCTGAATAAGTTGGAAAAAAACATGAAGATTTAGATGGTGGGCTGGATGGTGGTTGAAACAGGATGGCCAGTCTATATTAAAATCACCTAATATTATGGTTTCTTGTGGAAGGTGATGATTTACCCATCTGAGGAGGTTTTATAGTGGAGGGATATTGTTGCCAGGTGGGAAGTAGCATCCTTCATCAAATCTTTGAAGAAAGCATTGACATTTAAAAAGTCGATGCATTTCAGTTGACAATTTGAAATTAGTAACTAAAGCATTACAGCTGCAGATATCACCAGTTGTATTGCTTTTGTTCTGCTTTAAAAAGCAGTTTGAAATATCAGGTAAACACAGGGCTGACAGATTTATTGAACTTACATTTTGTTCTCACTTGGATTTGTGTTAACAATTAATGGCTACATTATAGTAAAACATTTTTGAGGGTCATACGTACTTGAAGAATGAATCATTCACTTCCATCTGGTACAGCTCTCATCAGAATACACACATGTGCAAACTCATGACTGTATCTGAGTAAAATTTATTAAGATATGTTTTCCTTATATTATTGATTAAAGCATTTTACAGAATGTAACAATCTAAAAGTGGATAAAAATAAAGCCTATGCATTTTTTATGAAAGAATGTAAAAACATCATGACTCCTGCTTTACTAAGTGACTTACCAGTTCATGTAGTAACTGCCAGTGCATATAAGACATATAAATATAAACTACTAATAAAAGATGCCAACATTTTTCTATTCTTTTAATTCTTGTTTCTTGAAAGCAGAGCCATAATAAGAATATGTATTCAATGCATAATGGCTTACAAGATTTTGGCAGTATTTGATGCTGACACATACCATGTGTTGAAACAAAGTATATACTAGTTAGTGTTCAGTGTAGTGCAGATAAATTAATCAAAAGAATATAGGTTGGAATTCATACCTGGTTACTGCATTGAGCATCACAAATTAGTATGGTTAGTGGCCGTGCTGAAGGTGGGGTGATTCTAAGATATAGATCCTGCAGCCTAGCAATGGCTGAAACAGCCTGGTATGGCAAGCAAATCATTCACACTAAATATGCAGATGAAGGAATGCAAAGTGGACTGATTCAGAGACATATAAAGGTGGCAATATATGGTAACACATGCCCTTAGAGAATGTTGAGCTTCATGGTACACATGATGGGAATGGGGATATGAATATCAACAACAGTAGCATTATTTAGGTGCCACCACTGAAGCCAGTGCTACACATGGCTGTATGCACCAATGGAGGAGGCACAGACAGTGCCTGAAATTCCACCATTTTATAGACCAACACACTGCAGCCTGTCTATGTGTGGGTAGTGGCATCATAAGAGGAACACCTTAGGAATATTGGAAATATCAACCTAACAAAACAAATTCCTCGAGATTATGCTAAAACATGTGGATGAGCATAAATGGGTCTCCAGTATAGCAGATACATATACAAATAATTACTTATTTTATTATTTATTTTACATTTGTTTACTGAGAGTGTCCGGCTGGGCCAATGATCCATTTACAGAGAAGGCCCGGGGAGAAAAGCTCCAACTAAAAGAACTACCACAAATATATAAAAGATTACAAAAAGTATAAGAATTTACAAAAGTGAAACAAGAGAAGTAATATATAACAATATTGTGAACAGCTGTCAGTTTTGATAACAAGAATATGTTTAGGTGTAAACACTCAGTAAGAATTGATAAGACATAATCCTCTGGATTCAGCAAGCTCTGCACGGAGTGCAGGAATAGTGCAAGAGCTACTGCATGCAATATGGCCAATGAGCGATCCAGGATCAAGCTCCTGGGATGTGCACCAGTGCACCTACAATATTCCTGCACGGACACCACTGTTGTATGATAATTACCTCATTTGCTGGTGAAAACCATGCAAATGATGTGAATTAGCAATCCAGGAAGCAGGCTGGTGTCTGTGCAGGAATAGTGTAACCTATAGAAATGTATTAATTTACTAACTGAATGCATTTCTGCAAATTACAAAATGGAGGCATGACAGCTCGAAAGAAAGCACATATTATATTCACTAGGCATGCTAATGGCCAAATATATGGCCAATGGCAGGAAAAATAGTTTAAATATTATAAAATAAAACTTTTATTTATTTTTGGCCGACCTCAGCCATTTAAGCATAAGGCAGCTACTCGCAAATGGGACGGTGCCAAAAATAAAAAAAAAAACCGTGAAAAAGCAAGTATCAGGGAAAACTGCATTTTTTTCATTAAAATCAATGGCATGCAGAATGAAAACAATACCAGGGAACAGTGGTTGCTAAGGATAAAGGTGCAGTATGAGTACAGTAACTATGGAGTAAGGCAGTGAGGTATGCAAATGAGGGGAATCTTACTGAATCACACATTTCTTCTAAGTGTCAGACTGCACCTAACAGTGTAGGTGCTCTAATATGGCTGTATAAGCATGAGAAGTAAATGACATCAAAAGGGGGGGTGTCATGCTTACTGTAAGCACATTGGAGCAATATTGCCCTGGTTTTCACTTAGCTAAGCACAGCTAAGCAAGTGAGTGTGTCTGAAGCTGTAATGTCTTATACCATGAAATGAAGACTGTGTTCGCAGCTAGGGGAGGGTCATTAATGTTTTTACCTTGGTTAAATGGGTTTGCGTGGCATGCACTGGGACTTAAAAAAAAATAAACACATGGAAATAGCAGCACTGTTTACATTTAGGCAGCCTGTTTGTGTGACGTGCCTCGGGGCTTAAAAAGGACGGAGGTAGGAAGGGGGAAAAGGAAAAAAAGGGAAATAGCAGAATAGAGGCACTGAAATACAAGTAGTAGAGCTGGCAGGTGGAATGTATCATATTCAGCCAATCACACAGGCAGCATCTGCAGCACAACACCATAAACTATGCAAACACATTTCAGTCTGTTTTTTCCCACAAACTCTGTACAGAGACGAGAAATTTTACCTGACAAAACAAACAAAATGTTAGGGGCTGCAGTTGCTCTCATACATCAGGATGTGCAAAGGGCTGAGGTTGGTGAAGAGGACAATGCTGACAACTGCCCCAAATTTATGAGGAGGAGGAGAAGAGTTTTCAGGCCCAGGGTAACCTACTAGGTGCTACATGATCTGGAGATGATAGAGCTCTACAGGGTTGACAGGGACATACTGCAGAAAATTGTTGAGTTGTGTCTGCCTCGCCTCACATCCAGAACAAACAGAGGGGACCCCATCTCAGTGGATACCAAGGTATGTGTAGCTCTAAGAATACTAGCTACAAGTACTTTCCAAAGAGCAACTGGGGATATTATGGGGGTCTCACAGGCATCTGCGTCCAGGATAGTCCACCAGTTCCTGGATGTCATGAGAACACATGCCGTGGGGCACATTAAATTCCCCAGCACTTGTGAGGAGCTGGCTAGTAATATACATCTCTTTCACCATATAGCAGACTACCCGGAGGTACTGGGCACCATAGAATGCATGCACATCCACATCAAAGCACCACCTTGTGACCGGGGTAGGGTCTACATAAACTGCAAGGGGTACCACTCCATCAGTTGCCAGGTCATGTGTGATGCCCAAGGGCATTATCATGAATGTGTGTGCTGGCTGCCTTAGAAGCTATCACTACTCCCACATCTGGCATTCCTCACAGCTGTATCAGTGGTTTGCCAGGGGAAATATCCCATATGGCCATTTAATGGGGGAAGCTGGCTACCCTCTGGAGCCGTGGATGATGACACCCATTAGAAATGCACACACACCCACACAAGTATGCCATAATAAGCCACACATACAAACCAGGATCATTATAGAGTGTGTGTTTGGGATGCTTAAGTCATGGTTCCGCTTGTCTTGACATATCTGGTGGAGCCCTGCAGTACTCTCCAGCCACATGTGCACACATGGTCATAGTATGTGCCATGCTACACAATATGATCCTGTGGAAACAGCTGCAGCAGGAACAAAATGGGGAAAGGCCCACGCAGCCCCCCACCATTGCTAAGGCCTCTACAGGCACAGAGTGACACAGAGGAGGAACATCCTGAGACTGCCCCATAGGCAGATGGAGGTGTGTCCAGTATGCCCTGGCCTTAGGAAAGAGGCAATGCATAGCACATACACTGACACTGTAGGCCCCCAGGGACTGATCTTTCTCTCTCTCTGACTTGGACATACAGAAAAATGGATGCTAAACATCACACCACCTATACTTGACAATGTATAGGTAGTGTATAGTGTGCATCTGACATAGTCAGCCTTCAAGCCCTACCCTCACAACAGCTGCAGGCACAAGTTAAGCCGGTCTCTGTAACAAATTAAAATAATAGGGTGGACTTTTCTGAAGGCATATCTATGGTATTGATCAAGCATGTAAGGGAATAGTTGGCTAACTGGGCAGCAGAAAACTGACAGCTCTGTGGGACAGCAGGATGTGTATCCCCAGTACTGCCCTATCCACACCATGTAGTGGCACCCTAGTCAACAAATACCACTGCAGTAGATGTGGTGAGCCGAATAACTGAGGGGGGGATCATAGGTCACATGCATGGATGTCAAAGTGGGGGTCCCATACCTACCACCATCCCCACACAGCAGATCAGCTGTAGACAACCATACAGAAATGCCTGGCAAAGGCCCTCACATGGCCACATCCATGAAATCCCCACCCACAGTCTTTTACACAGTGATATCACAGCAAGTCTGGCAGTGGCAGTATGGCTTTGAAAGGTAAGAAGTCTGAAACTACAAATGTCTATGCCAGAACAAGCTGACCTGTGGTTGATATTGTTATGCCTGTAGCTGAAAGATAGGGCACACCACCATGCTACATGGGGCCAAAATGCTAAGCAAATATCAGCACAGTCTGTGCAGATGTGTAACGTGTACAGTCATGTCACCCCCCCATTGTCCCATAGAAATGCAGTAACATGTTCCTAGACTTAAGCAGCATCTAGCTGTCACCCAGACTGATGGCACAATAATAACAGAAAGCAATTTTCAGTGACACCCACAATCAACTTACTGATGCCATTCCAGGGGTGTCTCCTGTTGAAGCCTGGGAATATATGATCATCAGAATGCACTGCCCTGCTACAGATTGCCTGCATCTGTCACACCTGGCCGACAGGCATCTGGAAATTGCCTATGCCTCACCCTCAGTGCCCTTTAGGGAGTGTCTTGGGGTCCACAAAACCAGCATAATACAGCCCACAAAATGCAAAGAAAGGCCATTCTGACAACTGCAAGGAGCAAACCTGCCTGCCTCAGGGAGCCAGAAATCAGGACATAGCCACAAATAATGAGGTGATGAAGGTCCAAAGAGAAGGACACCTGTGAAATACTGCTCTGATAATGATATAAAGTTGATGGAATGATTTGTAGTAGCATGGAATGTCTGATGGGTATGATGTCTGAAACTGCAATGTCAACTATCTGTAATATCTGACTTCAACCCTGATTGACTTGCAAAACACTTGTGATGGAAAACCACACTTGTTTGGGTAACCAGCAAGATATATGAGTCATGGATGTGAACATTCTGTGATACGCCGTACAGTTGACAGGCAGGGCTCGGAGTGTAAACATGGGAATGCAACCACTGCAGGCAGGCCTATCCCTGGAAGATGGTGACATGTCCGCACCCACAGAAACCTGGGCAACAGCCATGGGGAGTAACACACCCCTCCCTGATCACTCATCCTTTGCAACATCCTGTCCCCAACATATGGCCATCTAAGTAAAATGAGGTGGGCCATACATATATGTGTGACAGACACACACCTCCAGGCTGGTCAAACAGTCTGACACACACAAGACCCTCCAAGTGCTGTCAACTATTGAGGGGAGCCCAGTGCAAAGTACTGACAGCTATAGCCAAACATATCTGCCCAGGACACACACCACCCACATATTATATCCCCTGCAAATATATCTGGAGTTTTCCTGTCACCCAGATCCTGTCTGAATTATATTATCCAACTGTGTACTGGAAATCACACCAGGTCAGGACCAGAACATAAATGCAAAGAGATTCCACCATTGTAATATATCCCCAAGGTGCTGGACCATTTCCACAGCACCAGCAGAAAAATTGCTTGTAGGCTCACCCCTTCAACAGGCTGGATAGTGCAAGAATGCGTAACATTTGGCCCACAAACCATGTGTGTGCATCATTCATCCTGCATTCCTCTGGTAAATCACTGTGATGAGTTGAGGAGGTATGTCACCAGGTACTGAAACAGTACATGACAGTGTCAAATAGCATATATGACAGATGTGTGCTAAAACCAGCCCTGTTGTCCTTGCAACCCATACATTACTGAGAGAAATTGTCACAATCATTGTATAGCCCATTGTCCCCACATTTTGATAGGCTATCTCCAGATATCCTGCACAAACAGGTTGACAGGTATGGCTGTAGCACAAAACAAATAGGACCGGAGTACAACAATCCCTGGAATGGAGTCCAACATGTACTATTGAAGGACACACTGGGCATGTTCATGCACTTAGAGAAATGTCACTAGGATCTAGGAATGAACAGGCCTTCCCCACCCAGTGCACTTTCCATTGCCCCACCTTAGCAGTCCTGAAGATGTCTGTCACCATAGCAGTCACTTTTGTTAGAACCAGCCCCATATGCTTTGTGGGGCATGTGATAACTGCATAACAAGACAGTACAAATAACTAGTTATGTAGGGGGTCTAATCTCAGTCATGGCAAATGTAAAAGTGTGTGTGTGCGTGCATGTGTGTGCATGTGTGTGTGTGTGTGTGTGTGTGTGTGTGTGTGTGTGTGTGTGTGTGTGTGTGTGTGTGTGTGTGTTCACAACTAAAAGCATTTGGGTCCATTCAAATCCAGTATACCTCTCCTTCCCCACTTCAGCAGCCCTGCAGATATCAATCATCTTAGAAGTGAATTCTGGCAGGCCTCAGCCTCATAAGCTCCGCTGCACATGCGATAACTGCATAACAACATAGTACACATAAATAGTTAGATAAGAGTTCTAATCTCAGTTCTGGCAAATGTTAAAGTGTGTGTGTGTGTGTGTGTGTGTGTGTGTGTGTGTGTGTGTGTGTGTGTGTGTGTGTGTGTGTGTTCACAACTAAAAGCTTTTGGGTCAATTCAAACCCAGTACACCTCCCCTTTCCCCACTTTAGCAGTCTTCCAGATATCAGTCATTTTAGAAGTGCCTTCCATCAGGTCTCAGCCCTATAAGCTGTGTGATGTGTGCAATAACTGCATCACATGATAGTACAAATAACTAGTTAGGTAGAAGTTCTAATCTCAGTCCTGGCAAATGTAGAAGTGTGTGTGTGGGACAGTTGTGTGTGCAAGACTGAGGGAGTTGTGCGTTTGATTATAGGTGAAACAGTTTTATGTCATTCCCACCCACAACCCTTCATAATGCCCCACCTTATCAGTCCAGATGATGTCAGCCCCTTATTAGCAACCTTGACCAGCTGTCAGCCCTGTAAGCTCAGTAGTGCATCTGATAAAGTGATTTTTAAAACAAAAATGTATGGTAGAGCGTTAATGTGCTGTGTTTCTGTGGAATAAAATGAATTGAAGTGTGCTGAGCCATCTGTGGGTTTTTTTTCACAATTTTCTAAGCTTGCCCTGCTCAGGGCTTTATTGTTTTGCCTGAAAAGCTGCTTCATTTTGTGGATTACAAGTTTTATTTGGAAGCTGCTGTGAATTTTGTTTTGTTTTTTTCTTGGCATTTGATAAATGTTTAACACTATAGTACAAATGACTAGTTTGGCAGAGGTTCTACTCTTTCGGCAAATGTGTGTGTGAGTGTAAATGTTTGTAAGTAGTAGTATTTTGATATGTTTCCCACCCACTGCCATACTTTATCAGTCCTGCAGATGTCTTTCCCCATATCAGCACCTTTGGCCAGCTCTCAGCCCAGTAAGCTCTGTAGTGAGGTGTTAACTGCATAGCACTATAATACACATCATGTTAGGTAGGGATTCTACTCTCACATCTGCCAAGTATGTGTGTCTGTTTGTAGGACAAAGTATTTTGATAGGTAAAATGCCCACTGCACCACGTTATCACTCCTGCTGATGTCATTCCCTTCATAGATTCACAAGTGTGTAGTAGGTAATGGCCCAGGAGCCTTAACAAACCTAGCACATAGAAAGGTCCTCCCATTGTGCCACACAATGTTATGTCCCAGTGCCTGTATCAGGTATAGCCATTGCAGTGATCCTTGGGTTGAACTGTCTATTTCCCATCCACTCATCAAGTTTCTCTGAAACAAGGTCAGCTAGGTGCTCTGCATGACATGTATGGGAAGTGTATTCCAGGACATGTGTAGCCTCTTGGTGAGGGACCTGTCTCACCAGCATGTTGTGATGATTGTGGTACAAGGTAGAGTCCTCTACAGTGTGTGGTGTGGATGGATTTATATGTAGCATTCCTCGTCCATCTGGGTCAGACATGTCTTTGTAAGTCAAGCACAGATAGCTGCTAATTAGGTGGTATGACACAGAGAATAGCTTGAGTCTGCTGAATCTGTCTGTGTAGGATGTGTGTTTAATGCCTAGGAACCACTTTGTGAGGTGCTTCTGTGGCTTCCACAGCTGTAGCAGGTGTCTAGTGAGGTACATGGCAAATGGCCCATAATACCTGAGGAGTGGTCTAATGAGGGAATAGTAGACAGAGATCATTACCTCTGTATTTCTGGATGCAAAACCCTTGGTAATGCAATGTGCCATATAGAAGCATTTTTTGACCACAGTGGCAAGGTGGTGCTTGAAGGAGAAGTTGCTGCCAACCTGTGCCCCCAGATCTATTATAATGCATACAGTGTTCATTGGGCTCCCATTGATGTGGTACATACTGGGAAATGAGTGGTTTACCAAGGGAATGATGATGCATATTGTAGTGTCAAGCTTCTAGGCATGGTTTCCACACCACTCAGTGGTCTCAGTGAGGCCTTTCTGTGGGATGTGTGCATCACTTGTGGAGTCAATGATAGCTCCCAGCTTGCAGTCCTCTGTGAACTTGGTCAGCCAGAGTTCCTCTGTGTTGGGCTGGACTTCGGAGAAGTAGATGCTGGACAGAACACTACCCAGTACCGATCCCTGTGTGACTGCTTGCCAGTCTGACCTGGAGTTTGTCACTGTCATACTTGTGTGTTCTGTGAACTAATTTGCAAAACAAACAATAATATATGGATTGATGCCTAGTTGGTGGGGTTTATCAATAATCCCACACTGAGGGATGTTAACACAAGTTTTTGACAGATTGATGTAGGCTGTATGCAGTGCATTACGGTCATACACAGCCCTGGTGAATCAGTCAAAGACGTCAACCAGGTTGCGCAGGCATGATCTGCTATTCACAGAGCCAATCTGTGTGGGTCCAGAGTTAGGAGATCACCTATATCTTGGTCAATCAGGTCCCTGATGATGTGGTCCATAACCCTACATAGTAGACTTGTCATGCTAAGGGGCCAATAATCCCCAAGGTTTGTAGATGCTATCCCTTTATGAAGAGGGTTGACTGTAGCCATAAAAGCCTAACAAACCCCCCTTTTAGGCCAATCATTTCTGCTCCTAATTATGTTACTAATGGTATTTCCATGATGGTTGATGCAGTGTTAAATCCAGTTGTTGTCAAAATGAATTCTTTTTTAAAAGATTCCTGGGATTTTTTGAACAGTATTAGAGAGATCAATGAAGCACAGGCATTCGACCCAAATCAGCATATCATTTTTAACATCGATGTTGTTTCTTTGTATACATCTATACCTCATGACACGGGCATTGATTCTGTCAGAGCGTATTTACATCAATATAGTGACATGCACAATGCAGCAGTTCATTTTTATTGTGATGCCTCAGAAGTGCTACTTGAAAACAGTTTATTTATTGTCAACAAAAAATAGTATAACCAAATAAAGGGGGTGGCTATGGGTTCCCCAGTAGCCCCTGCCTTTGATAATGTAGTGATGGGGTGGTGGGAACACACTCTTCTGGAACCTTTGAAATTTGAATTCAATATTATATACTATAAGAGATTTATAGATGACTTAGTTTTTATATTAAGTGGGGGACATGAAGAAGTCAATTTGTTTTGTCACAAGTTAAATGAAGTTTCTGACTTCTTGAAGTTTGTTTTGAGAAACCAAGGAAGTTGTATTGATTTTGTGAATGTTACACTAACATGGAATGAAGCAAGTAACAAGTTTCACAGCAATATTTTTCGTACAAAGACATTTAAGAATAACTATGCGCATGCGACCAGTCAACATCCTAAATTTATGAGAAATAACATACCTAAAGGGCAGTTGATTAGAGCGAGCAGGATGACTAGTGATGATCAACAATTGGTAGATGAATTTGAATACTTTATACAGTTATTTCTAGATAGGGGATATCAAGAAGTTTTTTTTTGAGATAATTAGCAAAAAGCATTTTGAACCAATGGAAAACTAGATATTCCCCCAATTTGATTAAGGGCTCAATGCCCAGTGCAAAAAAGTCTTGTAATAAAGAGTATTCTTTATGTTTTGGCATGAGTATGAATGTGGATAAAATGAGTACACACAATATAATAGAATGTAACTGGAAAATCATTGAAGGTAATTATGACGTATCAGTAGCCATAGGGGGCAAACCCAAATTTATATATAGGAATGATTATAATTTTAAAAGGTTATTTGAAAAAGGTAGGGATAAAAATAAAAATTTTACCAGTTCATCTCCTAGTCATAAACCTAGGGATATGTATAAGTGTTTTGACTGTACTATGTGCAGGTACATCTTAGAGAGACCGTATATTCAGTTACCACACAACCCTTATACTATAGGAGTTCCAGACAATTTTTGTTGTAAAACTAAAGGGGAGGTTTATATCGCAGTATGTGATAAATGTCAAGCTTTCTATGTTGGAATGACCACTAGGAGGTTAAACGTAAGGATGAGAGAACACATAAACAATATAAAAAAGAAAGACAAAAAACAAGCACTTTACAAACATAGTTCTGAATGTTTAGGTTTTAGAAAGTTTTTGTTCTCCATTTTAGAACAATGTACTAATGACATATGTGGGGGATGGGGTAATTTTAAAAATGTTTTGGAGAAAAGGGAAGATAAATGACAGATCAAGCTGCAGGCAGACCAGAGGTCTGGTTTGAATGATGCCATTAATATTGTGTTTTTTAAAAGATCGCAAATTACAAATTAGAAAATGATAGTGATTTTATGAGTTTGTTTGCCTATTGTGTGGAGTCTGCATGTCCTCCCCACAGTTGGGTGGCATTCGAAAGACATGCATAGATGGGCATGCCTTCGTTGAAGGTTGGGACGTTGAGCTGGCACCTCGGAGTTCGTGAAAATCTACTGCCAATCATTAGTGGACCGGAGTTCTGCTGTGGCAACACCTAACCGGGAAAAGTCGAAAGACAAGCAACAACAACATACATAGATCAAGTTTTGTTTTATATAGCTTTTAGATAAGTTAAAACAGCGTAATTGAATAATTAATCGGTATCAGTTAAGTGTAGATATATATTGTGTTTTATTTTTCTACTGTCATGTGGTTCTGCAGAATTCATCTAATGAAAGCGTTAATTAAAATGGAGTTATGCTATTCCATTGCTGTGTTCTTTTGTTTCAGCCTTGGATTTTGTGTTTTTGTTTTTTTGGTTCTTTCTTACACCAAGTGGCACATTGTTGTTGTTAAAGTCATTGAGTTCTGTCAGTCATGTCATCACATGCAGAGAAATACTGGATCCTCTGAGAATGCCACAAAACATGTAAGACAATGATGCAGTCAATCATCTGTTGATAGCACTGCAGCATCATTCTGGGTGATGGCAGTATGCTGCTCAGGGCTGCTGTCACACCTGCCTAGACCACATAATCAGAGAGTTCAACCATGTTTCTTGTCATGTAGTCCAGGGAGATGTGTCCCAGGTCATTTAACAATGCCCCTGTATGTGATATTGCAGCCAAATAGGCCACAGTGAGTGTACTGACACATATGACACCATCAGGTATCATACCTGACTGAACATCATGCTGATATGATGTCTGCCACCCTCACGGTGGCCAGCTTTCTAGGTGCAATACATGAGTCCAGATGCTTGGCTTTACAAGTGAACTGTTCATGTTATGGGTCACATTAAAGGTTGGAAGAGGTGTGGACTGACATATTGTGGTCCTAATTTGTATGCATCAGTAACACCTTGCATCTTAAAAGGGTTGTGTACACAATTTACATACACAGTATACCACTAAAGTGTCAAACATGTACCTAGCATAGGCCGTTTGTCCAGTCCATTTTGCTGGCCTCTATCCAGACATCTTGGCACTGACAAGTTGTGAGGTATTCTACAAGAATGTTGAATTCACATCAGATAAGTTTCAGTGGTGACCACTGTGATGTAATGCAGTTAACCCCACCACAAGTGAACATGCACGTAAATATAGCTATTACATAAAGCAATATAGCTATTACTGATAGTTGTGTGCATGGAAAATTGCATGCCTTTTACCTGCCTGAGGTATTGCCAGGCAACAACAGAACAATGTCACACTCTCTACCTTCAGGCTGCTGTCCCGTATGCAGACCAGAGGGTCCTATCTAGTTGTGAGAGGGAGGTATTGTCAGCAGACTCACATGTGGCCTTGGTACAGGATGGATGCAGCATGTCTGCGTATTTACAATACTAACCCCAATAATACACAATGTTCTGTCCTCACCATAGATGTGCACCTCTGTGTATTAGAAAACCCCATCCACAACTGCAATTGGACCTGGCACATGGATGTAGATACAATACAGATACATGTATGTCTGATACATTAGTGTACCAATCCCCACTGGGCCCTTACCTGCACACTCCCTGTACATTGTGTGGGTGCCACCCACCTCCAGCATGTTGGCCTCTGTACCCTGGTGCTGTACTGGGGTGTGTGCCCCAAGGTTGGAGGGGGCTCATATGCTGTACAACTAGGTTGTGTGCTGAATGACAAAGAGAAATATGAATTCATTTGTATGATGAGGTGATGACTGTTCCCAAGGGTGACAGAGTGGTCATTGCAGCAGATGTCAATGGGCATGTTGGTGAATGGAACAGATGGTCTGTGGAAGTGATGGGTATGCATGGTGTTAAAAGGAATGCAGATGGTGAGATGGTAGTGGGGTTTACAATACAAATAGACATGGCTGTGGTGAATATGTACTATAACATGAGGGAGGAGCACAGGGTGAGTCACAAGACTGTATTAAGATGCACACAGGTGGAATATAGCCATTGTAGGAGGGCCCATTTAAAGGAGACTGGAGACTGTAAAGTGGTGAAGGGGAAGTATATTTAGGCAGCATATAATGCTGGTCTGCAGGATGATGGTGATCAAGAAGAGGGGGAGTGTGAGTTGAGCAGCAAGGATAACATGGTGTGAATTGGAAAAGGGTGATCATTAGGTGGAGTTCAAAGAAGGATTAAGACAGACACTGGGTGGCACTATCAATTTACCACATATCTGGTGAAGTACAGCAGAGCTACTAAGGGAGATGGCTAGAAATGTGCTTGGTGTGATGTGGATGGAGGAAGAAGTTTAAGGAGACCTGATGGTGGACTGAGGAAGTATAAAACAGTATACAGAGAAAGAGGATGGGGAAGAAGGAGTAAGACTGTCAGAGAGATGAGGAAAGTAGACAGGAGTGTGAAAATATGAGGTGCATGGCAAGTAGAGATGTGGCAAAGGTTAAGGATGAGGCATATGAAGAGTTGTATTACAGTTTATGAATTAATGGCTGTATTTCTCTTTGCCATGTTAAGTCATTTTAGTTGTTTTGCTAAGAGGTTGTCGTATGTCTGGTCATTGTGTATGGCCATTCATGATTTTGTAGCAGTGCACTGGACTGTGGGGTGGCAGATGTGAGTGTCATAGATCGTTTTATATCCAACTGTGCATGCTGCCCCAGTTATGTGTGGTTTATCAGCAGCATGTGTTTGTATGGGCATTTTGAGACATGCATTCTGAGACATGTATACATGTAAATATATATATATATATATATATATATATATATATATATGTGTGTGTGTGTGTGTGTGTGTGTGTGTGTGTGTGTGTGTGTGTGTGTGTGTGTGTGTGTATGTACATATTTTTATATACACAAACACACACACACACACATATATATATATATATATATGTATATATATATATATATATATATATATATATATATACACACACACACACATCAGTATTTATTGGTAATATATCTATATATTGTTATGCACATGTATGTATCTCTATACATCTCTCTCTCTCTATGTATATGTTTCTTTCTAGATATATATATTTGTACATACCAATCCTTTCTAATTCCACAGTGTCTCTTCCCTACTGTAAACTGGTTGTAAAGTAGGGTATGTTTGAAGAAAACATGCTAAAAACATACATCTGAGATGGCTTACTGGTAAATTGCGTTTACTCTGGTGTGCAGGATCCTGGGTTCAAGGGCTGTTTATTTTGTTGCTTGGCAGAACAAGGACTGTTGGATACAGAGTGTTTAAAGCAGTTTTCAGCAGCTTTATGCATGTTTGTGTGGGTTTGCGTAATGGCAAGCAGTGCTAACTTATGGTTAAATGAATAGGTGCTTACACCATGTAGGCTTTGCTTACCAGTCCACAAATATGCTTAGCATTTACATTCAAGCAATGCTTAAACCTGCTAAGTATAGCTCAGCCCTGGTAACAATTGATCACATTCCAGTCTGATAAAATAGCACTGTAATGACATCTTTAATAAGTGTTTTTAATTTCCTGTACATAACATGCTTTTATGAGCTGTCATTACAGTACCAAGCAGTGTGACTATACTGTATGGGACACATGGGTATGCATGGGTAGTACCACAAACTTTTTTCTTTGTATTTGTTTTGTACATGGGTAGTATCCCAGGTTATATGCAGTCATACTTGGATGTTACACCAGCTACAGTGCAGTGGTTGACAAAAATAGTTCAACACATATTTTATCATTAAGTTAGTACTTTTAACAGTGCTTTTCCAAGTAAAAGTAGACTTCAGATTGTAGTACTTGAACCAAACACCCCTGCATGCAAAGCTGGGACTCTGAGAACTGACTATCTTATATGTTCATAGGTGGTACTATGCTACTGGCCCAAGGGCCTAAGTAAGCCTAGCCAACAAGGTTCCCTGGCTTACGCCACCCAAGAAAGTTATTTTCCTGTGCCGCTGTCGAGCAGACCCACAGAACTGATCCCCGGGGTGTATTTCCTATTTCTCATCCACTCATCAAGATTTTTCTTGAAGAGTGCTAATGAGGAACTTTGCTTGACATAGATGGGTAGCTTGTTCCAGAGTATGGGAAGTTTCTAGGACAGGAATCTATCCCTCCAGCATGTCTTGTTTATTATGGTGATAAGGTTTAGGTCCCTAGAGCATGTAGCTCGGAGGGATTGGGATTTCTTTAGGTGCAGCATGTCCAACAGCTCTGGGTTTGACATAGCTTTATATGTTAGGCAGAGATGGTCTCGGAGTAGGCGATATGCTACGGAGTAAAGATGGAGTTTTTTGAAATGGTCAGTGTAGGGCATCTGTTTGAGGCCAGTAATCCTCTTTGTGAGGAACTTCTGTGGCCTTTCCAGCTGCTGCAGATATCTTGTGAAGTACATTCCAAAAGGGGTGTTGTAATCTATAATGGGTCTAATGAGTGTCTAGTAGAAGCGAACAATGACCTCTTTTTTCCTGGATGAGAACCCTTTTGTAATGAGGTATGCCATGTAGAAGGATTTCCTGACTACTGTAGCGATGTGATTATCAAAGGAGAGACTACTGTCCACCTGGGTCCCAAGGTCTCTTATCACACATTCGGTGTTAAGTAGACTGATGCCTATTTGGAAGTTCATGGGTACAGAGTATTTACCAAAGGGGATGACAATGCACTTTTTGGCATGGAGCTTGAGGTCATGGCTCTGACACCAGGCATCTGTCTCAGTGAGGCCCTTCTGTAGGATGTCCACATCATTTGGGGACTTGACTATGGCTCCTAGTTTGCAGTCATCTGCAAACTTCATTAGTGAAAGGCCTTCTGTGTTAACATGTACTTCAGAGAAGTAGATACCAAACAGGAGAGATCCCAGGACTGAACTCTGTGGTACTCCACTTGTCACTGGTTTAAAGTCAGATTTAGAGTCTGCAACATTTGCAGTGTGGGTTCTGTCAGTGAGCCAGTTGGCAACCCATCTTAAGATGTAAGGATTTATACCTAGTTTAGTGAGTTTATCTATAATTTCAGAATGGGGGATGGTGTTGAAAGCCTTGGTGAGGACAAGATAGGCTGTGTAAACCACCTTACCCTCGTCTACAGCTTTGGTGACTGCCTCAAAGAAGTCGATCAGGTTCAGTAGGCATTATCTGCCTTTCACAAACCCAAACTGGGTGGGGTCCTGATTTTGGACGTTGCCAATGTCTTTGTTTATGACTTCCATGATAATACGTTCCATGGCCTAACCGACCAGGGGCTCATCAGGCTAATAGGGTGATAGTTCCCAGGATCAGTGGTGGCTCCCCCTTTGTGGAGTGGGATAACTGTTGCTGTGCACCATTCAGTGGGCACAAAGCCTGATGTGATGCTATGATTGAACATGGTGCTTAGGTGGGGAGCCAGTTTGTTCTGAAGTTTGTGTGAAACGCAGCCTGGGATGTTGTCCAGTCCCATGAATACTGTGTTTTTGGCTTTAGAGTGCAGATTTTACCTGCATAGTTGTGATTACAAGGACTCTGCATTCTTCCTGTATAGATATGGGCCCTTTAAGAGGTGAGAGGGGGTTAATGTTAGCACTGAACCTATCTTCCAGGATGTTGGCAATATCAGTTGGTTCTGTAATTTTTGTGCCGTTGTGCTGTAACTCATAGCAGATCTGGGTTTTGCCATTGAGATTCCTGACATAGCTATAGAATGCTTTGTGGTTGTCCTTAGAATCAGTGGCAATTTTGTTTTCATAGCTAGCTTTGGAGGATATTATAAGGGATCTTAGCTTCTTACTAAGGCTGACCAGGGAGCTCCTCCACTCATGGGATTTTACTCTCTTTTGCAACAGTTTCTTCCTTCTGTTGTAGAGGTTGTGTATGGCACGGGACCACCAGATTTGCTTCCTTTTTTTGGAGGATAGCATCTTGGTTTTGTTCGGGATAGCATGATCCATGCACTCATGTAAGTGCTTATAGAGTACATTTGTGTAGGACTCATCAGTCATAACTCTATTGTCCATCTGCATGGGTGTCATGAAATTTGCCACTTCTGTCTTAAGAAGCATGAAGTTGTCTTTGTAGAAATGTTTTACCATGGTTTCCTTAATGGGGGTTGAAGGTGGGATGTGGATATCTTTTGTGATTAGCTTATGGTCAGATCTGACCAACGAGGAGTTGACATCAGGTGTTGATAATGACTAGGTCTAGGATATTTTTGCCCCTGGTGGGGGTGTGGATAAGTTGATCCAAGGCATTGGAATTTATGAATTCCAGAATGCATTGAGTGAAGGAGTTGGTACATGAGTAGTTTTCCCAGTTAATGGTGGGGAAGTTGTTCTTGCTGTTTGAGCTGTATGTTGTTATGTATCTCCTATTGGATATTGATATGATATTAACTGTAGACTACTATGTTTTTTGGACATGTCATTGAGGACTCCTGTCATGTAGTAATGGCATACCTTTCAGTTTCAGACTTCTGTCTTTCAAAACATTCATCCCAATGCATATCCTGTTGGCTATCTACCTACTGTCTGTCCTCTGTACAGATGTGCAGATGTCAGGTAATGCTAAGTCCATACCACTATGTATGTGCCAACATAGTATTGTGCTGTGGGCCCAGACACTGCTGCTATTTCCAACATATGAGACATTCCTTGCCCCTTTTCCTTGCCTGTGTGAGGGGCATTACACATGTAGTGGGCTACAGATTCACATACAGTAGGTGGCAATATGTCACAGGACATGTTCATGTGGAGACAGCCAAATAACATGGTGGACATTTCCCCAGATTTGTGAACAGATTCTATGTCATCAGTGCTGTTATACACATGGTGGATTGATAGATTAACAGGACTAGTGAGTGACTTCACGACTGACAGTGATATGTCTCTGAGCTACCTCTCCACTGGCATGCTGTCTACAGACTGGCCACATGTTTGCCTGTTATGTTTTGTCTATTCCTCAGACAGTTGGTGTCCTTGTTAAATCAGGCGTGGACTCTGGGGAATGCAGTCAGTACATACTCACATCTATTGGTATTACTGATGTTATATTCCTCATAAAGGGTATGTTATAACAAACCCAGTAACATCTGCAACAGTCTCAATGTATGACAGCAATATGTCCAATCTACCCTTGTGTGTGTGTGCCTCTGTCCCCAAATGATGTCAGGCTTTGTCCAGATGTCAATTTGGCTCAGACATATTTGGTATCATTATTTCTTGCCTTCATTCCTGCTACCATCCCAGTGATGTATTAGAACCACAGACATGTCAGGGAAGAGGCCATATATATGAATCCTGAGCCTGTACATTCTGAGGTGACTGTATATGTGAGAGGCCTGTGTATTTCTGGCCATTGTTAACAGGCTGTCAGGATTGTGTACACATGTCATGTGTACATGTTATTTGGGCTGTGTATGGAGGAGGATGGATGTAAGTGTTATGGCTCCTTCTTTATCTGACTGTGCATGCTGCTCCAGTTTCTGCTGATCTATTGGCTGTATGTGTTTGTAGGGGCAGACTGAGACATGTCCTGTACCAAGGTCAGGATTCAGACTACACTGAGAATTGGGACTGTATATGTAGGGCTAGTGTATTAGTGGCAAAGAATGATGTATTTGTTCACACAGCCCATATACTCTACTGCTCACTTAACTTATGTGACTGTGACTGTGGTGATATTGGTTGTGGGTATACACTTTCACAGTGGTGTCTGTTTGTCAGTGCTGTTACATCCCTGTAGTGCCTGATATATTTGCAAATGCATGTGTAATTAACAATAGCAGATTTTCTAATTCAATTACTTATGCTATTTCACTCAATATATTTGAGAGCACACAGGAGGGCATTGCCACAGCAACTGTGTTAGCTTATCTATGCCAGTACTTCAGATACATCCCCATTTTCTTAGCTTCCACCCACCACTTTGTTAGCCTCGGTCCAGATTCATTGCAGTAAGGGGTTCTGAGCATACCTGTCAACTGGCTGGATTGTTTTAGGATGTCCAGGTTTATTGCTCATATTTCTGGTCTGTTTTACAGATTATTCTCATTTCTCTGGTAAATCACTGCAATGATATGATTGTTGTCAGACAATGAGGACATGCATTTTATTTAGCTACCTCACATCCTTCAGAATATGTATGCTGAAACAAATTATGTCACTCTGTCAAGAAGAGTACAGGGGGACAATGACCTCTTCCTTCCTGAATGCTAATGCATTAGTACTGAGATGTGCCACATAGAAGGACTTTCTGACCACAGTGGCAATGTGGTGGTCAAAAGAGACATTGCTATCAACATGAATACCCAGATCTCTTATAATGCCTTCTTTGTTCAGGGGACTACCATCGATGTGGTAATTCATGGGAATAGGGTTTTCCCCAAAGGGGATGACAACACATTTTCTGACACTGAGCTTAAGACCTGACTCTGACACCAGTCAATGGTCTCAGGGAGGCCTTTCAGTAGGATGCCAGCATCACTTGAGTAGTTAATAATAGCTCCCAACTTGCAATTGTCTGCAAACTTTGTCAGCCAGAGTCGCTTCATGTTGGCATGGACTTCAGAGAAGTTGAAACCAAATATGAGGGGACCGAGGACAGAACCCTGTGGGACTCCACTTATGTCTGCTCAGCAGTGTGACTTGGAGTCAGCTATTTCCACACTGTGAGTCCTATCTGTGACCCAGTTTGCAACCCACCTAGTGATATAGGGGTTGATGCCTAGCTTAGTGAAGTTTTGCATGATTCCTGAGTGGGTAATGTTAGCAAAGGCTTTGGCGAGATCAAGGTAGGCTGCATATGCCACCTTGCCTTCATCCACAGCTCAGGTGACTGACTCCAAGAGGTTGATTCTGCAGGTATGACCTACCCTTCACATAACTAAACTGTGTGGGATCCTGAGTCTGCAGATTCCCATATCCCTGTTTATTAGGTGCATGATGGTGCATTGCATAACAGACTTGTCAGGCAATTGGGGCTGTAGTTCCAGGGTCTGTAGTCACACCTCCTTTGTGGAGATGGATGACTGTAGCAGTACACAATTCAGTAGGGACAAAGCCTGAGGTGAGGCTTTGCTTGAACAGGGCACACAGGTGAGGTGCCAAGTCACTCTGTAGTTCATGTAGAACACAGCCAGGGATATTATCAGGTCCCATAGAAGCTGCACTCTTGGCATTGGTCAGTGGTGTTTTAACATATGCAGCAGTAATACTGGGTACCTGGAGTGTACTGGTACTGTGATTGGTCCTTTGGGGGGAGAGAAGGGTAAAGTTTGCACTCAATATGTCAGCCAGTATACTGGCAATATTTGTTGGCTCAGTATTGTAGGTACCATTGTCTAGTAGCTCAGAGCAAATCTAAGTATTGCCATAGAGATTCTTTACATAACTGTATGAGGCCTTGTGGTTGTCTTTACTGTGTGCTCCAATTCTGTTTTCACAGCTACCTTTGTAGTATTTGATCAGGGATCTCAACTTTTAATTGAGGCTGATAAGGTTTTTTTTTCCAGTCTTGGGACTTCACCTTATTT
>NC_056728.1:798508175-798555675 GCF_019279795.1 Protopterus annectens | reverse complement strand
TAAGATTAATGATAATTCTGAACAGACCATGGCGATAAAATTTAAGACTGGAAGTAAAATCATCAAACATATTATCAAGAAGAACTGGAAGATTATTAAAATGAGACTAATATTAGTAAGGTCCTAGGAATACAAAAACAATTTGTTTATAAAAGGCATCATGATATTAAGGAAATCCTGGAAAAGGGTATGCCAAAAGGGACCAGCATAAGATTATCAGGGTTTGGAGGAATGAGAAAATGTGAGGCATGCCAGCACTGTAAATGTATTTATAAGGGCACATTGTTGAAGTAAACCATCTATGACTTCAAGTTTAAACTTGAATATTGATTTGACTGTAAATACTAAAGGAGTGGTGTATCTATCCTTCTGTGACTTTTTCAGTTATTATCTGGGGAAAAACAGAACATGCCCTAAAGAAAAGAATGCATGAACATTTCAACAACATTAATAATGCTAACAAGAACAATGCATTATTTAAACATAAAATGAATTGTGTGAACTGTAAAAAAAAATAACTTCTTTATTCTTGAACAAGCTCTCTTTAATTTGACAGGGGGTATGGGAGAATAGACTTGAATATGAAGAATTGCTGTGGCAAGTCAGACTTAATGTATCTGCTTTTCTTGGCTTGAATGATGCTGTCTCTTTATGTAGCTTATTAAAACTTAGGGCAGCAAAGCTCTGAATTGTTATAATTATTGCTGATATGAATTTATAACTCTGTGGATTTTACTTAACAATTAGGTTATTTTATTTTATTTTTATTTATCCTGGATTTCTGGTCTGGGATTGGATTTAACTGGTATTGTTTAAAGAAAAATAATCATTATGCAATAATTGAGTAGGTCACATAATTGGAGGTTGAATTACATGTGACTTTTTGAATTTATTATTTAATTCCTGATTAGATTAAAGTATGGACATCCTGAAGAAGTCAATATGCTGTAATGGACAAAAGCCCTTAACGTCTGGATATTTTTATATGTGATTTAATAAACATATATATATTATACAGGACCTATTCTTGCTTTGGACTTGTAATGGCTGTTTCCTCAATTTTTTCTCATTCATTGGTGCTTTACTGAATCAACTCATTGATTTAGTTATTTACAAGAATACAAATGCTCAGGCCTCAATTTGGTGACAGAATGTCAAGCACCAAGTATGGAGAGTATGCAAATGTGACACAAAGGATCTCTTATGGCTGCCTGAATGATGACCAGTCATTGACCAGCAAATATTCCCATGATGGAAACAAATGGATGATTGCAACACAGGCTAGATGACAAACTTTCATGTGCAGACTGAAAAATGGTGTAAAAATGATGGTTTGATGAGTATGAAAAACTGTGGGATTCCAAACACATAAAAATGCCTTTGACGTCATTCTTCAAATACTCTGACAGTTCATACAGATTTTTTTTCTTCAATGTCTGCTATGTTTTCATTAATTATAAAGGGGACTACTGACTCAGGTTCCTGTAGGCTTATATTTTTATCTGTTAAAGCAATTATATATGTATGCAATCGATCCTTGCTGTGCAAAGACAAGATCTTTCAATGACTGAAAATGCACTTTAGTATTTCCTTCAGTTTTATCAATTTAAATGTCAGTGGCTGGATGGTAAATATACTAGACCCAAAATCCTGCTGATGGCAAAGTGCCTGTTAATGTTTTTTAGTGCAAATTGTGCAAGCTTTACATCACTGTAGCATTCTCCATCCCAATGGAAGTACCTCAATATTTTTTGATAAAAGGGAAGTTAATTATTTATGGACAATGTATGAATTCCTCTTATAAGATATCATCATGTTAATGTATCACAAAATTTCAAACCAACAATTTTGAAATTTCTTTCTTTCTTTTTTTTTTTTTTTTTTTTTTAATTCAGCAAACCATTTTACAGCTAGAGCTTTCATTAAGGCTGACACTTTCAGGCCTGCATCTTGAATGGAAATCAATATTCACACTTTTGAGGAGTTTAACATAGATCTAATGGGAAAGTGACTTCTTATAGTACTTTGACCGGTCTGGTTATAAAATGACAAGAAATGGCTAAGAAACTAGATTTAATTTCTCCAAGTATTTTGGGATTCTAAGGCCGTGACAGGAATGGACACCATTCCTAAATCATGGTATAATTAATGTTCATGAAATTAATAAAGTTTGGAACAGACAAAGTTGTCACAGGACATCTTTAATGGAGAGGGGAGGGTGAAGCAGGGAGGTTATGTGCAACAAGCAGGTAGGGTGGGTAGTTAAGAGAGTTTTGAAAGGGAGTAGGCATGAAAGGGTTAAGCAGGCTGGAGACTAAGTAGGAAGTGAGGTAAGGTGGGGAGGGTCTTGAATGCTTTTGAGCTGGGATTTAGTTGCTGGGAGTAATATTTGGTGTTATCTTGTTGGAAGCAGGGTCACGTCCCAGATGACGTGAGTTGGGAGTAAGGTAGGCCTTGGATAGTTACAAAAGATGGTAATTTTTTTTTCTGAGGGGTAGTCTTTGGACTGTGTGATACTGAGGTGGTGGAGGGGAGGGGGATAGGCAGGGTAAAATAAAAAAAAGAGAGAGAGAGTAAGATAGTTGGAGCCTTGTGCTGCAGTAGTGGGTGAAGGTTGCATGCGCAGAATGACTGCTGGGTGTGTGTATGGCTCATTTGCCAGTTAATTACTTTTTTTTCTCTTCAGTTGTTGTTCCTAGTAGTTCGTTGGTGGTTCAATGGTTGCTGCTCATTGTTATGGCTTGTGTGTGACAGGTGAGTGTGGTATGGCTTTTGGGGGGTTGATGGAATGGAGGCAGCCCACATTTTAATCTTCCTCATTTCCCTGGTGTTCGTTGGTGGTTAGTGGGCAGAGGGAGACAGTGCGTCATTTTGCAGGCTTTCCTCTGGCCATTAATGGTTGCCCGCACATCCACAGTAATGCCTGTGGCATTATTTAAAGAAATGGTGGTGTCTGAGGTGTGGTAGGGATGGTGTGCAAGAGGTAAGTGTGGAATGACTGCTGGGAGGTTGGGGGAATGAAGCTTGCCCCCATTTTAATTTTCCTCATTTCCTTGGTGTTTGTTGGTGGTTAGTGGGCAGAGGGGAGACAGAAAATTCTTTTTCAGGTGCCCCTCTGGCCATTAATGGCTGGCAGTGCATGCGCAGTAATGCCTGTGGGGGAAAAAAAAAATATATATATATATATATATATATATATATATATATATATATATATATATATACATATAAAACAAGGTGATAAGTTAAAGGTTGAGGGTCAGAGGCTAAAATTAGGTTGGGGCTTACTGCTCTAAGCTTGAGGGACAGGTAGGTTTCACGCAGGGAGAGTGTCACAAAAAAAATAAATAAATAAAATAAAATAAATAAATAAAAGTTTCGGAATGAGGAGGGCTGATATGTCACTGGTGGCTGTGCATACCTTGCCCAGATCCGTAGGGCTGCTGTTGGGTTAGGCAAGGCAGGGAAGGGGTGTTAGGCAGTTTGTGTGGGGAGTGCAGCTGGACTGAGGTAAGTAAAGGGGAGTTTGATTCTGTAAAAAAAAAAAAAAAGGTATATAAGGGTTTTAGGAGCAGGAGTAGAAGTAGTTTGAGTGGATATCCTACCTTTTCTTGGGGCCTGGGCTGGGGCTGTGAGCATGTGCTGCAGTACTGAGTGGAGGAAACTGTTACCCTAAGTCATGGAAATGCTGGCAGGGGATTACTATATGTTTTTAAAGGTGTGTGTTTTTTTCTCTCTGCCTCATGTATTTCCAGTGTCTGTTTGTATTTCAAGTATCGAAGTGAAAAATCATGGCAGAGGTATGGGTGTTGAGGCAGAAATGGGCAAGGATCATGGAACAAGTGGAGGACCTATTCCAGGAGATGCCAAATGAGGATGTAGCTACCAGCATGCAGGGTCCCAGGACTCAGAAGAGATGGCAGACGAGGAGCAGTACACTTGCAAACAGAGCCAAATGAGCAGGGCAGATGCTGACAGTGGAGGAGAAGACAATGGAAGTTGCAACACCGGTGGCACCACCATCAGCCCCAAAAGGTAATGATTTGTTAGTCTCTGCCTGGAGGCAAGCTGAGGGACAGGTAGCAGGGAGTGAGTGCTCAGGGTTGAGAGTGAGACTGCAAGGCAGGATTAATGGACAGCCCAGGGTCTCGCAGGATATCAGTGGAGGCAGGGCCGGTGGTGCAGGTTTGCAGACATTAGTGGGTCATGATTTGAGTTTTGATAGTACTCTCTCATTGCTGGGAGAAGACATGGACCCTTGTCTAGAGGAGGTAGGGCCAGACTTTAGGACACGACTGGGGGATTGCTTTATGACGCAAGCCTTAGAGCAGGAGGGTGCAACAATCCTTTTGACTCCTCACATCTCACTTACAGTGAAGAAGAAGATCTTGAGGGGAGAATACGTAAATGTTTTTGAGTTAATTGATGCTGATGGGGTGCAACACCTGATGGAAGCTGAGATGGCGAATGGGAAAGACCTTTTGGCTGCCTTGGTGGCATTAGGTCACAGGCGTGTGGGTAAGTTTTGGCAGAGGACATTTTAAAATTGGGTCTTTGGTTTCATATATTACATGGAAGTGTGATTGGAGAGGGATAGTACTTTGGCCCTTCCATTCTTGGCCTATTTTCTGACTATACAAGAGGTACAAAGGATACGGCGATGTAACACATGACTATGGTATGATCAGAAATTCCACAAGAGGAAAGCAGTTGACAAATTCATGTGCTGGTAGGTTAGACACCCTGATATCTGGCTGTCCACTATGATGGACAGCTTCAGACTGGGAAATAGAGCAGGTAAGCCTACACAAGGGGGTGTTGGAGTTTATTTGGGCTTTTAATGTGGGGAGATGCTCCTGGACAGCAAAACAACAGGAGTCAGCACAGGATCCAAAAGCAGCTTTATTTTCTTGTCTCTCTCTCTAGCGCCTCAACCACAGTAAGCCTTCAAGGAGTAAACTAACAATACTAAAACACACTTTATATAGTCACAAAAATCATTCAATTACATAATTAAACAATTAATCAATAAAATTGATATGCACCTACAAGCTAAATAACATTCTTCCAATTACATTCTGTATTCAAGCCTCTAGGTACTATTTATTTTTTATTTTTTTTTATTTATCATTTGTTGACCGGGAATGTCCGACTAGGTTCCACAGAGCCTGTTTTCAGCGGAGGCCCAGGGAGAAATGCTCCAGATGCATGTCTTTGGAATGTGGGAGGAAACCGGAGTACCCGGAGGAAACCCACGCGAACACAGGGAGAACATGCAAACTCCACACAGAAGGCACCCCAGCCGAGAATCGAACTGGAGAACCTCTTGCTGTGAGGCGACAACGTTAACCGCTGCACCACTGTGCTGCCCACACTAAAGTGTCATATTTTAAAATAAAAGTAGTTTCTTTCTTTAAAAGTAATTTACCCACAACTAATTCATCAGGTTCCATTTTAGGTACCTGTTGTAAGATAGTACCTTTTAAACTCTCACTACTGCCATTGTGAAATTCACAAAAATGTAAGGCTAAAGGGCTCTCCATTTTTTCATTTCTTATGTCCCTCAGATGTTCTAGAAGTCTAACCTTAAACATTCTTTTCGTTTGACCGATGTAAAATTTATTACAACCACATTTGAGGGCGTAGATTACCCTATTAGTTCTACAGTTGTATGAGCCCTCTAAATCAAAATTCTTGTTATTAATTTTAAAAAAAGTTCTATATATATATATGAACAAGCTTGACATTTTCCACATGGAAAAGTACCCAAAATAGTTAACTGGATGGGTATTTTCACAATCAATTTAGAAAACCTAGTCCATACAACAAAATGTTTAATGCTTTTGCCTTTTGTGTAAGAAAAAAAATATTTTTTTTGTCTTTAAATTCTTTAATTCATCAAAGTTATCTAAAAATTCCCAAAAAATGTAATATATTGGACTTAATCATATTACTACAAATATTATACTTAGATACTATAAATAAATTATCTACACAATTAATAGTTTTATTAGATATAAAAATATCTCTACTTTTTTGTTTATTAAATCTATCAAATCTAAGTTTAATAATTCTATCAATATCACTTTCGACTAACTTTTTATCATAATTTCTTCTCAAAAACATCTTTTTAGTTTCATGAACCTCTTTAAAGAATATCTCATCAGTATTACATAAACGTGAAATTCTTAAGAATTCCCCATATGGTAAAGCATTAATAACATGAAAGGGGTGGCAACTATCAGCTTTCAAAAAATCATTTGGCTCTCCAAACTTTCTATGTAAGCTAGTTAAGATGGGTTGACCATCAATACCCTGTACATTTACATCTAAAAAGCTAACTGTGTTTCCACACTGTAACCCATCAAAACAAATATTAAATCTATTTCGTTGAATCTCTTGGACAAAGTTTTGTACATAATTCTTACCTCCTTCACATAAAAATATTAAGTCATCAATAAATCTATAATACAATTTAACATATTTTTGTACAAATTCATTATTATAGATACATTCTCTTTCTACCAGACCCATGAAAATATTTGCATACATAGGTGCAAAGGGAGCACCCATTGCTGTTCCCTGCTTCTGTTGAAAAATCAAATTGTCAAAACAAAAATAATTGTTTTCTAAACAAAATTGTATCAAGTCAAGCACATAATGAGTTAATGGCTTATCTCCCATATTCTTATACAATGCCTCTAGGCCGTATTTATGTTGAATGTTTGTATAAAGACTCTTTACATCTAACGTGACCCAAAACATATTTTTATTCCACGTAATTGACTTTATTTTGTCCAAAAAGTCAAAAGAGTCTCTAATATAAGAAGGAAGACAAACTGCTTCCTTTAGCAACACTTTATGCAACACTACACCTAAGTTGTGCAAAAAATATTTCCTGGCAGACACAATCGGTCTGCCTGGTGGATTTTCTGGGTCTTTATGTATTTTAGGGAGGCAATAAAAATATGCAGGTCCAGTATCCCTTAAACTAAATTTCCCTTTCACATCTTTGTCTAACCAAAATCCTAGGCGAAGACCTTTGTGAATTAAATTAATATATTTAACTTTAGCTTGTTCAATGGCATCCTGATGAACTATACTATAAACTGTTGAGTCACTCAATAAATCCCAACACATTTTAAAATATTGACTATTATGCATAATTATTATTTTGTTGCCCTTGTCAGATGGCTTTATAACTAGTTCTGTCTGTTGTGAAAAATTCTTCAGTTCCAACCATTCTAATTTAGATAAATTGTATTCAACTTCATTCTTATCAAAATGATTTAAATAATATTCTAATTCAAATTCTAACATCGCATGTAGTTTCTTAATGCCTTCATGACTAAATGGAGGCATAAAGGTGCTGTTCACCTTAACACCCGAGGTATCAATATACCTCTGTTCATAAACTTCACTATCACATGAAACAAAAGACTCATCTGAGTCTGAAATAGAATAATCAGAACTCGAACCATGCACAATGTCATTCTTGGGCACTAAAACATTAAAATAGTACCACATGTGAAGCTTCCTAATAAAACTATACAGCTCAATTTTACATTCATACAATTTCGGAAGCACCGTGGGTACAAATTTAAGACCACAGTTTAGAACTGATAAAAAATGTTCAGAAATATCAAAACCAGATAGGTTAACCACATTATTTGTTAACAAATAAAGTTCAGTACCATCTGGTTCTTTTATTGTCTCTCCAAGGGCGCTGAGGCCCATTTCTGTAGTATTCCTGTTCGCCAAACCCTCTTTATGTGATTGTGCATAACCTGGGTTCCGAAAATGATCTGGAAAAAACTGGCGATTCGCTGGAGATGGCAGACCTGGAAATTCATTGGTCTCTACATCATTGAGACATCTATCTAAAGTTAGATTGGGTGTATTAACGCTAGAGGTACTGGCAAGTCTCTCTCTGTTATCCGGATTCTGATTGGATGGTTGAGCCAAAGGGCGGGTACGTTGATTATTACGAAAAAGATACACATTGCCTTTTTCAAAGTCTCTCAAGTCCCTTTGCAGTTTATGCATCTTTTGATCAATTATCTTCTTTTCTAAAATATGAACTTTATCTTGAATATCTCTAAAACAGGCATCCAGTCTATTGCGATCTAACACAGTAACCAAGTTATTGCACACTGCATTAATATCTTTCTTTAAATTGACAAGTTTAACATTGTCTCTTTCTATTTGAATTTTTATCCATTCCCTCGAGCATTGATGTGCAGCACACTCCCATCTAGTTTGAAAAGATTTGTCTATTTGACGTGAAGCATTAAATGATTCAGATGGGAATTTAATAGCTCTAAGACCTCTGGGAATGATATCTAATTCAAGATATCTAGATAAACTGTTCACATTATAATATGTTGCTGTTTCTTTATGCATTAAATTCGTAAGTTTAGAAACAATAGCTTTAACTTCAGTAGTGAAGTCCAAGGAGCGCTTACCAATATTCGCAAATGGATTGTTCGAGCGTTTGCTCCTAGTTTCTGCAAGGAAGCGCTCCCATGTTGGAATATCCACTACATTCTCAGTAGCTGTAGTCCTTTCAGGACGATCATAATTACGTTCTGAATTAGTGTTGAAAAAAACATCTAAAGTCCTTTGAGAAGAACGAGGGTTTTCTTCTCTAAAAATCCTAGGAATATTTAATGCAGGATCACTGGCCATGAAAACAGCAGCAACAAAGTTGAACACAGCAAAGCAGCACAGCAAAACAACAGGAGTCAGCACAGGATCCAAAAGCAGCTTTATTTTCTTGTCTCTCTCTCTAGCACCTCGGCCACAGTAAGCCTTCAAGGAGTAGACTAACAATACTAAAACACATTTTATATAGTCACAAAAATCATTCAATTACATAATTAAACAATTAATCAATAAAATTGATATGCACCTACAAGCTAAATAACATTCTTCCAATTACATTCTGTATTCAAGCCTCTAGGTACTAAAGTGTCATATTTTAAAATAAAAGTAGTTTCTTTCTTTAAAAGTAATTTACCCACAACTAATTCATCAGGTTCCATTTTAGCTACCTGTTGTAAGATAGTACCTTTTAAACTCTCACTACTGCCATTGTGAAATTCACAAAAATGTAAGGCTAAAGGGCTCTCCATTTTTTTATTTCTTATGTCCCTCAGATGTTCTAGAAGTCTAACCTTAAACATTCTTTTCGTTTGACCGATGTAAAATTTATTACAACCACATTTGAGGGCGTAGATTACCCTATTAGTTCTACAGTTGTATGAGCCCTCTAAATCAAAATTCTTGTTATTAATTTTAAAAAAAGTTCTATATATATATGAACAAGCTTGACATTTTCCACATGGAAAAGTACCCAAAATAGTTAACTGGATGGGTATTTTCACAATCAATTTAGAAAACCTAGTCCATACAACAAAATCTTTAATGCTTTTGCCTTTTGTGTAAGAAAAAAATATTTTTTTTGTCTTTAAATTCTTTAATTCATCAAAGTTATCTAAAAATTCCCAAAAATGTAATATATTTGACTAATCATATTACTACAAATATTATAATGTAGCTACCAGCATGCAGGGTCCCAAGACTCAGAAGAGATGGCAGACGAGGAGCAGTACACTTGCAAACAGAGCCAAATGAGCAGGGCAGATGCTGACAGTGGAGGAGAAGACAATGGAAGTTGCAACACCAGTGGCACCACCTTCAGCCCCAAAAGGTAATGATTTGTTAGTCTCTGCCTGGAGGGAAGCTGAGGGACAGGTAGCAGGGAGTGAGTGCTCAGGGTTGAGAGTGAGACTGCAAGGCAGGATTAATGGACAGCCCAGGGTCTCGCAGGATATCAGTGGAGGCAGGGCCGGTGGTGCAGGTTTGCAGACATTAGTGGGTCATGATTTGAGTTTTGATAGTACTCTCTCATTGCTGGCAGAAGACATGGACCCTTGTCTAGAGGAGGTAGGGCCAGACTTTGGGACACAACTGGGGGATTGCTTGACGACGCAAGCCTTAGAGCAGGATGGTGCAACAATCCTTTTGACTCCTCACATCTCACTTACAGTGAAGAAGAAGATCTTGAGGGGAGAATACGTAGATGTTTTTGAGTTAATTGATGCTGATGGGGTGCAGCACCTGATGGAAGCTGAGATGGCAAATGGGAAAGACCTTTTGGCTGCCTTGGTGGCATTAGGTCGCAGGCGTGTGGGTAAGTTTCGGCAGAGGACATTTTAAAATTGGGTCTTTGGTTTCATATATTACATGGAAGTGTGATTGGAGAGGGATAGTACTTTGGCCCTTCCATTATTGGCCTATGTTCTGACTATACAAGAGGTACAAAGGATACGGCGATGTAGCACATGACTATGGTATGATCAGAAATTCCACAAGAGGAAAGCAGTTGACAAATTCATGTGCTAGTAGGATAGACACCCTGATATCTGGCTGTCCACTATGATGGACAGCTTCAGACTGGGAAATAGAGCAGGTAAGCCTACACAAGGGGGTGTTGGAGTTTATTTGGGCTTTTAATGTGGGGAGATGTTCCTGGACAGCTTGCAGACTCACCCATGGTTGTTCAAAGTGTAGGAGCAGGCATTCAATGATACAATGTGGTAGGGGTGAGGGTCAGTATGTGGGTCAGGCATCATCCTTTCCGGGTCAGAGATGATGGAGTGGGCCACCCATGTGGCTGCAAGGTGTGCGGGGCAGGGCAAATTTCTGTGGACAAAGGGGGGTCCTTTCAGGGAATGAGGGGGTACCCAGGGGACACATTTACCTATTAAGTTGCATGTCCTGTGGGAGCTCCTGACATGGTATCCACTGCGGGCAGTGGCGGGGAAATTGATTGAGGGTTTTTTGACAGGATTTTTGATCAAGTCTAGCTTAGTGGGGGATAGTAAGGTGGGGAAAAATATGAAGTCAGTGCGAGGAAGGGAGGATGTGCTGGGAGCATTGATTCAGAAGGAGTGTCAGGTGGGTAGGTTGTTGGGCCCCTTTGATAGTCCGCCATTTACTCAGTTTAAAGTATCACCTTTGGGTTTGGTTCCCAAGAAGAGACCGGATGAGTTTCATTTAATACATCATTTATCTTACCTGGAAGACAACTCTGTCAATGATTTCATCCCTGGGGAGGAGGCTAGAGTGACGTATGCATCCTTAGATGATGCGGTCCACATCATTAGAAGTTTTGAGGACCCTTGGCTGATGAAGGTGGACGCTGAGTCAGCCTTTCACCTGTTGCAGGTTTGGGAGGAGGATTGGCCATTATCAGGCATGGTAGTGGGGGATAGTTTTTATTTTAACACAGCTATGCCAATGGGATGTGCAGTGGCTTGTTCCACTTTTGAAAACTTTAGTACGGCCTTTCTTTGGATATGGCAACATAAGGTGGAAGGGCAGAGAGCAGTACATTACCTAGATGACTTCTTGCTAGTGGGTGAGGGGAAAGAGGGGTCATGGGTGGTGATGTGTGAGTTTTTGGGGATGTGCAAGGAGTTGGGAGTGCCATTGGGTAAGCATAAGCTGGAGGGCCTGGTGAAAGTGCTAGATTTCCTGGGTTTGAATGTGGACACGAGTCTAGGTTTATTTCACTTGCTGGTAGAGGGGGTAGGTAGACTATAGGACAAAATAGTATGGATGAGGTCTAGGAGTAAGGTTCAGGTGAGAGATGTCATGGAGTTGTTGGGGTTGTTGAATTTTGCTTGTAGGGCAGTGCATCATGGATGTATGTTTTGTAGGTCGATGGCTTTTCTTTTGAAAGGAGGTAAAAGTAAGCACCACAGGGTAAGGGTTAGCAAGTTAGCATGGGAGGACTTAGCTTTGTGGTTACAGTTTTTATAACAGTTTAATGGGATCACATTTTGGCAGTCAAAATTGGTAGGGCAAGGGGATTTACAGTTGTTTACTGATGCAGCTGTGGGTTTTGGTATGGGAGCATTTTTTTGCGGGGCAATGCTTTTCAGTGTCATGGCCTCCTCATTGGCCGGAAGAATGGAAGCAGAATGTTGCCTTCCTGAAGCTTATGCCAATTTGGGTAGCATCAATGGTGTGGCAGGATCATTTGAGGGGTAGGGGAGTAGTGTTTAACTGGGACAATATTGCTGTGGTGGGAGTTTTGCAAGTTAAGATGGCTAAATCTGCATGCTTGTTGGTTCTTTGTAAGTTAGTGTTGCAGAGTTTGTTGATTAATTTTTCTTTCACAGGGGTAAATGTGCTGGGGGTGAAGAATGGTATTGCTGACAGCCTGTCTCGCTTTCAGTTGTTCAGGTTTTGGTAGGTGGCTCCGACAGCAGCAAGGGACCCTATGGTGGTACCAGATGAGGTTTGGCAGATTGGGCAGCAGTGATCGGCAAGTTGGTTCACCAGTCGTGGGTGGTATCCACCAGGAAAGCGTATGGAAGGATGTTGCATGATTTTGATAGTTTTGTGATGCAATTACTAGAAGAGAAATGTGTATGGTTGGAAGATTTATTGTCATGTTATTTAGCAGCGCTGAGGATACAGGGCAAGGCAATGAGATCAGTGAGAGTGGTTTTGGCTGCAATTGATGTGTTTGCTCAGTCAGCAAAATTGGAGGAATCGACTAAGTCCTGAACAGTTGGGTGAGTGCTGAAAGGATAGGGTAGAGGGGAAGGCCTGACTAGGGACAGGAGATTTCCAGTGACTACAGGAATTTTAAGAATGTTGGAAGCTCAGAGGAATATGTGATGTGCGGCATGTTGAGTGTATGTATGTAATGTGAAGCTTTTTGGGTGTCAGAGTTGCTGGGGTCACGTGTATGGGATGATGTTCTGATGTTGCCAAGGGCAGTGCACATTAGTTTGAGGTCATCAAAAACCAATCAGGAAGGGAAAGGGGCATCTATAGTTTTGGGGGACATTAGGTCATAATGGATGGGTCCGGTAGCATGGGGAAGGAGACTGTGTGTGATTAGAGAGGGTAGGGCACATGAATTAGCTTTTACATCCATAGGTGGTAGAGCATTAACGGGAGATGGGGGCAGTTGAATTTAGTCATGAGACAGGCCCTTTTCAGTGTGGGCCTTGAGGGGGACAAATTCTGTACTCATTCTTTTAGAATCGTTTGAGCATCTGACCTAGCGAAGTCATCAAAAGGGTGGGGCGGTGGTCTTTTAAAGCATTTTTGACTTATATTAAATAAGGATTGGTATTTTTTTATGTTATTGTTAATTTATTTATTTTTTTTATTTAGGGAAAAGGATTATCATTTTAGGCCATTCTTTTGTGTATTGGGCAGCTAGGCGGGCAGCGGTTTGGAGCAATGGCTCTGACTTGTGCTTGCAGTGTTTTGAATGGAAGGTTACCTGGCATGGTATTAGAGGGTTGAAGTGGAACTGGCTACTTCAGGTATTTATGATGTTACAGAGCCAGTGGGGGTTGCCTCGAATTTTGTTGATTCACCTAGCAGGTAATGATTTGGGCATGATACCAAAGAAGCAGCTAGTTTATCATATTTGTGAAGCTTTTTTAGCCTTAAGGAACCTTTCTCCATTGGTGTGTCTGGTTTGGTCAGAGATTATTACTCGGGTTAGTTTGGAGGGATCCAAAGAAGCTTTCTGTAGTGGAGAGGGCTTGTAGGTTTGTGAATTTTACATCAGCAAAACAGTTGAAGGGGATAGGGGTGCATAGTATTCAGCACAGTGAGTTTGATGATAGGGATCCTATGTGGTTTAGGGCAGATGGGGTTCACCTTACTGAATTTGGGCTTGATTTATTTAATTTGAATTTGGGGCTGTTTTTGGAGGGACGGTTTAGTGAGGGTAGGGTGTGAGGGGGAACAGCCTTTGGGGCTGGTTTGTGGAGAAGAGGGACAGATTTGCCCCTCTTCTGTTCCCCCTCTAGTGGATAACTGGTGGAAGGAGTTTGAAGTGTAGAAAGATTGATGGTGGAGGTTGTTTGGACTTGGTGGTTTTGGGTTGGTGAGGAGATGCTGAAGGTAAGAGGTGGGATGCTGCTTTGTAAGTGTGAGGATAAGTGAGCAAATGGGGGATGCTGCTTATTCCAAGGGTGAGTGGTTATGCTGCCCTTATGGATAGTTATTTTATGCTTTCTCCTCCAGGGTATTAAGGTTGTGTTATGCTTAATAAAGTATCATGCATTTATCATTTATTATGCTAAACAATAAAGGTCATCAAAGGTCGTTGGTGTTTGAGTGGTTTATTAAAGTGGAATGTGACAAAGTTTGGAACAGACAAAGTTGTCACAGGGCATCTTTAATGGAAAGGGAAGGGTGAACCAGGGAGGTTAATTGTAAGAAGCAGGTAGGGTAGGTAGTTAAGAGAGCTTGGAAAAGGAGTATGCATGAAAGGGTTAAGCAGGCTGGAGACTAAGCAGGAAGTGAGGTAAGGTGGGGTGGTCTTGAAGGCTTTTGAGGTGGGATTTTGTTGTTGGGAGTCACATTTGGTGTGATCTTGCTGCCCTCCCAGCCTGTCCTGTTTAGGTATTGCATATTGGAGTTTGGGAGGTGGAGCCTTTTGATTTGGAGACAGAGGAGAACAGGGATATGCTTGCCCCTCTTCTCTGCTTGTTAGTGTGAGGATAAGTGAGCAAATGGGGGTGTTGCTTATTCCAAGGGTGAGTGGTTATGCTGCCCTTATGGATAGTTATTTTATGCTTTCTCCTCTGAGGAGCTGAAGTTGTGTTATGCTTAATAAAGTTTCATGCATTTATCATTTATTATGTTAAACAATAAAGTTCGTCAAAGGTCTTTGGTGCTTGATTGATTTATTAAAGTGGAACATGACAAATATTGTTTCAATCTTTAAAGTTTGCCAGACTTCAGTTTGCCAGACTTCCTCTTCACAGCACCCACAATGGGCCCAGAACAGATTCCTTCTGAAATTTGAATGTGGTTATATGTGTCGGCATCATATTTAAATATGACTGTAAATTCTTTTTTATGAGACCTGTTGCTCTGACTCTATTGGAACTGTCTGGGTATCGTTCCTCCATATTGCTCTCATTTTTGCCTGCAAATCCTGTTATTTTATGGCTCTGTGCCTCTCTGTGTAAGACACTGCAATCACTAATTGCAGCAATTTCAATGATCAGTGATACTTTTGTCTTTTTTTCCTGGATGTAGACTTCATTATTCTCTATAATGCTTTGTGATCCATGTTCTGAATGCTTCTCAGATACTTGTATTCTGCAGAGTTTGCGCAATCCCCAGAGCAGCAGTCTTGCCATGTTATTGTACCTTTCAGTGTACAGGGCCTCTGCCATTTGTTTATCACAACAAACAAGGTGAGCATTTGTTTCCAATTCTTTTCAATAAATCTACATTTGCCTATTTCTCCCACATGCTCAATGGACTTTGTAAACCAGCATGTACCAGCCAACTATCTTGTGCTGCTATTATTAACTATTAACCTCTCATCCTTGGTTTTAACTCACATCTCCTTAATCATTTCTGCATCAGATCCTGGTCAACATGAGATTGTTAAAAGAGATTTCTATACTTGCCGCTATATTTATGGCTTTTCCACATTTTTTTCCTTCTTAGTTGATCTTTTTCCTTATATTCTTTCTTTTGTTTTGTTTTGTTCTTTTTGACACATTCAGTTGCTGCCTGATTTTTTGTACTTGTGGTTTGATTTCCATTCCCACATGCTACCTGAATACTTCTACTAAACTAAGCAGACAGGTTATTGTAGACTTCCTCTCCTCATGTTTAAAAATTTCCCTGTGTTTGCATCTGATGAAGTCATCAGATATGTGAGAAGTCCCATAATTGTAAATCTATGCATGTAATCAATTTTGAGGAGACCCATACCTCCTTTGTAGTATGGAATATTCAATCTTGGCATACACATATTTTTATATATCATCTTATAAGCATGAAGCATTTTGCTTGTTTTCTCTACAAATGACACAATACCGTTTGAGGCCTGTCAGTCACATCAAAACGGTAAGTTAAAACAAGAAGGACAACTTGGACTTTATTCTTTGATGAAAAGGCTGGTTTTAATATTAGTTTTGGTCTTCTGAAGCATACCTTACTGAGTTTTATACACAGTTTCTTATGTTTTATTGCCAATCCTTCAATTCCCAAATATTTATACACACTTTCCTACTTAAGTTCTTTAATGTCACATTCCTGTCCTAAATTGTTATTTTCTTGGTCCTGCAACTTTCTTGCTTTAAACATTACTTTTGCAGATTTGTCAAGATCAAATGTCATTCTTATATCATCTGAGAAGGTTTTAACCACTTGCAGTTGTGCTTTCAACGCCTCATCTGTTGAACTATACAGTTTTCAGCTATCCACAAACAAATTATTGTAAGCGTTCCTTTATCAATGGATGTGGGATGCTCTCAAATGCTTTTCTGTAATCTATCCATGCTATATTTTAATTCTTCTCCTTTTTGCAATTCTATGTTATGTCTTTATTTAGCAGTATATGATTCTTTGTTCCATATGACTTTCTTTCGTTACCCTTTTAGTCTGTTGTCATGACTGAATTTTCTTCTAAATTACTATAAATTCTGCCTGCATCAATTCCAGAATATAGTTTGTACATCATCAGAAGGCAAGCTATTGGCCTGTAGTTTTATGATTGCATATAGGTTCACTGTTAAGCAGGAGTATCATTTTTTTCTGTTGTTAACCAGGTTGATGCCTGTCCAGGATGCCCATATAAGTACATCTTACTCAGGGCTAAATCTTTTTGTAAAGATGTTGATGGATTTAATCATAAGTTAGGTATTGTATCTGGGCCTGGGGGGTTTCAAATTAGGAGTTTTTCCTTAATTTTGTTTCAGTTTTCTCTGGCTGTCACTTCATCCCATTTCACATACTATACATTTTGACTCCTTACTATTTCTTTTAATTTTTCCATCCATTCAGCATATTTGTTATGTCCCACAAGGTCTGCAGAAATATTTCCCCAAAATGTGTCTATTTCTTCTTTTTTGATGGTGTTTCTATTCCTTTTGCTTTGTTTCCCAGTTCTATATAAAACTTGTTTGGGTCATCAATTAATTGTTTTAGTTCATAGGTTCATAGGTGTGTACTAGGCTAATGGCCCTGGAGCCTTTACAAGCCTAGCCCATAGGATTACCCTGGCAATGTGCCACCTGACCTTAGTTTCCAGTGACTCTGTCGAGTAGTGCCACTGGAATAATCCCCGGGGTAAATTTTGTATTTCCCATCCACTAATCAAGATCTCTCTTGAAGAGGGCCAGTGAGGTGCTCTGTTTGACATGTATGGGAAGTCTATTCAATAGCATGGGCAGTCTCTGGGTTATGAAACTGTTCTTCCAGCATGTTCTGTTGAGTGTGGTAATGAGGCTGAGGTCTCTGGAGCATGTGGTGTGGCTGGATTGGGATTTCTTTAGATGTATCATTTCTAACAGAGCTGGGTCAGACATGGTTTTATAAGTCAAGCAGAGATTGCCTCTAAGTAGGCGATATGAGACAGAGAATAGTTGGAGTTTTTTGAGTCTGTCTATATAGGACAAGTATTTAAGGCATAGGATCCTCTTTATGAGGTACTTTTGCGGCCTTTCGAGTTGTTGTAGGTTTCTAGTGAGTTACTTGTCAAAAGGGGCATTGTACTCAATGATAGGCCTAATGAGGGAAGAGTAGAGGGAGACAATGGCCTCTTTCTTCCTGGATGCAAAACCCTTAGTAATGAGATATGCCACATAGAAGGACTTTCTGACCACAGTGGCAGTGTGGTGGTGAAAAGAGAGGTTGCTGTCAACCTGTGTTCCCAGATCTCTTATAACGCCTTCTGTGTTCAGAGGACTACCATTGATGTGGTGGTTCATGGGAGCTGGGTTTTTTCCAAAGGGGATGACAACACATTTTTTGGTATTGAGCTTAAGGCCAAGGTTCTGACACCAGTCATTGGTCTTAGTGAGGCCTTTCTGTTGGATGTCAACATCACTTGAGGAGTTAATAATGGCTCCCAACTTGCAATCATCTGTGAACTTTGTCAGCCAGAGTCCCTTCATGTTGGACTGAACTTCTGAGAAGTAGATATAAAAGAGAGTAGAGAGTACTATCATGTGGGTGGGGACTCCACTCGTGACTGGTCGGCATTCTGACTTGGAGTCAGCTACTTTCAAACTGTGGGTTATATCTGTGAGCCAGTTTGCAACCCAACTAGTGATATAGGGGTTGATGCCTATCTTAGTAAGTTTTTCTATGATTCCTGAGTAGGGAATGGTATCAAAGTCCTTGGCCAGATCAAGGTAGGCTGTATGAAACACCTTGCCTTCATCCACAGATCTGGTGACTGACTCAAAGAAGTCAACCAAGTTGAGCAGGCATGATCTACCCTTCACAAAACCAAACTGTGTGGGATCCAGAGTTTGGACATTTCCTATAGCCTTGTTTATTAGGTCCATGATGATGCGTTCCATAGCTTTGCATATCAGACTTGTCAGGCTAAAAGGGCAATAGTTCCCAGGGTCTGTAGTCACTCCTCCTTTGTGGAGAGGGATGACTAGGGACAAAGCCTGAGGTGAGGCTGTGATTGAACAGGGCACACAGGTGAGGTGCTAGTTCATTCTGTAGTTCATGTAGAACACAGCCAGGGATATTGTCAGTCCCATAGAAGGTGTATTCTTGGCCTTGGACAGTGCTGTTTTAAACTGTGCAGCAGTAATACTGGGTGTCTGGCAATCTGCTGGTATTGTGATTGGTCCTTTGGGGGGGCATGTTGGCACTGAATCTGTTGGCCAGTACATTGGCAATATCTGTTGGCTCAGTATAGGAGGTGTCATTGTGCAGTAGCTCAGAGCAAATCTGGGTATTGCCGTGGAGGTTCTTTACATAACTATAGAAGGCCTTGTGGTTGTCTTTACTATCTGCTGCAATTCTGTTTTCATAGCTAGCTCTAGAGGATTTGATGAGGGATCTCAACTTTTTGTTGAGGCTGATAAGGGAGTTTTCCAGTCTTGGGACTTCATCTTATTCCGCATCAATTTCCTCCTTCTGTTGTAGAGTTTGTTTATAGCAGAGGACCACCAGATTGGCTTCCTTTTTTTGGAGGAGAGCATCTTGGTTCTATTGGGTATGGCAAGATCCATGCATTTGTGTACATGTTCATACAGTGCATTGGTGTATGATTCAGCGGTCATGCAACTATTCTCCATTTGCATGGGTGCCGTGAAGTTAGCTACCTCTGTTCTTAGGAGCCCAAAGTTAGCTTTGGAGACGTTTTTCATGGTGGTTACCTTTGCGGAGGGGAGGTGAGAGAGATGTGGATTTCCCAGGTGATTAGTTTGTGGTTGGATCTAACTAGGGAGGAGTTGACTATTAGTGTAGACCAATGGTTGCCCATATTAGTAATGACCAGGTCAAGGATGTTGCTACATCTAGTGGGGTTAAGAACGAGCTGGTCCAGGGCATTGAAATTAATGAATTCCAGGAAACGTTGGGCAAGTGTATTGGTACATGAGTAGTTTTCCCAGTTAATGGAGGGGTAGTTGAAGTCACCCAGTATGAGTATGTTAGGATGGATCCTAATATTCTCCAGGGTGCTTAGGAACATGGAGTGAGTGTCTTGGGACATGGCTGGGGACCTATAACAGGCTACAACCTGAATCGCTGGCTTAGCCAATGTTAGCTGCACCTGAAGTATCTGTGATGTGTTATGTTGGGCTACCAGTCTGGAGGTGTGCACATCCTTTATGAATATGGAAACACCACCACCTTTGGAGCTTCGGTCCAAGTTCTAGGGCCGAAAGGTGTGGAATGAGTTATAGCCTGAGTTATAGCCTGGTAGTGCAGGGGTGCTTTCTGCTGCCTTGAACCAGGTATCTGTTACAGCACAAATGTCGATGTTCTACATTTTAAGGAGTGCTTTGAGTGAGTGCATTTTGAGATTTGGACTTCTAAAGTTGAGCAGCATGACCTTCAGATTGCATTTGTTTGCAGCTGTTACAGTGGTAATTTGGTCTTTGGAACACCTTGGAACTCCTTTATATTTATCTGCATATATTTTAAGTTTTTCTGTCTGTACTATCTTTAATTTATTATTTGCAATAGTGTATAATAGATGCCAGTCTTTTCTGATACTTTGCATTGTTCACACCTATCTTTCTAAGCATTGTTTTGATCTGTTCCCTCTTCTACTTTCTTCTAACAGTGACATGTTTTGTCCTAATTGATTTATAGTTTTCTTTAGTCGATGCTTCCATGATGGCATTTTATTTCTTTCCTTCCCTTCTTGCTCTGTTTTTTGTGGTAATACTTTATCTGTTATTATTTAAGTGGCAAAATAATATATACTATTTATTTCAGTTATATCACATGAATGTCTGTTAATAGTCTTGATTACTGTGTTCATCTGTTTTATCAGACTTCTGGCATTGTGAGTCTTATTTACATTTTGTAATCTATTTCTTTCATCAATCTTAATATGTCTATCCATCTCCATTAAGTCAAGAAACTCTTCCCTTAGATCATTTTCTTCTAAATGAGGGCATATTCTTTGCTCTATGTTTCCTGAGGCCGTCTACAGAAAGTTCCAGAACAAGTTCCTGTGACATATCCTCTTCAGCTGCATCCTGCAACATCCTTACTCTTTCTCATGAGAACTCATTGCCCAATCACTCCACAACCTTGCCTACATCAAAGTTGCCACTGTTTTCTGTTCCTTCAATTGCTGTGCAACTCCACCTGAACTTTTGTACTGGTTTCCAACTGAAGGCTCCAGAGCATCATCATTGTGTGATAAGTGATAAGATGCTTCCTGTACCACCTGTTTTTCCTTAATTTGGGGACTCATTGTTCTGTCATACTATAACATTACCCGAGTTAGACTTTCTCCACAAAATCCTTCACTTCACAGGTAATCCATTACTTCAATTTCTATTTCTTTAACTTCTCCATTACTAATCTTCTTTTGTTATTTCTTCCCTTGTTTTCTTATTTTTTTTTTTTGTATTGTGAACATTTCCATATCCAAGTGCCTTTGTCTGTAGTTCTTGTAGATCAGTATGTATGTACCTTTAAGAAGCTTTCCAGTGAGCTAGCACATGTATATAAATGCTGAGCATGTGCAAGCAAGACTGCCATTTTGTAGTGAGCTACGGAGGTGTAAGCAGGTATGTATGTATAGTACAGTCAGTTAGTATATATTTTATGTTGCTGCTATCAATTCTGATGTGTTTCTATGAAATAAAGTATATAAACAAACATTCAAGCCTGTTTGTCTTAACTAGCTACCCAAGATGAGCAACATGATGTCAAAAGTGGGATCCAAAGTCAAGACCATGAGGCACTCAGTTAAATTTGGAGGAAAATATAGGAGTGGATCATCCGATTCATCCCTACTGCTCAAACGACTTGCAAAAAGGTCAGAAATTAATTACTGGTACTAAAATGCGCTTAAATGATTTTTGACTCAACAAATATAAAACAAAGCACTTAGAATGCTCAAAATGAATTTCTAGTTAAACTAAATGTCCAAAACTGTGACATATTGATAAAAATATTTGAAATAATTGTGAAAGTGTCTGAAATGATATCCAAATTGCATAAAATTTATAAAACAAGAAAAACGACCATATTTTTCACTATGTGCTACTTTTTTGCATTAACTAAAGCTATTCAAAGTATCCAAAATGTACAAAGTGTTCACAAGGTTGTGCTATATTACAGTGCAGTTATTTCACAAAATACAGCCATTTCAAAGAATATTTCACAAAGTATAGTATTTCGAAGAGTTTATTGTGCATTTGAATGTTGTGTGTGCATGTTCATACCTAATTATATGGGGCTGGTCTAACTACTGTTTGTTGGCATGGCAGAGGGATTTCCCAGACCTATTCCACTTGTATTTCATAATAATATTGCAGACAACTTGACAGTTTTTGAGAAGAGTATGATATTTTCATACAGACTGCATTTTCTTACAAAGATGTACATACAAAGTCATTTATTCTGCTTAATTTAGCTGGTTCAGAAGCCATTGAAAGAGAACATTTGTTTGTGCATGCACCTGCCGTGTATGCAGGAAATGAAGAAAACCACCATATAGTGGTACTGGCTGAAAAAAGAGAAGACCCAGAGTGCTTAAAACATAAATTTAGAAAAATGTGTAACCCCCAAATGAATATTACAATGGAGAGACATATATTTTACAGAAGAGATCAAAAGCCTGGTGAAACTTTTGCAGCATATATAAGTGACTTCAAAAACATAGCTAAAACATGTAGATTTGGTGATTTAAGGTATGAGTTGATAAAAGGCAGGCTTGTGTGTGGTATTAAAGATGATGCAGTGAGAAAGATTTTGCTTTGAGACAATGATTTAACTTTGAATAAGGCCATAGAGATTTGTCAAATATATGAGCTCACAGAAAATCACACAAATCTGCTTACAAATGAGAAATGCATGCTTCCACCACTTTCTAAAGCTAATGTTGATAATATGCAGCATGTGGTTAAAAGATACAGGCCAAAGGGTAGAGTAACCACAGCCCCAGCTTCAGTGATACCCAGCACCTTTCTAGCAAATTCCAATGCATGCTCTGTTAAGCAGATATGCTCAGTAAAGCACAAGGGTGAGTCAGCAAACTCAAAGCATGTACCCTCACCTATCCTTATAGTTAACTGTTGCAACTGTGGTGGAAATCATAAGTCTAAAAGAGAAAAGTGCTTAGCTTTTGTTCAGCATTGCCACAAGTGTAAAAAGTGGAATCATTTTCAAAGATTTTGTAAATCAAAAGAGGTCCATTCTTTTATTAAAGGAGAACATTGCAAGAGACAAGTTGATCAGTTAGAAAGCTGGGATCCTACTTTTTATGTTGATGGTGTGTCTGTGCTTGGTGAAATAGTCAATGCAGTAGATTTCTGGGCAAAGAATGAAGTATTTTGTACTGTTCAGATTAATGGGAGACCCATTGAGCTCTATGTTGATACTGCTTCAAACTCCAATGTTCTATCAGCAGAAACATTTCTTAGAGTATGAGCTAGTGAGAAGCTTGATTAGGCTAAGTGTGTGAAGCTTGTTGCTTATCATGGTGAAGAAATTCAGACCGTAGGTGCAGTAGTGCTTTCATGTTGGTCTGCTGGGAACAGCTATGACTTGCAATTTTACATATTCAAAAAGCAAGTACAGTCATTATTAGGCCTCAGAGACAGTTTGAAAATGGGGCTGCTTTCATTTAATAAGAAAGTCCACCATGTAAGCTTGAAAGACATCTGTTCTAATTTTGCCCAAACTATTTTTTTCTACCTATGCTGATCTTTTCCAAGACAAACTAGGCAGACTCCCAGTTGTGTACTCAGACCTGAGGTAAGCCCAGTTGGCAGACCAGCACAGAAAGTTCCAGTAGCTATGCAGGATAGAGTTGAAGCCAAGCTACACAGAATCGTGTAGCAAGGAGTGATTTGTCCAGTGGAAGAGCCAAATGAAATGGTATTTTCCATGGCAGTAGCCCATAAGAAAAGCTAAGGTCAGATGATATCAGAATATGTATTGATCAATGAGACTTGAACAAAGCAGTAAAATGACCTCATCATCCCATGTGTACAGTCGAAGAAGTTGTTGCTCTTACACCAAATGCCACTGTTTTTTTTTTTCTTTTTGTTTTAGATGCAAAAAGTTCATTTTGGCAAATTTTTCTTGACCGAAAATCTTCATTGCTGACCACTTTCACTACTCCTTTTGGCAGGTACAGATTTTTTATAATGCCATTTGGGATAAATTCTGCCAGTAAAGTCATTCAGCATGAAATGGAACAAATTTTTTCAGGCTATCCATGTGCTATTATCGTAGATGATATTCTTGAAGGAGGTAATAGTGAAGTCGAACATGATAGAAGCCTCGGGAAAGTTCTAGACTGAGCTTATGAAGTGAATCTTAATCTGGATCCTCAGAAGTGCAAATTCAGGTTACAAGAAGTTACTTATGTTGGTCATTTGTTTACCATTTCAGGCTTATGACCAGATCCTTCCAAGAAAACAGCAATTGTTGAGATGCCAGCTCCAGACAATGTCCAAGCCCTACAAAGTTTTGTTGGCATGATTAACTATCAAGGCAACTTCATTCCAGATTTGAGCAACTTTCAGCACTGTTAAGATAGCTGACATGCAAAGATGTAACTTGGTCCTGGTTTGAACAACACTAGAGGGCATTTGATGACCTGAAACAGAGACTTGACAGTCCACCTACTTTAAGATACTATGATGCTCACAAACTAGTAACTCTTTCTTGTGATGATTCTAAGTTTGGTCTTGATGCAGTCATTCTTCAAGAGGATAGACCAGTAGCCTATGCTTCGAGAACTCTAACCCAAACTGAGATGCAGTATGCTCAGATAGAGAAATAACTTTTGGTAATTGTGTTTGCATGCTCAAAGTTTCACGATTATATTTATGGCCAACCTATTCAAATCGACACTGACCACCAACCTCTAGTCACTATTTTGAGAAAGCTTATGCACACAGCTCCTGCTAAATTGCAATTTATGACTTTGAAATTGCAAAAGTATAATTTTAATCGTCTTTACACAAAAGGAAAACTTCTTTATTTTTCTGATGCTTTGTCCAGATCACTCAGAAAATACACTAAACAGCATGAAAATGAGAAACCTGATTTTAAAGTCATGGAAGTGAGAATTTTCTCTTCCACATGTCTTGATGAGCTTAGAACTCATACAGCTTCAGATCCAATTCTCCAGAACCTCATCCACTTTATCAGTCAAGGATGGCCATCAAAGCAATCTTGTTTACTTCAAGAAGTGCAGCACTATTTTCCCTATAAAGATGAGATTTTGTCTGACAATGGTATCATCATGAAAGGTCCAAAAGTGATTGTTCCAAAATCCTTGCAACAAGTGTATATTAACAACTGCATTGTGGCCATCCAGGAACTGATTATACCAAAAGAAGGGGGAGAGGACTAGTATTTTGGCCTTCTATGTCATGAGATATTGAGAGAGTACTTTTATCTTGGTTTGTAATAGTACTAAACCACATCAACAGAAAGAGCCACTTCAGTTAAACCAGATTCCTGAACTACCTTTGTCAACAGTAGCTACAGACATTTTCAAATGGAATTGTCAATATTACTTGGTATTAGTAGACTCTTATTCAAATTGGTTCAAGATTGACCTACTTCCTAATATCACATCCAATACTGTCATTACTAAGTTGAAGTGTCATTTTTCTGCCCATGGTAGTACACACAAAGTTATTTCTGACAATGGTGCACAGTTTACATGCCAACAGTTCAAGATTTGCTGAAGAGTGGTACATTATTCAAGTTATGAGTAGTCCTAAGTACCCACAGTCAAATGGTTTGCCAGAATGTCCAGTTCAAAGTGCAAAACAGTTGTTAGAGAAGTCAAAATGAGACAATACTGATGTTTTTCTGAATCTTCTGAATCTCAGAAACATTCCTTACAACAAACATCTTGGTTCACCTGCCAAGAGACTTACGTCTAGACAGACCAGAACCACACTACCAATCAGTAGCAATTTGTTGGTTCCATGTGCTAAGAACAACAAAGTAGTGAAAGCTCAACTCCTGAAAAAGCATTTGTCCCAAAAGTCCTATTATGATAAGACCAGCAAACTGCTCAATCCATTACAAGAAGGGGAGATAGTGAGGATGCAGACAGCAAAAGGTTTAGATCAGATTGGAGTCATGAAAGATTTATGTCCAGAGCCAAGAATGTACACTGGAGAATTACAAGGAGTAGAATTTAGATGGAATCGGAAACATTTAGTACTGGTGTCCGAGCTAGTATTTCAGCATCTTGCCTGTGATAAAGACTCTAGTTCTCAGTGACTTATCCAATGTTCCAATTCCACAAAACATTCCAGGTAATATCCCTGTTCCTGAGAATAACGCCAAGAGTCCTAAAACAGATCATTCACCAATGACTGTCCCTGTTGCTAAACCCAGTCCTAACTGCTACATTACAAGATCAGGTCACATTTCCAGACCTTGTTCCAAATACATGGCAATTTGGGCATGAATGTTGCTGTCTGTATAATTTGCATGCCTATTAAAATCAGGAAATCAAGTCCCCTGCATGAGAGCAAATGCCAGGCTCAACAAGCAAAGACAGCAAAAAAAGAAAGCAAAAAGTGACTTAAAAAAAATTTTTGATCATTACAAATACATACAAAGACAAACCGGTTTTGGCTGGAACAACACAGCCTTCCTCAGTGTATAGATTTAAATCACAAAAAACATGCTGTTTAAATAATATACAGACATTTCCTAGATTACATCAATAACCATGAACTTAAATTCAGCAGTCGAATGCATTAACTGATGGTTGTTCTAGCCGTTTGTGTTTTTATTTGTATATTTTGAATACAAAAAAAATTTTTAAGTCACTTTTGCTGGCTCTTTGTGTTTTTTGATGCCTATTAAAATGTCATTGCTTTTGCAAGACAGCTCAATAATGAGGGAGGATGTAGATCACAGTGTGTATGTACCTTTAAGAAGCTTTCCAGTGAGCTAGCAAGTGTATATAAATACTGAGCATGTGCCAGTACAACTGCCATTTTGTAGAGTGCTGCAGAGGTGTAAGTATGTATGTATGCATAGTAGTCAGTCAGTCAGTAGGTAAGTTTATATTTTGTGTTGCTGCTATCAGTCCTAATGTGTTTATATGTAACAAAATATATAAACGAGCACCTAAGCCTCTTCGTCTTAACTAGTTACACAAGACGAGCACCAGTTCTCTTCAAATATCTTTGGGGCTGCTTTTTTATCAATTAGTTTTGCTTTCTCCTTTTCATAAATACTGCACCATATAAAATCTCTTTTTCTTCACAATGTCCATATTTTTTTCAGATATCTCCTGCTTCAACTATTTCTCCTTAATTTGGGACTCATTTTTTATCATTTTCTGACATAACTGTGGTAGTCTTTTTACTCAAAATCCTTCACTTTGCAGGTATTCCATAACATTCAGTTTCTATTTGTTTAACTTCTGCCTTACTAATCTTCTGTTCTACATTCTCCCTTTGTGATCTTATTTTGTATAGTGTTGCCTTTGCCCATCTTCCTCTTCAAAGATCTTTGGAGCTGATTTTTTTGTATTGATTAGTTTAGCTTTCTCCTTTGCATTAATATTGCAACATATTATATTTCTTTTTTTTTGCCTATGCTTTTCATGGATCCATTGTACTAATGAATATGCATTATATATGAAGCTTTTGACAGTTCTTCTTGTGCAAATATTTTTTCTTTCCTCCAATTTCCCTCTCAATCTTTCTGAATATCTTTATATTGCATAATAGTGGTAATACATAAATTCATTCTTATCCTCAATAGTCCACTCCATCATCTTTATGGTTCTTTTTTGGCCTATCAGGTTTTTGGATTTTATGGACTACTACTTTTTTCTACAACAGAGGGCCATCCTCCCCCTGAGCCTGGCTTAAGCCCATTATATTAATTTTTCGATGCCTTGAGGATCCTACAGTTGTCATTTTTTCCAGTTCCGGCACAAGTGCACATGCCAGGATTGGGCACTTTTTATCCTGGGACTTGGACACCCAACTATCTTTTTTAGTTTTTACCTACCTCTCTCCATGATATATGCTGTATAAAAATTCAGTCTTTATATCAGTGTCATATGGCTGAGATTTTGGAAAAACAGGGTCCACAGCATGAAGATACCAACCAAGACTTGAGGATGACTTCAGCTCCAACAATACTACTCTCCTTTTCTTGTTGATTTCATCATCTCGCCATTCAGTTCCCCCTAAGAACCTTGCTATGATACTGCATATTTGGGAATTTCTATGCCACTGTTATGCTACCAAGTACATGGCTAGTGACAAGAAGTCTCTTCCAGTACTGATGCAATTAGTGTTTTGGTATGTTGGCAGAAGACATGCAAGAGAAATCCTGTCTACTATCCCAGCTACTTTAGCTGAATGCATTTGCACTTTATTTGCTCACTGTAATGACATTTTTGTCTCTGTCAGGACTATGTTGTTATGTGGAAACCCCCTGTATGTCTATGGTATACACTTTGCATGTAACACAGGTTTACCAGTGAAGTCAGATTGCCTGGGGCTTATCTTAGAAATCCCCTTGTCTATACATTATCATCCTTAAATCCTGGCTGCAGTATCAACTTGGCATTATTGCACAGTACTGGCATTTAGACTGTAAAGCAGTAGGTGACCCTTGTGTGATTGTCACAGTACTGTGTGTGTGTGTGTGTGTGTGTGTGTGTGTGTGTGTGTGTGTGTGTGTGTGTGTGTGTGTGTGTGTGTATATGTAAGCATGTGTGTGTGTGTGTGTGTGTGTGTGTGTGTGTGTGTGTGTGTGTGTGTGTGTCTGTTTGTTTCTGTGTGTGTATATGTAAGCATATGTGTGTGTGTGTGTGTGTGTGTGTGTGTGTGTGTGTGTGTGTGTGCATGCATGAGTGTGAACCTTCACATGATCAGCTCCCTGTTTTCTTATCAAACATGTTAAGACTTATAACTAACTTTGTATAGCTATAGCATTAACATCATGCCCAGCTTTGTTCCTAGTGCAGTCCATTCTTGGTTTTGATTACTGTCTTCCTCTACATTAAAGGTGTACTTCAGATACCTGCTTGGCTTAGCATCACTGGCAGATTTACCAAACATGTTGCAAAGTTCAGAAACCCCAGTATAAGTGCAGTGTTGCTGCATGATGCATGTGATGTATGTTAACTATGGGATTCACTTTATATCCTTGAAATACTGAAATGTCGAAATTCAGTATTTTGAAGCTATAAAGTCAAAAATTTGAAACTACAAAAACTCAGAACCGCAAAATTCAAAATCTCACATACCGGAGTTTTTGAATTTCATGCTTTTACTCTACACACACACACACACACACACACACACACACACACACACACACACACACACACACACACACACCTTCCTCCCCACACACAGCCCCCTGCACAGCCCACACACCCCCTACATAAATATTCTCACTCCGAGGTCACACTACATACAGACACACACAAAACATCACCACAAAAGTTACATTCTCCTTGCACACACACATCACAGCAACAAAACACACTGAGACACACCACAGCCCCTAGCCAAAACCCTTAACACACACACATGCTTACCTGAATCCATAACCACAGTGAAACCCCAGAAGCACGAAATTCAAAACCTCCAGTATTCGAGGTTTTAAATTTCATGCTTCTGAGCTCTCGCTCTTTTCAAGATTCCACTTTATGGGCTCAAAATATTGAATTTCGATATTTCAGTATTTCGAGCTTCTAAAGTGAATCCATTAACTACGACATTGCACATGCTATACATGGCTGCAGAGGGGGTTTGAGCTATACAAAATCCTGTAACAGTCCTTGTTACGCACAAAGTCATGTAATAGTCCTTGTTATGCACACTCGTGTACTTCCCCAGCTTATATATAATGCATTCTGCTCTATTACCATCAGGAGTTACACTTGTCACTGCAGTTTAGCAGGCTTTGTTTTCTTCCTCAAGCAGGAAGTCATACCACTGTGCTGTGCAAGTATTTACACATTTTCATTGCTACCATGATCTGCCCTGTTAATTACATTTGTATGCTCTGTCAGCTATGTACCTAGAGTGTTGTATAGTTATGTAATCAAGGGTTCCCTAACAAAAGAAAAAGGATATTACAATAATTTTCATTAATATTGCAAGCAGTGATACTAATGTCCATAACCATGGCTCAGTCTCTGCTGATATGTGGTCCCCAGCACCAGAAAACATATCTATCAGCTAGTCAATGAAGTTGTGTATATCTTATTTTAGAAAGGAATCTGATTAACATTCAGTGATCAGTGCATACAGTTTAAACTGCAAGTTATTTTCATATTTATTACCAATTAAAAAGATGTTTAGCTACCAAAGACCATTTCTAGGCTCAATGCTGGACAACATAATCACTTCTTTGTCACTGAATATGCTATCCTCAGAAATAGTATAGAATGTTTAGAAATCTAAACTCAATGAAAAAAATATCTGCCTTCAATATGGTCTCACATAATAAACTTCTAAATGTCCTCTCTTAGCTAAATTTAAGTCAGTCTTCTCTTGCCTGGTTCCAAGATTACCTATCTTGGTGCCAGCAAGGAGTACATTGGCAACAAAATCTATCACCCCTTCTTCCTGTGACCCTAGAAGATCTCCAGTGCTCTATTTTAGGCCACCACTCTCCTCAATATTTACAAATAACCTTCATAACTCAGCCCCTCATGTGCTAGTAATCAAATCTGCAGATGATCCGATAGTGATATGTGCTGCTTCTACCATATATGAACTACAAACATGTACACATGAGTCCTTCCTAGCAGTAGAAACTTGGCTAACAAACTCCCACCTAATCCTAACCCACCCCAAAAAACAAACTAATGATATTGCAACCCACTAAAACAACTGTACCCAACACATTTAACATTATCTCAACAGACAACACCATTATCTCACCCACCTCACACCAAACTTCTGGGAGTTGAAACTGACAGCAACATGAGATTTGACATCCGCATATCCCAAACCATAAAAAAGTTGGTACACTGTATAGTACCAAGCAGTATTTTACAAAAACCACCAAAGCTACTATTGCCCAATCCCATCTGATCTCAACTCTGCTCTAAGCATCCCCATATTAACTAATCTAAGAATATCTGACTAGGAAAACTTACTCCTGTTACAACAAAATTGCCAGGTATGCTGCAAACTCACCCTATAGATCACACCACTGTACAGCACTTAAATTACTCAATTGAATAGAATTCCTCCAACACCTACTCTTTAAACAATTAGCCATGGCCCAGAACATCTCCTATCAACCAGGGAAACACCAGCCCTTCAAAATCTACTACAGCCATACTCCAGTGCCAGAGCTCTACGTTCCTCCAACAAACCCATTATAGAGATAATCACAGCCACCAATCTAGTTGAAGAGTCCCTCTTCTCGAACTACATAGGCAAAATCTGGAATGCACTACCATTTAACATTACATCTGCTACAGCTTTATCTCAATTTAAAAAAATGTTAAAAACTCACTTATTCAAGAAGTGGCTGTACCCATGCACTGCTACTGACTAATCAGATGATACCAATATTTCTACTATGGTGAATCTAGCACCATAACACAATAGGTTCATTAAGATCTGATAATAAGGAAGAACAATCAACCAAAAAAATCCATGCTTGTTTTTCGGTTCAAAGTTGCATAATGCTATATTGTTTCTGTTTTACTATTCAATGATCTCACACAAGGTATCATATTTGATTCTGTAGAGAAATTCTATAAGCTTTATTCTTGTATGTACTCTGTATCTCTATACTGTGATCTTGTATTTTGTAATGCACTGTGTATCCATATGTAACCAAATGTTTGTTAACTTGTATGTATTTTGAGGTGCTTTTCTTCCTGGGCCTCTGCTGAAAATGGACATGTGTACAGTCGGACTTTCCTGGTAATCAAATGTAAAATAAATAAATAAAATGATACACCATAATCAAGAGCTCCTTCTGTTTGAAAGAGTATCCATTTCCAAAATAAAAGGAGAAATGTCCTTGAAGTCAGCATAAAAAGTAAAGGAGAAGGAAACAAATGTAAAAAGAACATCAGCAGAAAATGGTTTAAAATGCTTACCCAAATATGATGCAGCACAAAATAAAAATTTATGGGCACAAATGTCTATAGATCATTCTGTTCAACTCTGATACAAAATGAACATTAGGAAGTTGAATTTTATTGAAACAGTTGTTTAGAAAAATACATATATTAAATGTTAAATGCTTTATCTGCAGAGAATCAGTAGGTCACTATGGAGTCTGGTAAATATTATTAATTATTACAATGAGTCCTATTAAGTCAGAGCTTTCCCTGTTAGTTATCAACATCATACATATTGCAACTGCAAAAACACCCTCAAAACATTCTACATTAATCAGTGACTACATTTTCACCTGCTAATGCTTTCCATTTAAGTTGGCCCATTCAACACTTGGCAGGGTACATTTGGTAATTTAGGATATAAAACATGGTGTTGAACAGTTTTATTTATTTATTTATTTTTATGTAAACTCGTTTGGGTGTAAAGGCAGATTTTAATATTTTGTTGTCCTTTCAAGTGTTACTGTCTTCCATGTTATATAGTTATCTCATGTAGAACCTTTGATTCAGCACCCAGGGGAGTTATAATGTATGTCTTGTTTATTTCACTCATGCAGTGGAAAAAAAAGACTTAACCAAAGGAAAAGCAAGCCATTGCAGTCAGTCATATGTGCCTATTTTAATACTCCCAACTCTTTTTTGATCATAACATGCCTCCCTTGTTTCTGTAGTCACAGTGACCTTTTCACATTTACTTGGAAATGACAGTATTCATCCCTTGAATCTGTATTTCTGTGCACCACTATAAATTTCAAACATCTTTACTGCCTTCTTTTATTTGAAAAAACATTTCATTCTTGCATTATTCAGACTTTACTGTTAGTTGTTGGGCTAGATAATGGTTATTCTCATATTCATCTTCCTGCCAATAATGGTAGAATTGTTACTTGTTTTAATGCTATCATCTCATAAAGCTGTTCACTATTCCAATATAGATAAAATACTTTTGTTATTCTTTACCACAAAGTCTTCGAGTTTGAACTTAATTGTTTTACTATAGAGCTTGCAAACTGAATCATTAAGTGTAAAACTATTTTTATTCCCTGGCGCCCTTCATTTTCTGCTTCTATCACTGCTATATGGTGCGGCTTTCCTAATGAGCTCCTGATATTTGTTTTTTGCCTATTTTCCCCATTCATTATTTCAAATGCAGCTCCTTTAGGGATTTAGTTAAAGGTCCTGCTGTGCATCCATTTTCTGTAACAATAATTGCAATCATAAATCCTTATGCTTTTTCTGAACACAGTTACTTAGCTTTTCCTGCTTGTCCTATGTCAGACTTGCATTCCCCTTTCTTTATTGTCTCTTTCCAGTTTAAAAAACGCTGTCTGTTCCTTTCTAGCTGGCTACTTTTGTTCTTTTCTCATTGTCTTTACCCACTGTAGCAATGAAGGAAGATATTATCAAGTGGTATGTATAGCATTTTAGACTATTGCTATTCTTCCTGTAAAAAATAGATATTCATACTGTTCTGTGCAAGTTGTAATTGACAATTTCAAACTATATCCAAATATATATTTGCTACAAGAGCTTTAAAGTGTTACAAGACAAAAGAAAAAGGTTGTCTTGTTTCCTAGTATTTAGTGCCTTTCAGCTTGATCCCAGAAATCATATTGCCTTACCTAGTATTTTTACTTGTTCACTGAAGCAGTACATAATGGAAAAAGTACGAGAGACACTATGGTATCACATTGCTTGTACAATAGCAAAGCAAAATACAGCACACATCAGAATGAAAGAAATAATGTGATGCAACTGATAACCTACTTTATGTGCTCAGCTGGCAGCCAGTTGCTAATAAACACTCACATGCAATTCATGGCACAAGTAAAAAAAAAATATGTATGTGTGCCACAGATGCTGAAACATGACAGTAAGCAACTTATGCAGCTAAAAAAATCGTGACCTGGATTTTACCCTTTTAAAGATGGTTCAAAGAAAGCAGATAAAAGTGAGTGGAGAATGCACAACATGGAATTCTTACTCAGATAAAATCCAGAAGGGTCTGTGAAGGTGAACATGCCAGAATACAAGGACCTAGTGTAATTAACATAAATAGGATGAGATGCCAGATTTTTCTAACTTCCCCATATGGTCCCTTATTATGTATGCACTTATTTTAAAGCACATAATTCTTATCAGACACTGCACTGGGTACAATAAATCTAATGTTTTCTGTCAGATGATATCACTTGTCACAGAATATTATTTTAGTCAACACATATCACTTCAAGCTCTGATTTCCATTTAACAGAAATGTAGTAAATGTAAAGCAGAACAAAGAATCTGTAGTTCAAGTCTATTACTCATGTCTTAGGAACATCATGAAAGCAATAATTTAGCACTGAGCTATAAATAGGGAAATACAGTAGATAGATCTGCATGGTTCTGCTTTTTTAATATTCCCTTCAGGATAAACTATGACATAACCTAATTACTGTGCTAGAGCTTTCACTGTAGGGAGAAATTTTGTTATTCACTTTGACAATGAAGTAATTAGCTTCTATACTGGTTGTTTTACATTAAGTTACTAATCAAGCCATCCACTAAAATTTAATTAACTGTGTAGGAACAGATTATCCCTGGAAAAAATCAGCTTTATTATTCAGGGAAGTGCAGTCAGTAGTATCATGCCAAAAGAAAAAAAGCAAGCACTGCTTTACATGTACTCTCCCATGAATAGTTGAATGTAGCCCTGTAGCACAAAACACCAAATTGTATGTACATGTTAATGTAAAAACCTAGAGCTGCACTTGATATTCTGCCATATGTAACCTGACCGGCAAGTCATGCTCTTATTATGATAAGAAGTGCTTAAAGAAAGCTCTTCTCTTGATATAATGAACAGAAAGTTGCATTTCATGTACACATGCAGTATAACTCTGATTGTAAAAGTTCTCTGTGTATTTAAGGCGTATAATTAATAATTTGTTGGGGATAAATCAATCAAAGTACAAAAGACCAAATGACCTGCTTTCCAGCATACACCTTTGTGGAGCGTGCCACATTAAATGCAAACTATTGTTTTCCACTCTCAAACCAATACTGTATAAATTCCTTAATCTAAATGAATTGATTCCTAACAGTGTTGCATCTTGCTCATATTCATCTACTAATAAATCTAAAACAAAAAATTCTCTATGAAATGATCTTCAATTTCAAATGAAGTGAAAGTACATCTCTTATGCTCATTATATGTAATTTGGATGTCTAAAGGGGAAAACGTAAATTCATCCAGGTCTGGCACCCATGTCTATCATACCCCAACATATCTTTTTTCTTCATACCTCTGGATTAATCATAAACAAAGCATAGGGGCTAAGAAACTACTCAGGTAGAAACACAAGATAAGCAACCTATTAATGGCCAGGATGCATAAATACCTATTATGTCATGCTAAGTGCATCTGCATGGCGGGCAACAATGAGCCGGGTGTGTGCGATTCAGAAAACACTACAAAATGATGTGGTCTGCCTAAAAACAGGGCTTAGCAGAATTATATGCAAATGACGATATAATAAACCATGCCTTTTGAAAAGGAAGTAAAAAAATGGCGAAGCAATTCAGAAACGTATAAATAATGCGCAATCATGCAGTGCTCAGGTTAGTAAAGAATTCAGCCACATGCTCACATTAGGTCAAATGAAAACTTCAAAATATGTTAGGGGATTCTGCAGACATTATAGACTTGTATCTGCAGGAGGCCATGATAGAATCTGCTACAGGTTATGGTGCCAGATGTCACTCCTGAAGGTGCATGGTCTTCAGACCATGTTTAATATTTCATGGCCTCCATGAAATTGACATAATGGACTGCTATAAGGTAGACAGAGACACCATACAGCAAATAGTGTGCTTGGGTCTCCCTCATCTGCAGCCTTGTGAGAATCGTGGAGAATCTATCCTAGTGGATAAGGTATGTGTAGCTTTAAGTAGTTTAGCAACAGGGACCATTCAGTGATCTACTGGAGTCACAGTGGGGTTTCAAAGGTTTCTGCCTCCAGAGTGGTCCACCAGTTTTTCAATGCCATGTCTCAGCATGTGGGGGAGCATATGTGGTTTTCACATAGTCCATAGGAGTGTACTATGTGAGCCTTCCATGCTATACTAATTTCCTTGAGGTAATGGAAATAATGGCCTATCCAGTGAAGTGGGAAGGAGACACATGAACCACAAAGGGTAACACTACATCAACTACCAGATGGTCTGTAACGCACAAGGCATCATCTACAGTGTGTGTGTGTGTGTGTGTGTGTGTGTGTGTGTGTGTGTGTGTGTGTGTATCTCTGAATGCTTGTTTAGGCCAGCCAGGCAGTATCCCTGCCTCATACATAGGGCACGCTAGTGCCCTTTACCAAAGGTTTGCATGAAATGACTTTCCACAGGGGTATCTAGTAAGGCATGTTGGATGTGCCTTAGAGCCTTGGCTTATGACACCCATGATAACTTCATGCACCTCCACAGAGCAAGGTGACAACCATGCCCATTTACAAGCCAGAAACATTATAGAACATTGGTTGGGTTTGCTAAAGTCATGGTTCCATTGTCTGGCTACATCTGCTGATAACCTGCAGTATGGTCCTGCCAAATGTGCCAGCCTACTGATTGTAAGTACCATGTTACCTAATGTAGTATTTTACAGTTACAGCAGGTTGGCCTAATACAAAGATGGATTGCAATTCCCAACAACACAGGCAGCACAGCGGAGACAAAAAAAAAGTAGTAGGACTATACAGTATCAGAGGACAACCATTCCAGACGGAGGAGGGGAACATCTGCATGATGCATAGATACATACCAGACTGTGCTTACTCATGCATTGCCTGGCTACACTAAGCATCAGACATAGGCAGCTCTTGGCCAAGGCACTCAACATCATATGCATAGGTGAGTAAGCAAACCTTTCTGTATAACTACTTCAATACCAGGTTAAGCAGACTTTAATGCATACACAAGAAAATCAGACTACGTAAATTTATTTATGAACACAGCAGTTGCAGACAGTAACAAGGATGCAGAGAAACAAACCAAACTGTACTTAATCAGGCATTGCCTGACCACTCTGTGCATCAGACATAGATAGAGATTCTCCCAAAGGCCAGTGTGATCTTATCATCTTTTGCACAGGTGGGGGAGAAAGTTTTCCTACAAAACTGCTACAATATTTAAGCAGATTAAATAGACAGTAACAATGATGACACAAACATAGGAAAATCAGACTTTCCCAAGCCTTGTATTACATAGCCAGTCTGTGCATTGGACATAAGGAGACTAAGTCAGACACTCTTCCAGTGGCCAGGGCACATCATTATTTGTGGAGGTCAGTGACAATGTTTTTCTACATTAATACTACCACATTTAAGGAGAGTTACTGGGCATTAAAAATGATGATTGTGTATATGCAAGACATTTCTAATATAAAAATGCCAGTACAAGAAGGAACCATATAATTATACAAATTTAATGAGGCAAAACCAGACTTTACCTATCCATGCATTGCCTGGCAACTCTGCCCATCAGACTTAGGCAGCCCAAATCACAGCTTTTGCAAAGGACAGGGCACAGTTATCATAACTGGCATAAGGGATTAGAGAAGCACATGTCTTTCACAGGGAAGTGTTTGAATGTGAGATGTGAGGTGTAACAGAATGATTATGCACATTTATGGTCAATTTGCCCATGTAAACCTTCTTTATAATATGTGGTAGTCCTTGGTCAACTGTGTGTGAGTGTGTATGTGTGTGTGGTGTCATGGGCAGTGTGCCTACAGGGACATGGCAACAGAATATGTCCAGTCAATATGCTCTGGTGTACTGGACCTGCCAAAGCCATGCATGGAAGAAGATCAAGTTTGATGTGTATGCCTTAGCCCCTGATAACTGTCATTGCCATGAGTTTTACTGACTGCTCTATGACTCTGTTTAATTGTCAGTGTACTACCTAAACATGATCAGTGTATACTCGATAAACTGACAGCATGGCCTTGTCCAAGGCCATGACTATGTGGATGGAGTCCCTGGGTGTAGACTAACCTATAACTGATGTAATGATGGAAGTGTTACCACTGCAGAGTGGGATATGGTACATCCATGACCATGTCAGCTAACATCTGGAAATGTACTAAATGACTGGCTTTATAAAAGTGAAGTGTATTTTTTTCCCTCCATAGGTATGATTTCAATGTGTAATACATAATCCATTACCAAATGTTTTCTCTCTCAAAGCAATGTGATCTGTAATGCTGCTAAAAATAAAGACAGTGCACAGGAACACCAATATTGTTTATAGGAAAACATATTTGCAAATAAGGCCATTAACCTTATGAATGGTATAACCCGTCACTTTGCACCTGCTGAAAAAGTAGCAAAGCATCAAGTGAAATAGACCTGATATGTCAGTATAAACAAGCATGAAGAGGATTACTACTGCTATGTTTCATACCTAAAACTGACAGTGGAGCCAGACCAAAGCTTTCTCTGCCATCCTTTCTGCACATTTACTTCTCCATGATATCATCACTGGAAGCAGGATGGAGCACCCAAGATCTGTTCTGAACACAGATTCCCAGCCATTTTATCTTGAGATATTTGAAGGGAAAGCATGGCAGGTTAATGTTGAGGGCAGTGCTCCATTTAAAGCACAGAGGTGGTGTGAGGAGAAGGAAGCAAGAATTTATGAACACTTCCTCATGAACAACTACAGCTGCAGGTTATTGCAGGAGGGCTATAATGTGTCTCAGGATATGACTGAGGCATAGAATAGTTCAGCCAAGGCTGTCACCTCTGCTATTGGTATGCAGCACACAGGGGAACAGTGTCCTCACCACTACAGTGACATGAAATGCTGTGAAGCGTACCTCCTTATTAGGTGGATGGCATATTATAGGAGGACTGCACCACCTTAGTATTGTAAGCGTATCATATATTCCCATATCTACGTAAACCACTACCATGTGAAGCTCCTGCATTGACTGAAGGAAACTGGAAGTCACATTAAGAAAGACTGCAATGCCTCAGAGAGGCATGGTTAAGTATGGCTTGAAGTATTAATGACTACAATGTGAAACTACAGTTAGTTGTGCCAATAGGTAATAAAGTTTGCTGAAATCAGTTCATAAGTGGTTGTTAGACAACTAACTTAGTAGGCATAGGCTGAGTGTGCTAACAATGCATAGCTGTAAGATTAGATCATGCAACTATTAAATAGTTAATATCAGGTAAGGTCTGATGACTGTGGGTTCTGTTCCAATCAGAAGCAATTATGTTTAATATGAATTTTACATTACATATTTTAAAAATCAGATGTATCTGTAAAAGAAATTTAAAATATGTACAGCTCGTAAGAATGGTTGTTACATGTGAGCACTAATTATATTATATTATCAGCATAATACTAATTAATTACCTCACATGTTTATCTCTGGATGTAAAAAAAACCTAATAATGTATCAGGAATGTGAAATGACTGTGATGTTAACATTAAACAAATAGTTATAATATTTTTGTAGTGTATGAAGAGGCATGATTATGTTCTGATGTTACAAAAAAGACAAAAAGACAAACCAGGTAATCATTTGTACAGCAAGAGACCCAGTCGTAACAATTATCATGTACTCCTGCTTCTGTTGATAAGATACGGTATCATGTTAGGCAGTTAAACCTGCCTGCCATCTGTGCCAGTAGTCTGTCCCTGACTTTTGATAACAAAAGACAACACATTATTCTGTTTTTCTGACAGTACTTGTCAAGTGCTTTACAACTTTGGAAGCTGGCAAAACACTTAGCCCTTTTTTTCTTCTGTAACTAGTAGTACATGGAGCAGATAGAGCTTCATGCACTACAAAGGATTATGACCACATCTGTGTGTCCTTGACATAGATGACAAGATTCATTGCTCAGACTTTGGTCTCAAGCTGAATTTCTTGACATTCATGTCTGCAACCCATAATAAGATGGTTATCGCCAGGGACCAGTACATACTCCTCTATTTTCGTATGTCTCTCTTCCACCCTGAATCTCACTATTCTATTTTATCTCCAAATGTTTGATTGCACCATTCATTACTGCTCCATCACATCCACCAGCAAACAGAGCTAAAATGGCCGCAGTGGTTACAACTACTGTCCCTCCAAACATAGCAGCAGTGGCTCCAACACCAATAGCAGAGGCAGCCAGCACTTCTGGGTCACAAGCTGATGCCATTTACACTACTAGCACCATCTGAATTAAGTAGCTCTACCACAGGGGCTGGTGCAGTGGTACCTTCCAGTAGTAGTGCTATTAAAGGTGATAATTATGCCACCCAACAGGAGCAAACAGGGCTGGTGGAGGTGATAATGGACCAAAGCCTGAGTGCCCAGATTGGTTTCATGAAAAATATTCTGCAGGACATTGCCAAATTGACACCCCATCTAGCACTCTTGGAGGTTACTGAGGAAGGAGAAAGTGCTGACAGTTCCAAGGATGAGGACTAGTCTCTCCACTGAGTTCATGCTGGAAGGATATGTGCCTCTGAACATCCATTCCTATCCTCATCATGGTGTTACCCTCCCTCTAGTGTCTACCACCAGAGCTGTTTGTAATGTCAGCCCCTTCTACCTATCCTGCCCTGCATTCTTAACTCTGATATCCCTAATTTCTTTCCTTCCCCAACTTTCCTCTCTCTCAGAAGGACAAAAGAGGGTGCCTTTCCTATCAATAAATAAATAACATTCCAGACAACATTGTCTACTTTGCCTGTGTGTGTTCATTGCATACCAGATTTGGTATAGCTTGTCACACAACATTGTTAAGTCATAGACACATCTTTCAAAATGTGCCTATCCACAAATTCCTAAATTATATATCTGCTTGCTCCCCATTTCCTTTTCTGCCTTATCGTACAATTTCCCACCTTAAATCTGGTCAAAAAATAGATGAACACACCACACATAAATGACTTATAAACAGATGCATCTATTTTTGTATTCATCATTTGTGCAATGCTTGGCATCAAGAAGCAGAGCTTATTGCTACTTCTGCTATGGCCAGAACTGAGAAAATCCCTACACATGTTCTAAGGCTTTGCCACCAGCTGTGCACCTTAGTTTGCCTCCATTGTGTGATAGTTATCAACTCTGACATAATGAAAGTAAGGTTATGTGATTCTGTTCTTTCTAACTGCTTTCATGGCTCAATATACGAATGGAGCCCATTATAGTTGACTCAGTGTATAGTTATTAGCCAGTGAGGGTGGGATGTCATCTCAGTTTTTTCTTCTCAGTCTGCAACTCTCTTCCATTAATGTGATGGTGATGTCCCAAACTCTAAACATCACAGGTTGTCAGCAATGGCCATGCTAGCCCTAGACATAGAAAGCTGTAGTTGGTATTAACCATAATATTCCTAGTACAAAAAACAGGGATTGAGGTTTGCCATATTGCACATATCATAGTATAGTTGACACAGAGAGCTAATATTGTGATCTGTTTTCTGTAATACAAGGTTTAATTGTCCCAGCCCTCATTTACTTATTGTTTGACCCTGAGGAATTTATTTAACGAGACATTGCTGCTGGATCATCTTTCAAGAGGATGTGTGTGTCCAGTGAGCCTCTCTGCAAAAAGAATTTTTATAATTATTATTGCACTGTTATTAGAATCATAAGAATTACATAACTGCAATGTTCTTATTGTAATGTCCAAGCATCTGTGCAGCCATTTGCTTCCTTCCCTGTCACCTCTCTGTCATAACCTCCTGTTTCCAACATAAATTTCATTCAAAAAAATAATAAACATAAGACACATATGGCCATAAATGGGTTATACAACCTATTGTATCGAATTTGCATTCTTTTTTTCATAACTAATTAAATGATGTGCTATGTGACCCTTGTCATCAAACAGGAGCGACAGTTGTTAATTTTTGTCCTATGGCAAAAACTGATAAAAAATTTCCTTCCGACACATTAATATGCTAACCATCCCAGGAATGAATTTAGCATAAATGTATGACAGAAAGCAATACTGATATAAGCATGCTTAGACAGTTATTAAAACTGTAATACTGTCCGTGGTTTGATGTAATCCTGACATGATGAACAAATTGTCATTTGCACATGTGGAAGGTATGCTCCATTGTACTTCTGTCTGTATAACATTGTTGATACACTCCCTTCAAATACATTCTTTCTGAAAACAGGTGTGTCACTTATTCTGTTGCTGAGTGAACAGATGTGTTATGAAAATTCTGCTTGGTTGTAACACTTTCATAAGTAGGGGGTATTGATGCCCTGTTTGTTGCACTGCCTTATAATAATGGTCATATTCATTACACACACACACAGACACACACTGATGATGATATGCCCTTGAAAGTATGCTTTCTGACAAGTACTGTGTAATTTCCTCTAAGACATCAGTAGCTAGTGAACTAGTCAAGAGTCTGTGAGAAAGGCATGTGGGACTGCATTTCCAGTGAGATGTACAGTGTATCAATGTCTAAAAAAGCACTTGGTGACAAGCACAAATGGGCTAGGTAACAGATGTGATATCAGGAATTCTGCTTGGTAATGACACTTTCACAAGGGGAGGGCTTTGATCCCCCAAGTATTGTAGTCCCTTTTAACCATGACCAAATGGATTCCCATGCACTGGCAATGGTATCCCCTTTGATGTGTACAGTCTGATTACTGCAGTGCTATTTCTTCTGTGGCACAAATAACTAGTACACAAGTCAAAAGAATGTGTGTTCGGCAGGCAGCAGTTCACTTCCAGAGAGGTATATGTCATGTCAGTGAGTAAAAAGCAATTGATGACATGCAAAAATGGCTTGCTGAGCATATGCAATATGAGAACTTGGACTTGGTTGTGATACTATCTCAGGTGGAGTATTTTGATCTGTCACATGTTGTACTCCTTTTTAAGGAAGGCCATACACACTTACATACACTGGTGATAGTATCCCCTCAAATGTGTGCTTTTTGACAGCTACTGTTCATGCTTTTCTGTAGCACCATTTCTTAGTGTACAGCTCAAGAGAATGTGAATAGACATGGAGTAGTTTGATCTGAGTGCAGTCTACTTTGATTCAGTTTATAAGAAGCAATTGGTGACATACAAGAATGGCTTCCTGAAGGGATGCACTGAGAAAACTTTTAGTGATAGTCGACAAGTAGAAGGTTTTGATCCCATAAGTGTTTTTGATCCCCTGAGTGTGGTACTCCTTTGTAAGCATGCCCAGCTTCACAAGTACCATCCTTTATCTTCTGCTGCATGACAGTTAGCAAACAGCAGCATTGCTGTCGATGGTTAGGAAATAGTAATCGCCATTTCTCTTCCTTTGGCAAAAACTGAAAAAAATCCCTTTAGCCATATAGATAAGCTGATCATTGCATGATGGAGCACATCTTCGATGTGAGAAGGACAGTAGTACTGATACAGGCATGGATAAACATTTATTATACAACTGCCCCCCATTAATATTCAAAAATGTGCATGCTGATTGGTCAGCATGCACACTGTAAATCAGAGTTATAGTAATGGAAAAAGGTCCGGTCGCCCGGACTTTTTCCATTACTATAACTCTTTTTTCACACTGTTTTGCTATGTTAAACGAGTTTAACATAGCAAGACAGCTTTAAAAAAAGCAACGGAGATTCTCCATTGCTTTTTTAAAGCTGTCTCGCTATGTTAAACTATTTTAACAAAGCGAGACAGTTTGGAAAAAGCAACGGAGATATTCCTTTCTCTGTTGCTTTTTTCAAAACTGTCTCGCTATGTTAAATGGGTTTAACATACTGATACAGCTTTAAAAAAAGCAACGGAGATTCTCTGTTGCTTTTTTAAAGCTGTCTCACTATGTTAAACCCATTTAGCATAGCGAAACAGTTTGCAAAAAGCAAAGGAGATCTTGCTTTCTCCGTTGTTTTTGCCTACAGTTCTGATGTACTGCGTAGGCATACGCATGCGCAGTACATCAGAACTGCCGCAGAATACCAGACAGCTGCGGAAGGGCAGCAAAGAGGCATTATACAATGCAATTATTTAAGAAAAGTAATTATTTTTTTTCTTAAATAATGTCATTGTATAATAACAATAACCCACTTCTGGGTGTGGGTAATGCTGGATTTACCCACAGTTGGCTTTGTTTGGCCACTCGGGCTTCACCACCGTGACCAAACCATGCCAACCGTGGGTAAATCCAGCATTACCCACACCCAGGCATGGGTTATTGCTATATTATTTAATCTATATCAACTTCCATAGTTCAATGTACATTGTCTTTTCAAGTCTATCTATTCTTTTAAAATATGATCCAGGAGAAGACTCCAATATAGTAGAAAACAGGAACGCTTGCTTTGGTTATTTGTTATCAGTTTATGTGCTAATATATACTTTATTGCCATACTTCTGAAGTCCTCCCATGACAATTTGGTGTGATCTAACTATTTCTGATTAATCTACAATATTAATAGAGAGAAGAGGGTAATTAGAATATGTAGATTTAGTTTGGGTAACTTTTGAGAGGTGATATGCAAAATTGCAAATGATAATGTAGAATTTTGATATCCCATCTTCTCTAGTATGACTCTCAGTGAGTGCCATAATTTATAAGTACATTTACAGCTCCAAAAGATGTGGAAAACACCAGCAATTTGTGAGTAGCAGTACATGCAATATGGTGAAACTTTCAAGTTGAAATTGTTGAATATTTCTGGGGTAAAGTAAGCATTGTTGGTTATTATTAATTGAGTACACATGAGTTTCTTAAAGGGGATTAATTTTAATGTTGCTTCGATAGATTTAGATTTTTGCTTTTCAGTAATTTCTTTGAGTTTTTCAATCCAGTATTTTGAATACAAAATAGATGGATGATATTTAAGAGATAATACAAGCCTATATGTATTTGATAGCATTTTTTTCCCTTAAAGTTAGTAAGTTCCATACTGTACTGCACATATTTATGTCTTTATCGTTTACTTCAAAATCTCTAATTATTTGAAGTGCACAGTTCTCTGACTTGCCTTAGTGTTACGATGTATCATTTTGGAATGTTGAGGATATTTCTTGTGCCCTCCAAACATTTTTCCTATGTCTGTAAATTTCCCAGACATTGCATTTCTTAATGAGCAGATATTTGTCCAAGTTTATCATTTCATTATTTAATCTGAGGTTTGGATTCAGAAGTATTGGTTGTATCAGGATGTATTTGTTAAGTTTAGTGCTTCAATCATTTTTTAAATCTAATTATTCTATCTTTTAATGAGATGTGAAATCTGCTATCTTTTAAATTTTCGAGCTTTGGGATTGATTTTACTGTTCTGATGTCATTTTAATCTATAGATATAATTTTTTACCCTTGAGATTATATTCAGCAACTTGAATGATCCTGTTTGAACATATTATATCATAATATAAGTTAAAGTCAGGTAGTTCCAGTCTTCCCTTCCCTTAGGATACATTAACTTTTGATAGGTGATTCTGACAAATGTAGGGTACCAGATAATCTTAATTAAAGCTACATTTAGTTTTCTAAAGAAGTTTTTCTGAAGTATTAAATTTGTTGCATTGAGTTGAAATAATAACTTTGGGAGAATATTCCTTTTTATAATTGCTGCTTTCAAAAGAAATGATAGCTTCATTTTCCCCATCTCTGGATATCCTATTCAATGTATGTCCATCTCTTTAGTAAATTATTCCACATAAATAGTTTTAGGTTATGTTCAAAAGATACCCCTAAGTATTTTAGTGAGTATTTCAGTTTTATTTCTGAAAGAGGAAAATATGAATTGGTATGACGTAATGGATTGAGTGGTAAAATTACAGATTTTGTGGGATTAATTTCATACTTTGAAACTTTTGAGAAGGTAGTAACTGAGTCTATATTTTTTTCAAGTTAGTGTTAGGGAGTGTGAAATATAAGTTTATATCATCAGCAAAGGCTGTTAGTGAAATTTTATTATTAAAAATTTCTGGAATATGATGGCACATTCTTTGGGTTAGGAGTAAAAATGGAAGCTCTATATATAAGTTAAAGAGGTACTCAGATAGCAGACATTCTTGTCTGGTGTCATTTAGCATTTGTATTGGATTTGAATTTCTTTTATTAATGTATAGAATTGTGTAAGCGGTCTCATATAAAATTTTTATTATATTTATAAATTCTTGTGGTATATCAAAATAGGGCAGTATAGAAAATAAGAAGTTTAGGTTTACTTTGTCAAAGGCTTTATATGCTACTAAAGAAAATGGCACAGATAGGGTTTTTATTTTGTTTAGATAGCAAGATCATTGTCATGGTCATCTGCATCATCAGGTCAAGGAGCTTTGCTTATTTTCAGACTATTTATTACTGAAATGATTTCTTGTCACATGAAAGGAGTGTTAAGTAGATCCTTCTGTGTTTGATTTAGCTTTGGGAAGTTTAGATTCTTTAGGAAAGTATCTCTCTAATTCTGTTGTTTTTAGCTTTATTGGGCCATATACTGTAGTTTTGTACATACATTTTCAAAAGTTTTAATAATTTCGTTATTAGTATTACATTAAAACATCACTTAACTGACACCCATGGGGATTGATAGATGCTGATTAAGTGTATGTGCCTGAAGCTTGAGATATGCGTTGCAATTTTTGATCGGCTCATATACCGGCATATGAGCCAATCAGTCATCAAAAGCAGAGCCTGTTCTGTTCAATGCGGATCAGAACAGCAGGCTGTTCTGCACTTAACAGAAGAGGTTTCCCTTTGGGATTTTTGGTTGGCTCTTATCCCGGCATGTGAGCCAATAAAAAATTGCAAAGCGGAGCCACTTCCAATCAATGCAGAACTGTTCCACATTGAGAAGAAGTGTCTCTACTTTGTGATTTTTGATTGGCTCATATGTCAGCATAAGAGCCAATCAAATGCCATTTGCTTGTGAGTGCTGGTTCCTTGAGTTCCGGATAATGGGGAGTTTACTGTATATGCGTTCCCTTGGTATTCAATTTTTGTTATTGTAGGGGAACTGTTGTTAACATTTATTATCCTCACCAGTAGTCTTGAGGGAATTTGTGCCCATTCTAAGTACTTATTAAATTTTCTTTTCTGAGAAAGAGAATTGCATGCATTATATATAATTATTTTTGTAAGTTATTTATCTGTTCTTCCAGTACTAAGTTTGTTTTTTTTTTTTGAATGTTTCTTCTATTTCAGTATTTTTTCTTTTAGTTTTGTCTCTTTCTTTTTATTTACTTTTTATAGCATGATGCTTTTTTAATCAAAATTCCCCTAATCCTTGCTTTACATGCTGCCCATTAAATATCCTAGGGAATATCTGTCAGCATTAAGTCATGTTTGATTTTGTTTAATATGTCATTAATTTTCTGTATTATATCCTTTTTACATAGTAAGTTTGGGTTTAGGGAGCATTTTAAACCCCTTGTTTTCAGGCTTAGAATACTAGGGCATCCTATTTTAATGTAATCATTGAGGAGTCCAAAAAAACACTAGGTTCTGTACAATAGTTTATTTCCACCTTTAGGAATATTTCCAATATCAGAAAGAAGTCTAATCTAGATCACGATTTATAACACTGGGAGATGTATGTGAATTTTATTGTAAATGGGTTATTACTCTGTTAGCGATGTGAGTCAAATAAGTTAAAATATGTTTTTAGATTGTTTATCATTATGGAGGCCTTGATGTCATAAGTTTTGCATTTAATGTAATGTACTCTGTTAAAGGCTTGTTTGAGCCGAGGTGCTAGAGCATTTATTTGAATGTTTTTTTCTACTAAAGAAGTTTGGTGTTTCATCTGGCCTGTGGTGTTGTGGTATCTGAGATATTTGAACCCTTTTTGTAAGTTGTGAAGTGAATCCCTGTCTATAGTACCATGAATATTTATAGATCTAGGATTGGGTTCTTT